>NC_043717.1:31133857-31147196 GCF_006229205.1 Suricata suricatta
CCAGAGCGGCTGCACCAGTTTACATTCCCACCAACAGTGTAGGAGGGTGCCCGTCTCCCACACCCTCCCCAGCATCTATAGTCTCTTGATTTGTTCATTTTAGCCACTCTGACTGGTGTGAGGTGGTATCTCAGTGTGGTTTCGATTTGTGTTTCCCTCATGATGAGTGATGCTGAGCCCAGTGTTTAGGTATTAGTAAGTTCCACAAAGTAATGAGGCCAAATCTTCTTCAGCACTGGAGCCATGTGCCAAACCAGTACATAGTAATGGGTATTATATGAAAATACTATATTTTTTGCCCTGAGAAGCCCCGAGACTTGCAGGGACAGATAAAAAGAGATGTAAAGAGATAAACAGGGCACAGTGGGTTGAGTGGTATGTAGAAGGTGCTTAATTAATATTTGCTGAATGACTGAATGAAATGTGATCCAGTGTACTAACGATTGCTCTTATCATGATAAGCTTATCCTCCAGGTTGTTGTCTAAGTACTTGACAAAATGTGACAAAAGGCATGTTCGTACATCAGGTTAGCAACTATGAACTTAAATTCAGGAAAAGATGGAGGTATTTGCCATCGTTTGAGGAGAAGTTTTTCTTAACTCTTCTAGAAGCAGACTGGCCAAAACAAACATAAAAGCACTTGGACTCATCGTTTCCAAATTTGTTTTTATGAGAGGGGAGAATGAGGCACGAGTCATTTTCATTTCTGTTAACTAATTATCTCGTGATTATTGAGCCATAGCAGTGAGCCATAGAGGTCACACTGCTTTTTCTATGGCTGTTAAATTTAACAGAGAAGCATCATATCGATCTCAAGGAATCTAGCTCAGAAGCGATGAAATGTTTATGATCTGGAAATGATAAATAACTCATCTCATGTTGCTACTTCCCTAAAATGCAAGTTTTTAGTGCCTTGATTTAATACTATTTTGTACTTACTTCATTAGCTAGGCAGCAATTCTTAACCTTCATTTGCATATAAGACTAGAAACAGATATAGAAGAATTCTAATACTTGCTCTGTCTCCAAGAGTTCAAAATATTTTGTTTACCAACATCCTTTCGTTCTTAACAAGATTTTCATTTTATTTTGGAAAAAAATACTTATTTACTCAATCAACATTATTCAACACTGATTGTATTCTTAAAAGTGTGTTAGAGACAAATTATAGTAGATGAAGAATGGAGGGTCTCTGCCATCAACATTCCAGAGCCTTGCAGGGGAAGAGAAACCTGTAAGCAGGCAAGAACAGTGACTTAAATGTCATCTTAGACCAGGAAAAGAAGAGAAAACCTCTCCCTAGAGAAGTTAGTGGAGACTTTAAGAGAGGATCACATTTTACTTGGTCTTAGGGGATGGGGAAAACATTTTGTAAATATCAAGGAGAAAGAAGGTGGCTTGGAAGTTGGGAAGGGAAGAGGGAAATGAAGGTAGGAAGGATCTTCCAGGCAAAGGGTAAGGCAGATATACAATTGGAATACTTGCAGGCCGTGGAATATTCCTGGAATAGATAAGCAGAGGCAGAAGAGTGGGTTCCTGTGGAGAGGAAGAGTTCGGGAGAAGAGGCTCGAGAGGTGGGGACAGGGAGAGACGGTGAGAGCGGTATGGGAGGGACTACAGGCTTTGTACTTTGCTGCGCAGCGAAGACTTAAACGTAGTGGACTCCTGTTGTGACTATACAGATACAGGATGGATTCCCACCCCAAACTTGGTGAGGACGCAGAGATCAGTGATATGTGTCTCGTTTTCTCTTTGTGTCTGTCTCTGCAGCAGCCTCCCTCTCTCTCTCTCTCTCTCTCTCTCTCTCTCTCTCTCTCTCACACACACACACACACACACACACACACACACACCAAGATGGTATGAACAGATGTATCACTCACATAATGAGACTTTGTGGATAGAGCAGGGTAGCTCCAAAATAGGTCCCAAAATGGCTAGAGAGCACAGGGACAGAAGGCTGGCCTGTGGGGTTCGTGGTTAGGGAGTGGGCCCAGGGTGAAGATGCTCATGCACAGAAACCAGCTCCTGTGGTCTGAATCTCTCGCTAGCACCAGAGGAGGGAGTACTCAGTCTTTCTTATAAGCTTGCCAACTTTGGGGCAGAAGAAGAGGGTAGAGCGAGGCTTAAAAACTGTCAGGAAATATATTATGTCTTATGTTTAGGAAAGACCAAACTGGATAATTTGGAAGCAAGTCTCTGAAACTGCTCTTTTGAAATGTGAGCCAGCCCGCCAGTCTAGACTGTTTTCACTAAATCACTGTCCGTTTCTGGGTGTGGAGCCTGCTGGCTTTCCTGCTGACTTAGGACCTAGAGGTCAGCAAGTGTGATCGCCTGAATAGTTATATAACCCCATATCTTTGAAAATCCTGATGTTTTGACATATACTTCAGTTTTTTAGTTGTAATAATTAAAGATCATAGATCAGGGGCGTCTGTGTGGCTCAGTTGGTTAAGTGCCCGACTTTGACTCAGGTCATGATCTCCCGGTTCGTGAGTTTGAGCCCTGCATCAGGCTCTGTGCTGACACCTCAGATCCTGGAGCCTGCTCTCCCTCTCTCTCTGCCCCATCCCCCACTCATGCTCTGTTTCCCTCTTTCTAAAAAATACATAAATGTTAAAAAAAAAGACCTTTATAGATCAAAAATATTTCCCCAGGAGTCAGAAAGTTATCTGAAAATTCGGCTGAGTGTGTATGTATGTATTTTTACTTTAAAATAAAGCTTTTATGTCACTATCATTTTTAAAATCTTACACTAAGGTACATTTAAACAAACTTTTATTTATTTTTTTAATTTAAATTTGAGTTAACATACAGTGCAGCATTGGCTTCAGGAGTAGAATTCAGTGATTCATCACTTACATGCAACACCCAGTGCTCATTACAGGTGCCCTCCTTAAGGGCCGTCACCCATTTAGCCCATCCCCCACCTAGCTCCCTCCATCAGCACTCAGTTTTTATTTTTATTTATTTAAAAAATGTATTTCTTTGAGAGCAAAAGAGGGGGGAAGGGCAGAGAGAGAGAACCCTCTTGCTCGAACCCACAAACTGTGAGATCATAACCTGAGCAGAAATCAAGAGTCAGACGCTTAACTGGCTGAGCCACCCAGGTGCCCCAACCCTCAGTTTTTAAAGAAATATCGATATCCTTTGGAACACCACCTAAAACCTTCACCCATACCCCAGAGGTACTCATTCTACATGGTCAACTTTATTTTTTTTTTAATTTTTTTAATGTTTTATTTATTTTTGATACAGAGAGAGACGGTCAGAGAGAGGAGACACAGAACTGGAAGCAGGCTCCAGGCTCTGAGCTAGCTGTCTGCACAGAGCCTGTCGCGGGGCTCAAACCCACGATCGTGAGATCTGACCTGAGCCAAAGCCGGATGCTTAACCGACTGAGCCACCCAGGCGCCCCTACATGGTTGACTTTAAATAACACACTTAAACCTCAACTCTTGCTCTGTGTATTTTTTAAATTAATTTTTTATTTTTAGCATAACGTACAGTGTTATATCAACTTCAGGTGTACATTATAGTGATTCAGCAATTTTCTACATTACTCAGTGCTGGTCATGATGAGTGTGCTCTTAATCTCCATCCCCCATTCCACCCATCCCCCACCCACCTCCCTCCGGTAACCAGCAGTTTGTTCTCTATAGTTAACAGTCTGTGTCTTGTCTGTCTCTTTTTTTCCTTTGTTCATTTGTTTTGTTTCTTAAACTGCACACGAGTGAAATCATATGGTATTTGTCTTTCTCTGACCGACTTCTTTCACTTGGCATTTTGCCTTCTAGATCCATCAGTGTTGTTGCAAATGGCAAGATTTCATTTCTTTTTTTATGGCAGAGGCAAGTGTAGATTTTTAAACAATTTGAATATATTGTGGCAGAGGTCAACTGCCTGGCTGTGGGAACCCTAGGACATGCGCGTGGGAGGGTCAAGGAAAGAAACTCTGTGTTGTTATCACAGAGTCAACAATGCTGTGGCATTCCTTAGCAATCTTTATTCGAAGATTCTATTGATAATTAGATGTGATTAATTTCCTGTTTGGTGACTGTGACTTTGTATTATGGGTGAAGTATATTTCTGACTCTGGAATTAAAGCGAGGAAATTCTTAGATGAGACACTACTTACTCCTCTTACTTTCTCTGTCAAACCTGATCAAATGTTTGGAGAAGGAGGATCTTTCTCCACAGATTTAGTTTTCATAGCGTGCTGTTTTCAAATGCAGTATTGGCTCTACTTAGTTACAAGTAGACCATCAATCTTACTGTTTTATGTGCCTGGATTGTGAGAGTCCTTTTTTCTGTGATGCAGTAATGGCCAGTTTTCTTACTAAAGAATTACACTTTATTTAAGCTTCTCCAGAAGTCAGATTCTTCCAGTATGACCCATTTTATAAGAATTATTTTTGGAAACTACAGGCTGAAGTGTTTTTCAGTCCATGGTATTATTTACCATGTCAGTGATTTATTTCACTAAGTCCCTATGGTGGTTTCACTTGTAGTGGAGGGAATATTCTGGAATCCATATGAAATACTGACAGGCTGGGGTTCTGGTGGCTGCACTGTTGAGTGGTGTGCAGCACTCCTCTCTTGCTACAATAATGCTTTGTAATAAGCTCCTAACCCTTAGTAACTTAAAAATCACAACCAGAGTTCTGTTTCCAGCATGAAAGTGAAATCTCTCTGTAGACCAATTCCCTAGAAAGTTGGTGTAAGTTATTTTTAAAACAACCATTTAAAATCTTGGGAAATGGTCTTAAGGGCATACACAAATGAAGAATTGATTCAAGAAAATCTATTAAAGCTTAGAGGTTTGCAGTGAGTTTGTGGAATCAGAACTGATACCCACTGCATTTTACTCCCCTCCCAGCTCAGCAAACTGGAAACATTCCACTCATGATTGTGCAGCAAAGGACACAGGGCTCCATCTCCCTCCAACTCCTACTCCAAGGGTTGTCTTGAAGGGATGGGCAGGACATCAACAATTCTCATTCTGCTGCCAGCTACTTGTTGTGAAGACTGAGTTCTGGGCAAGTGTGGCTGAGAGATGAGGGCTTGCTTCTTCCTCCTAACCCTGACTCATGGGGTGTAGTGTCTACCTTGGCTGTGGCATCACTGAGTACATTGGGACCTGATCACCTATACAAGTACTGTGATACACACTGAAAGGCAAGGTGAGAAGAACTGAGGCTACTTTCCCTCCATAAGGGTTCAGCTCCTAACGCTAGGGTGTCACTCAGAGGAAAATGTCCTGTTGTCCCCATCCCCAGCACTAGAGCCATGTCTCGGGGATTTTTGCCCTGGAGGAGAAGCAGGCCATAAAACAGAGAATGCTGAGGGGTGTCTGGATGGCTCAGTCGGTTAAGCATCTGACTTCGGCTCAGGTCATGATCTCACGGTTCATGAGTTCGAGCCCTGTGTCAGGCTCTGTGCTGACAGCTCAGAGCCTGGAGCCTGCTTCAGATTCTCTGTCTCCCTCTCTGTCTGCCCCTCTGCTGCTCACAATCTCTTTCAAAAATAAACAAACATTAAAATAATAAAAAAAGAAACAACGCTGAATCCCTTAACAAAAGAGCTGACTTCATTTGCAATGAAGTATGGAGAAGTTTGAACTTAAGGGCACTCTGAGAAACAGTGGAAGTTGTGATGAAAGACTATTGGGAAAAGATGGGCAGATTAATTGGAGATACAGATGAAATGGTAGGCTGGCTAGTTTTTTGGAGAGTGGCTGAGAAAGAGACACCTGGGAGGAGCCCTCCTGGGGACAGAACAGATCTTAAACATTGACCTAAGCAACTGATCTTTCAAGAGAGCCTGCGTGTGATTAGATCAGCCTATGGAACAATTCATGCCTCAGAACATTTGTTAAATACATTAGGACAATCGGCGGGTAAGTAGTGGGGCTTCACAGTTGGTTGTGGTTGGAGAAAGAGACAAAGAGAGTTCTGCCAAAACCAGTGGCACCCCAGGGTGACAAGGGTCATACCCACGTCTGCAGCCTCTGTGGAACAACACGAAAGGTTCCAGAATGTCAGGGGAGGCTGTTGACTGAAATAATCCAGCCAGTTACCAAAAAATTTAATAGAGAAATTATAATAGGCACGTGGTGGTGGAACCAGTACTCAGAGTTAATATATTACCTAAATTTGCCAGTTTCAAACAAAAAAAAAATTGTGGGACACACAGAAACAGAAAAATAGGACACACACACTGAAACAAAAGCAGGCAACAGAAACGTGTGAGGTCAATCAGATGTGGCATTTAAAAGAGACTTCAAAGTTAATGTAGTAAATATGTTCAAAGCACTATAGGAACCACGATTAAAGAATGATGATTAAAGGAAGATATGACAACAGAGCTGCATCAAATAGAAAATGCCAGGAAAGCCAGAGAAATAAAAAGGAGCCAAATGGAAGTTCTGGAGCTGAAAAGTATAGTAACTGAAATGGCAAATCCATTAGTGGGCTGACTGGTTGATTTGAATTGGCGGAAGAAGGAAACTGTGAACTTGATAGAACGGTCGAGATTTTTCGGTTGGAGGAACAGAAAGAAACATGAAGTTTTTCCGACTGAAAGCAAGCAACTCCAGGCAATAACTAAAACCATAACCCCTCCAGAAAAAGTACTGGTTAGGTAACTATGCAACTTTAAAAGACACGAGAAACACATATTTATTTTCATTTCTTTTTTTCACTGATGAAAAAAATTGTATAATATATCATGCATAAAAGAAAAATGTAATATATTTTCCAATAATAGCACACAGTGGACAGGTTAAAAAAATGACTCCACATGGTAACTAGACTGCGAAGGAACAAATGAAGAGAAATATAAATGAGAAATAAGGAGGTTAATAGAACAAAACCCCTATACATTTGCTCTCCTCCTCTCAGCTTCTTTAAAGACAGAAAGACATGAAATAGTATAAAGTGATAATTCTGTCGTGTTACTGAGTTTTGATATATAATATCACAAAAGGGAGATGAATCACCTTTTTGTCCTTGCGTAGCATCCAGTCTAGTGGGAAAAACAGTTGCCCAAAGAAATGTGTAATTCCAAATCCTCATGCATGACCTAAAGCAGAGCTTATCACCCTCAGCGGTACTGACATTTTTGACTAGAGAATTCTTTCTTTTGGGACAGGAGGGCTGTTCCTGGTATAGTAGGATACTTAGCCATATCCTTGGCCTTTACCCACTAGATGATAATAGCACACAACAGTGGTGATGCCACAAAGTACATCTATACATTGTCAGATGTCCCCTAACAGGCAGAAATATCCTCACCTGAGAACCACATTACATTAGAAATGTACATTATAGGGGCGCCTGGGTGGATCAGTTGGTTAAGTGTTTGACTTCTGCTCGGGTCATGATCTCGCATTTCGTGGGTTCGAGCCCCATGTCGGGCTCTGTGCTGACAGCTCAGAGGCTGGAGCTGTCTTCAGATCCTGTGACTCCTTTTTTCTCTGACTCTCCCCTGTTCACGCTGTCTGTCCCTCTCTCAAAAATAAATAAAAACAATAAAAAAAAAGTTTAAAAAATGTACATTATAGGGGCGCCTAGGTGGCTCAGTCGGTTAAGCGTCTGGCTTCAGCTCAGGTCATGATCTCACAGTTTGTGGGTTCGGGCCCTGCGTCAGGCTCTGTGCTGACAGGTAGCTCAGAGCCTGGAGCTTGTTTTCAGATTCTGTGTCTCCCTCTCTCTCTGATCCTCCCTTGCTTGTGTTATCTCTCTCTGTCTCTCAAAAAATAAATAAATTAAAATGTACATTAAAAATAAATTAAGATACAATAAAAAGATGTAACTTAAATTGGGTAATCAAGGACTATCCTCTGAAGAAGGGACAGTGAGTCTGAGAACTGGTACAAGAATATGCAATAAGGTGGAGATGAGGCAAGAAAGATGGGAATGGGCTAATTCCTAAGCTGGTAATGCGCTGCAGGTATTTGAAATAAAAGTTATGTAACGAAACATGGGTGTGAAAAAGGATGGGGGTTAAGATGACCTTGTATCCACTCACAAACAAGGAAAAATCTGGACTTTAATAGACTTCTTGGAACTTGGAACCATCTCTCATATCTGGATGAACATGAAGATGATTTTTGCATATACAGTAAAACCTTGGATTGTGAGTAACTTGTTCTGTGAGTGTTCCACAAGATGAGTAAACACTTCACATAATTTTTAACTTGATAAATGACTGATGCCTTGCCATATGAGTAGTACGTGATGCCTAACGTCCCATAATCAGAACTGAGCCAGTGTTTCTTCTTTCTCTCTCTCTTTCTCTCTCTGCCTCTCTGTGGCATTGTGGATGATCATCTCCCATGCTTGGATGCTTGGTGTCAGGCCATGCTGTTTGGCAGAAATCGCTGATTTTTCAAAATGTTGGAAGGTGCCCACAACTGGCACTAGTGTATTTTTTGTCACTTCAAAGCACCTATGGATAGTCTTTGTTTTCCATATAAGAGTGAGCTTAGGAATGCTCTGCTTCATTCTAGGTCAGGCTGCCTGCAGATACAGACCCTCTCCTCTGCTGCCTTATTGCCAGTTACATTAAATTACAGTATATGACATTATGTCTGTCATTATATATGACAATATATAAATTAAAAATTTTATGTTAATTTTTGAGAGAGAGAGAGAGAGAGAGACAGTGCAAGTATAGGAGGGACAGAGAGAGAAGAAGACACAGAATCCGAAGCAGATCCCAGGCTCTGAGCTGTCAGCACAGATCCCGGCATGGGTCTTGAACTTGTGAACCATGAGATTATGACCTGAGCCCAAGTTGGCCACTTAACTGACTGAGCCACCCAGGCGCCCCTACAGTATATTAATTATATATGATAGTATATTAATACTGTACTGTAGTCAACATCCGTGTGAATGTATACAATGGCTCCTATACACACAAAAAAAATTCCACTGAGCCAATAGATAGCGATTCCATTAGTGATAGTGAAAGTCATCCTACATGATAATTCTCCTCTCTCTTCCCTCCCTCACACCAGCCACAAAGGTTTTCAAAGGTAAGTGCAGGCTAATTTTTTTATTTTTCTTTATATTTTGTATTTTCTTTATTTTGTATTATAGTAGTCAGTTTTATATGACTATTTTTGAATTGTGAAATGAATCATCTGAGTTTCCACTATTTCTTATGGGGAAATTTGCTTTGATTTATAAGTCCTTTGGATGACAAGCCTGTTTCTGGAACAAATTATGTTTGCAAACCAAGGTTTGCATGACAATTTGGAATTACACATTTCTTTGGGCTGCTGTCTTTTTCACTGGACTGGATTCTTCACAGGGACAAAATAGTTAAAATAGTTGTCTGTTTTGTTTGCCACTGAAGATCTAGCATCTCAGTGCTTGCTACCAGAGAGCTGCACAGTAAACATTTGTCAAATACAAGAAGAGCAGGCAGGAGGTAAGGATGGAAGGGAAAGACTTTATAAGGAAAGTATATAAACATTACTGTGTAGAAGATGCTTTCAGGGTCCTGCCCATATCATCATATCACATACCAATTAGATACATATTTGCCTGACTTCCAAATAGTCGAGCCTGCATTTCTTTGAGTAAGGGCTTTTATTAGGCTTTCAGAGCCCACTGCCCAATACCAGGACAGTCCAGAATGCCGGGGAAATATCTCCCCTTGGAGAGTGTATCTTCCAATATCCTCTCAGGTTCTTCAGTGATAGTAAGCTGATTAATTGTAGACATTTTTTTTGCTTCCTTCCCTCTTAGTTTCCTGAAAATATTCACCACGGTAGGCTGAAAAATGACCCCCAAAGATAACCAGATCCAAATCTCTGGAGCTTGTGTTACCTTAGAATGCAAAAGAGAGTTCACATATAAGATCAAGATAAGGATCTTGAGATGGGAGATGACTTAGTATTATCGGATAGAATCCAAGTATAAACACACATGTCCACATAAGAGGGAGGCGGAGAGAGATTTGAGACTGAAAAAGGAAATTTGACCACTGATGCAACATGCTATACTGCTGACTCTGAAGATGAAGGAAGCAGGTACAGGCAAGAAATGCAAGGGATGTGGCTCCAGGAGCTGAAAAAGTCCAAGAAACTGATTTTCCTCTAGAACCTCCAGAGGAAGCATGGCCCTGTTGGCAACTTGTTTTCAGCTCGGGGGCATTGCTTTGGACTTCTTACCTCCAGAGCTGTCTCAGACTAAATATGTATTTTTTAAGGATGTATTTTATTTTTTTAGAGAGAGCACTTGAGCAGGGGAGAGAGGTAGAGGGACAGAGGAGAGAAAGAAAGAATCCCAAAGTAGTCTCTACACTCCACACAGAGCCCAATCCCAGACCCTGGGATCACGATATGAGCTGATATCAAAAGCCAGATGCTCAACCGACTGAGCTACCCAGGTGACCCATAAATATGTATTCCTTTAAGTCACCAAATCTGTAGCAATTCACAGCCATTGAAATCTGTTACAGATATTGGTAAAAGGAAGGAGTTTGCTGCTGTAACAAATATCTAAAAATGTGAAAGTGGCTTTGGAATTGGATAATGGCTTTCAGCTAGAATAATTTTGAGAAGTAGGATAGAAAATCCTAGATTGCCTTGAACGATTAGTAGAAATGTGGATATTAAAAGTGCTATTGGTGAGAGCCCAAAAGAGAGTAAGGAGCGTAGTGGAGAAGATGCACATTGCTGTAGAGAAGACCTAAGTCATCAAAGACAACTTATTAATGGAAATATGAATGTCAAAGGTGTTCGTGGTAAAGGTTTAGAAATGAGGAACATCATAATGGAAAACGGAGCAGAGAGGATTCTTGTTATATAGTGGTAGAAATCTTGGATGAATTTGGTCCTACAGTTATACAGAAAGCAGAACTTATAGACAATAAATTGAAGATTTAGTTGAGCAGATTTCAAGAAAAGTGTTGAAGCTGTGCCCTCATTTGTTCTTGCTACTTACAGTAAAATGCTAGAGGCAAGGAAATTGAAGGAACAGCTGTTAAGCAAAAAGGAAGAAGGACTTGAAGATAGAAGCAATCCTCAGCCTATCTAGATTGCAAAATAGGAAATGATTTTTGTTAGGACAGTGACCTATGGAGATAACCAAGCAGGTAGCTAGACATCTTTGAGGTATCAAAAGATCAAAGTATTCAGTCACACAGAGGGCTCTTTGAAGTGATAAGGAGTGTGAATCATGGATAACTTCCAGCCATCTCAGCAGAAACACATTGGGCTGGCATTTTCCTGGAGGGAACTGTGAACAGGTCTCTTGTTTAAAGACAGGAATCCCCATGGCATACATGGGAGACTTTACAAGAGTTTTGAGTATGTTGAGTCAGCAGAAACAATGTCATCTTTAACTGAAAGGATAGATGAAGAGTGGGACTCCAAAAAATTTGATAAGAGGAAAACAAGGCTATAAAACTACTGAGCTATAAGCATGTGCTCCATTCACAATAAAGGGCGGATGATTTTGAGGACAGAGCCTGAGGCCTAGGGGGCAGAGCTATGGATGCAGGTAAAGTCATGGGACCAGAGGGAGGAGCCTCAAGCCACAAAAGATTATTTCCAGGCCTTGAAACCTATGTAGGTTTGCCTCCTTGATCCACATTTCTTGGCTCAGACTCCTCTATTGCTTCTCCTTCTCTCTTTTGCAATGGAAATGTCTATAACGGTTATCAGCTGTAAATGAACCAATCAATAGGAAAGCAGAAACACAAACTTAGTGGAGAGGAGAATTTAAACAGCTAAAGTGAGAGGAAACATCTCTTCCTGCTTTGGCTTCACCTAGGACAGGCAAGAAGACAACTGGGATTAAACTAAGCTCGAGATACTTCTCTTTCTCAACAATGTTTACCCGATGATGACATATAAAGATCTCATTATGACTTCCAAAATGATCAAGGGATATTTTTCAAACAGTGAGAAATCAAGATAGTAATACAGATCTGAAATAAACATGGATTAAAAGATTCTGTTTAATCAAATGAGGGAATGGGAAGAGGTTAAAACAGGTTCATAGAGGATCCAAGGATTAGATGCAGGAATAGTGATGAATAATATTTAAATGAATGTGTAAATTGAGGCAAAATTGGTCTTATTATATCATAGGAGGGCCAATGTAATCTCTACTAAAGTGTTTTACATATTTACCACTCACCAATAACAAAGGATTATAAAAGACCTCAAACACAATATAAGGCTAGAATCAGATAAGGTGGAGTGGTGTCCTAAGAAAAATTTTCCATTGAAAAACACATTTATCTTTACAAACATAAAATAAGCAGAAAATTACAGTTCTCTCAAAATCAGGTCCAGTCTTTAGGGTGACCATTTTCCTTTTCTGGACATTTCTAGGCTGATGCCTGATGACACAATGGTCACCAGTGATATCACAGTCACAAAGGCAGCTCCCTGACCAATGAGGGGCCAGACATGGGGATAAAGGGGGGAGTGGTTGACTGCTGGTGTTTTGAGAGGCCTAATCCAGCTGGAGAATCAACCATAGGTGATTGGAGCCAAACCCAGCCAACATCATGATGGGGGAAAAAATCCGGAAGAGCTCCTGTCAGAATCCAGCCCAACTAATCACAATTGAGCTACACTGTCCTTTGAGCTACGTGGACCGCCTCCTGCCAGTGGATCAATATACCCAAGGCTCAAGTTCATCCACAAATGATTTCCTCCTTACCATGGTTGACCACCTTACTGACTACATCCTGGAGATGGTAAGAAATGAGATGAACAACAGCAATATGCAGACCATTCCCCAAGACGAGAGAGCGGTGGACAACGGAGAGTCACCCCAAAACCCGATGGATGCAGCCTTCACTCTGTTTAATGAGATGCAGGGGTCCAGGAGAAATGGCTAAAGCCTGGGTCCAGTACTCTTGGAGGAAATCCTCACAGCCTTAGTCTTAGACAAAACATCTCATAGCTAGGAATCCCTGGCTTCTGTCATCAGTAAATAATAAAGGAGATAAATCAAATGCTGTGCTTCTGACTGCTCGCCATTTCTGTCGCTCCTTGTCAGAGGTGTCTGTCAGATAGCCAGGAGGTGTCCCACGAGGAGTGGAGGGAGGCCGGGGCGGTCGTGGGGGACGCTGGACTCGGGCATTTCAGGCAGAGATTTCTCTGGGGACAGTGCGGGGAGTGGCCCGGGGAGGAGCTGCTTGTGGGGAAGAGACCTCCTCCCTGGCTCTGAGCAAGTCCAGGCCTGTGAGGCCAGGAGGTTGGCGGGGTGGGGGGCTCTCCCAGGCATGTTGAATTCCAGAGCGAGGGTGGGGGCTGAAGACCACGACTGAGGTGCCCAAGGCTTTCTTCGGGATGGGAACGTGTAG
>NC_043717.1:31147296-31200283 GCF_006229205.1 Suricata suricatta
TGGGGCCAGACAGGCCTCAGCCTGGTTCCTCTCTGCTCCCCTCTGCCTGGGGACTCACCCACCCTCTCTGCTTCCCTCCACCATCTAGTAAAGCTTGGAGCCGGCTTAGCCTTTGCCTACTTCACAGGAGTGTCCTGACAGTAATAGTGTCAGGGTTGTGTTTAGGGCTCATTGGAGTATGTGCTTGTATAAATCCAAGAGCCCTTTCTTGACACATACTTCTGCTTCAACCAAATATTTACAGAAACAGTGTCAAGATTTCCATCTCACGTTTTTTTTTTTAAGATTTCATTTCTCTTTAGTGTAATAATATAGCAGTTGTGACATGAGAGGGGCTCACGGAGGTGTGTCCTCTTTAACAGCTTTTTTCTCTGCCAGGACCCTCTCCTTCTGTTTAGGCAGGTACTTCCTGGCAGAATACTAGGCCATCAGGTTATCAGGTGATTACAGGTAGGCCTTGGCCACCTGTGTGAACTTCAGCTCCTTGGTAACTTATTTCTGAGAGCCAGGATACGCTCCTAGCCTTAGCCAAGGTCAGCTCTTCCTGTACCCTTCATGTGAGTTGGCGTGCAGGCCCTTTCCCGCCAACTGCAGGTGAAGATTCAGCAGGTTCTGGTCTCCAGTAATTGTAGTTCACTTGAGGGCACATCAGCTTTCATGGGTTAAATTGAGGAGTTGGACTAAATTATTTTAAGGATCTGTTTGAAGTGTATGTACAAGTCTATGAGCTTTTCCTATGAAAAGTAAGTGGAGCTTTTTTTGGGTCTCCATTTTATATCTGTGTGCACGTTGGCTCCAAGATGGTGATCACCTCTCCTAACCTCCCAGTGAGAAGGAGAGCTTGTGTGTCCTACCTGATGGTGAGGCTCTCTCCTCTTCTCTATCCTGAGAAATGGGCCTGGAGATAGAAAATATTTCATGTTCTCCTCTGCGAAAAAAGAAGCTACACTCTTCTATACTGTCTCTTGAATCTTCAGTAGTGTCTCTTGAATCTAGCAGAGCGCCATCAGCAACTCATTTGTGTTTTATTTGCGAAATCCTGATAGGTTAGGATGAAATGATTGATTGCATACTTTGATTTTATCTTTCTACTTGGCAAACATAGGTCTTGTTCCATTGTGTCTTACATTGGGCAGTGTCACAAGCACTTCTGCTTCTCAGTTAACTTGTTCTCAGATTTCTGACTCTCTTCAGTTATGAGGTCTTAAAGGTGATTACGTGATGCCATCAGAAGTCTGTACCCAAGAGTTTATTCTTGAAAATATCTGTCCTTTTTCTTGAGGGTTTTCAGACCTTTGTTGAAAAGAGGACCTCTGTCCTGTAGCTGATTGTATGGTCTTTTGGAACCATCAGAATTAAACAATGAACAATTTGGAAGAGACAGACATTCATAATGACTGTGGTTAATTTATTACTGTTATTTTTCACATGTGAAAACTTCTGTGGGAGGGCGTAAAAATAATGTAAATTAAGCTGAAATTACTTTTTGTTGTTCCTGTGGTATACAAAAGAAGATGATAAAGCCGATTTAAAAAATGAGTCTTTTGATTATTTTAGAAAAAGTCTGGAGTAGGTTCTCAACGTGTATTTTAATAAAAGCTCTAGGGATAAGTTTTATATATAACTTTGGTTTGAAAGCACTGACCTAGAAGATGATACTAGTTGCAAATTAAAATAGTAAGATTGCAATTAAGCATTTAGAAATAACTGAAGTTGCTGACAGTATTGTAGTGTTGTTGCTTTAATATCAGGGGAAGTACCATTGAGGGGCCTGTGGGTCACTCAGTCGGTTAAGTGTCTGACTCTTGGTTTCGGCTCAGGTCATGATCTCATGGTTTGTGAGTTCAAGACCTGCACTGAGCTCTGCGCTGACAGAGTGGAAACTGCTTGAGATTCTCTCCCTCTCTCTGCTCCTGCCCCACTCATGCTTGCTCATCCTCTCAGTCTCAAAATAAATAAACTTAAAAAAAAAAAAGACAGTGAGAATAGTGACAAATGTCTAGGAATATCTTATATATGATATAATTTCTAAGATATTGGGGTTAATAATATTATCCCTATTCACAATTTAACCTTGAGAACATTGACTACCTCTTTTGAGAATTTTTTCCCATGCGGCTCTTAAACAGTAGTATATCTAATAAACCTCATAATTCTACCACCTCTCTTTTTGCAAGGCGACAGAATCTTTGTGACTTTCAGGGCCTTCTGGGAAATCTCAAAGTTTGTAATTGCAAAATATATTTTGAAGTATTATTTTATTTCATTTTTCATTTAGTATTAATTTTTGGAAATGAAAAAGTAAAGCTGCCAGGACACTTAAGCAGTTAAGATAGGATTATGGCAGGGCACTTGAGTGGCTCAGTCACTTAAGCAACAGACTCCAGATTTCAGCTCTGGTCATGCTCTCATGGCTCATGAGATCAAGCCCACATCAGACTCCATGCTGACACTCACTCTCTCAAAATAAATGCATAAGCTTAAAAAGTTTTTTTTTCAAAGGATAAGATCATGGAAGTTTCTGAACATGAGTCGTTGTGGCTTGGCTACCTGTTACTTAAAGTGGCAATGTAGTAAACAACCATCAAAGAGTTATGTAACTTCTGTTTCTTTTATTTTAAAGAGAATAATCAGGGTCATGATGATGTCAGAACAAACTGTAAAAAATCCTTTTGAAATACAAAACCTCTGCTCTTGGGGACAGATTATGAAGAAGATAGCTCAGAGAAACTGATTTTGAACTTCTGACTTCCAAAACTGTAATCAAATAAATGTATGTGTTTTGAAAGCCATTAAGCTTTTGGTAATTAGTTAGAGCAGGAAACTCATATCACTAAGGTGTGACTTTTTACAGTCTTTTAGTGAGAGCAGACCCATCCTCTTACAAAATTTGGTCTTTCTTACTGAAAGCAAATCAAATCGTCAGACTGAGTTAATATTCACCATATTATTTGATACTAAGGTAACCACAGTCTCTTTTTGAAAATCCTATAAATAAACTTATGAAAACTGAGTCCAGTTTGAAAAATGTAGTACAAATTTGAGTTCCTTTTCAAATTCTATTTTTGTGGCTCTTCTGCAGCTTTCTGTACATGCTCGCTTTTATATTTCAACATTCTCATTCCTGTTTCACAACAAAAAGCCATTGTACTTTAGATACCATATAGGCTAGGATGTATCCAAAATAAAACAGACTGAGGTAGTAGATTAGAAAAATGAAAAGTAGAGAAACAGAGTTATCATCCTTGTGTTGGTGTTTTGAATTCACCGGGACCATCAAGAAAAGAAAGACACACTTGGGCTTAAACTCTGCATGAGGTATACTCCTCTGACATTGAAATTTATCCAGCTCTGGTAGGTTAGTGTATTGGGAATTTCTGTTTGACCTCCAAGATGATTGGAAGATAATTTTTGGAACAAGATAAAATCATGATGTTCATGCACGTATGAAATGAACATGTTAAAAGGTTTTCCTTAACTCATGAGAGAACCAGCAGGTGTTATAACCATTTAAAAAGGAATGTAAAGAATGGACACGAGAATATCGTTCAGTAGTATTGCCTGGAGTTCAGAAGCAACAAGCCCTAGGATGGAAAGTCTGTCCAAAGAGTTGGGCCACAGGCCCAGGGCAGAGCTTCAAACCATAGAGGATTAATTTCAGGTCTTGAAACCTAATGGATGTTGCTGGTTGGATTTAGAAATTTCTTGGGGATGGTGACTCTTCTTTCCTAGTTCTTCCTGGTTGAAACAGAATATACATAAGTATTCTCCTATGCCTGTTTATCACTGTATTTTGAGAGTCACTTGTTTTCTAGTTTCACAAGTCCACAAATGGAGAAGAAGTGTGCCCCAAGTTATATTGTTGCTAGAATCTTACCCCCACCTGATCTAGGTGATAAGATTTTAGACTTCGGGTTGATAATGAAATGGTTTGAGACTTCTGAGGTTGATGAGGTATTTTGACCATGGTATGAACATGAATCTCTAGGGGCCAGAGGGTAGACTTTGGTAGTCTGGATAATGGTCCCAAAAGATACCCAGGTTTTAATCCATGAACTTGTGACTGTTCCCATATATGGCAGAAGAGATTTTGCAGGTATGATTAGGTGAAGCATTTTGAGATGGGGCGAATATCTTGGATTATATGGATATGCCATAAATGCAATCACCAGTATCCTTATAAGAGGAAGCTAGAGGGAGATTCAGTACTGAATCTTGGAACAGTCATTGTGAACACTAAAGCAGGATGCTATACTATTGACTTTGAAGATGGTGGAAGGGGCCACAGACAAAGAATAAAAGAAATGCTTCCTTCGGTGCTGGAAAAGGCAAACAAGTTCTCCCCTAGAGCCTCTGGAGAGTGTGTGGCCCTATCAATGGCCAGAGTTTATCACAGTGAAAGTCATTTCAAGTTTCTGACCTCCAGAACTTTAAGATTATAAATGGGTGTTACTTTAAGCCACCAAAATTGTGGTAATTTGTTACAGAAGCAAAAGGAAACTAATACACCTCCAAGATAAACTATTTTCACTCACATAAGCATCTGCTTCTAAGGGAACCCAACCTAAGACCCTGGGTGAAGATAAAGGTCTCCAGTGAAGTTTCTTTCTTTTCACATGATTCATATGATTGTGTTTTGAGATGGGTTAAAATTGCACAAGATCTGTAACTCTGAACAGAAAATAGGTTTCTTATAACACTTAATTTTAGTTAAAAAAAAATAAAACTTTTGCCAAATCCCTTGGGAGACCTTCACTCTATGATGGAGTAACTGGTACTGGTCTAGCCCTTCTGCCATAAGGGACAGCTGGACAGAATATATGAACTGACTGTTTTGGGGGTATTGTATACCAGGCAGCATGGTGCTGTGATTCTGGAGAGAAATGAAACCCACAAAGTAGCTCAGCCACCACTCTAGTTCTCTGCCTGGGGAAAACTTGCCACTAGCACATTTTCCTGCATTCCAGGCAGAACACAGTGTTGCTGCTGGGCTGAGAAGGCAGGAATAAGAGTTGAGTCGATTTGAAGAAGCTGTAATTTTCAAGGTAGGGCATCACAGAAGAAGGAGATTTCTAAAGAAAGGTCTTTACGAGTCAATTTGGAAGTTTTCCAAGAGTTTTTGGCTGAGAACTGGGCTCCATATTCACAAGGATAGACTACCTAAGAGTGGTCAGAGGGTACAGATTTGAGAAAAGACAGAGATATTATCATTTGACCCGTGCTGGGGGATCTTGGAGCTCCAAGGAGGAAGAATGGAGAGACTTTGATAATATCTCATTAATATCTTGTGCATCCAGCTGAGACATGAGATGCCTTAGGAGTAAAGACCATGCCCTAAAGTAAAACCTCTAATAGATCCACCCATAAAAATAATAAATCCTACCCTTATAAGTTCTGTAGATGAGTTAGAATTTGGAGCCTGATTCCTTAAAATTAATCAGGCTTGGGAAAGACCTTAGGTTTTCTACATATCTCTCTTAACAGAACATAAAATTAAACCTATTGAGCTGCCTACTAGAACACAAATAAACACTTTTCAGAGGAAAATAGCAGAACCTGGAATCTCTAACATATTCACATCATCCAGTATACAATAAAATTTATTCAGCATGCAAAGAAACAGGAAACTGTGACCTATAGTCAAAAAAAGGAAGCCAGTAGGCCGTATTGTTGGACTTTTTAGACAGTGACTAACGCATTTATTCTCTGGTCAAAGAACTAAAGGAGAATATCTTCAAAGAATAAAAGGAAATAGTCTTAATGAATGAACAGGTAGGAAATTTCAGCAGGTAAATGGAAACTATAAATAACCAAATAAAAATACTTTAGAACTTAATTGGGAATTGGAATGAGTCACTTCTTCAAATGTTTCCCAATTCTTATACCTCAGAAACAACTATGTCACCTTCTGCCTATCTGCCTGCTGTTTCTCTCACTTGCATATTAAAGTGCTTTTTAAATGCCCCCCAAGAAAGGGGGGGCCTTGTGGGTGGCTCAGTCAGTTAAGCGTCTGACTCTTGGTTTCAGCTCAGGTTATGATCTCAGGGTTTGTGACTTTGAGTCCCTCCCTCCTTGGGATTCTTTCTTTCTGCCCCTTTCACGTGCATTCACTCTCTCTCTCAATGAATAAACTTTACAAAAATTAAAAATTAAGTCTTAAAAAGATAAATGCAACCCCCTCCCCCACTTTGGAACTTAAAATTACAATAACCAAAAATAAAAATTGTACTTCTACATGGGTTCACCATCAACTTGGAGATGGCGGAAGGAATCCGTAAACTTGAAGATTGATCAATGGGAGTTATCCAGTTTCCTCCCTCCCTCCCTCCCACACACACACACACACACACACACACACACACACACACTCACTCACACACACACACAGAACAAAACATATCCTTGAGACTTTTTTTTTTAAGTGTTATATTGGCTTCTCTGTATGACTCTTTCACCATAAGGAAGTAATAGTTCTCCTGGTATGTAAGGCAGGACTCATCTTCTTCTCATTTCTCCGGGACCCCAAAGGGCCACTGCACCTAGAAAGAAGCATGCTGTGATAACATAAAGGAATAATCGTGTTAAGGAAATAATCTTCCAGAATTTTTACTGACTCCACCTTAAGATACAGTATAATACAAGCATTAGGAGAATTTGACTCATTATCTAATGTTCAGCTGAACAGTGACATTCTATTACAGTTATCTTTTCAAAATCATACATATAAAAAAATCATACACAGTGCAATGTCATGGTTAGACACATGGGCTGTGGTGATGGGGTTCCTGGATTTAACTCCTGGCTCTACCATTTACTATTTGGATAACTGTGAGCAAAATACTTAGTTTGCTCATCTGTAATATGGGGATAGTAATAGTTCATACTTAATAAGTTTTGGAATTTGTGGAAAATGATATATGTAAAGCACTTGGAATTGTACCTTGCACATATGTGTTAGTTGTTATCAAATATATATTTTTAAAGGCTCTTTTAAGAGTAGGGTATTTAAAGGAACAGAATATTGAAAGAATGAATCAGCTTTAAAACATTAATTGAAAAAGTATCTCTTTTCAAAAATCTTCCCTTATGTGTTTTAGAGGATGAAACAGCTATTACCTTTCCCCTGCTAATCAGAAGAGGCATTCCTTTATGAAAGTGGAGATATTGCTTGATCCTTCGCATAGCTGTCTACCACAGATAAACATTACTCTGTGCTACTGGGTGTGTTCAGTGTGTAAATAGATTGTAGGAACATGAGAGGCTGGTTTTTCAAGTTTCTTCTCCTAGCACTTTATGAGGGTCAGGTAGACCGGCATTCTACACTTTGTGTGTCTGAAAGAAAAGTATATCTACAGAATACTCTTACCATCATATTGAGGTAAGAATAATGTGTTTAGGGGTCTTCAGTGTGACATCACGTTGCACAATTTTTGTGTTTCTGTGTGTTGGGGGGTTGGGGTTTACTTGTCAGGAAATGAATGACTGTTTCCACCATTTGACAAGAGATTTTACAATGAAATGAGAAAGAAAGGCATATATATGGAAGGACATTTGACTGTGGGGATGTGTGTAAGTCTGATGACTTGAGGAGGGAAATAGAAGCATCTTCTGGTTACTAAGGCTTACCTTAATCTACAAATTGTAACCTTGCACCAGATCCTGCTGAACAATGAGTGTCTCCTGAACAAATATGTATCTCCTAGTGACATAAAGACATCAGGTTTACTGCAGAAGTAATGTCACTTTACTAAAAACCTCTCGCCCCTTTATATATAAGGTAGCAATCCTTTTGTTCTGATTTTCTTTCATTTGTTTGAATCTAAGATGTTTTACTTAGCATTGTTGAATAACAGTCCTGTTCGTGATATGGTTAAATATCCAATGTGGTTATCTGTTTAGTAGAAAAATTGCTAAAGTCTGAAAACTATGGAATGTGATGTTTTTTAACACCATGAGGGAATGAGATCCTGACTGAATATGAATATACGCTAGAGAGATGCACCAGGTTTTTGGAAATGTCTTTTTTATATACATTGTTTTAATTAGCGACGCTTTCTCATTTAAGTGAAAAATGCTTTTTGCAACACAATATATCAAAGCATGTACTCAGAGAAAAAGGGTGTCCTCTAGTTAAAGCATTCAAAATTGTATATAGCAAATATTAGTTGTATATGATAGTGTATTTTAAAATGCAGCTTAAATCTTAGTCTCCTTAAAATGTCTTTTAAGCACAGGAATTTGATGTTTAATTTTTTTTACTTTATAATAAGATGCTTATATGTTTAGACAACACCTTAAGCACAAGCCTGTTAAATCTATACCCCATGACTTAAGTGCACGAAGACATTCAAATGGATTCTAGTGAAATGCTTAAATCTCTACATCCCTGAGTGTGTGTGTGTGTGTGTGTGTGTGTGTGTGTGTGTGTACACATTTACATGTGGACAACGAATATTGGGGAAACAGATAAGGAGGAAGATGAGAAAATGTCTTTCTGTTGTCAAATCATGGTTATTCCATGTACTTAGGATTTTCTGAAATTCTCTGCCAGCCGGAGTGTGCGAGTTAGCTGTGTTGTCATTCAGTTTACCCTAGTCTGATAATGTCTTCTGATAATAATACTTCTACCTCTTCGTGTCTTTAGGCACATATGGTATTTTTGTTGAAACTATTTTCTCATGCTTATTTAGAATGTTAAAGAAATGCAGCTTTAATATGTGGAATGAGCAGTTTGTTTTACCTCAGCTCTTTTATACAATGGCATCTGTTAATGACTGTTTTGCCAGCATGTGTAATAACTTAGCTAATCATCTTTAATACTTTCTATTTAGAATTTACTTATAACTATGTTTTTGTACCATATGCTGCTTGTGTATGTACTTTTGCTCTCACACGTTCACCCCCACACATACGTTCCCACTTTTGGATGATTTCACAGGATTCTTTAACTTCTCTCCAGCTTGGTTTCATTTCTGGCTCTTTCTGTGGGTAGTATCATTGTTTCCTCTGTCTGCTGCTTACCATGCTTTCTCCACATCTTTCATCACACCTAGGCCAGAAATCTGATCTGGTTTCTCTCCCCTTTCACTAAAACACATCTTGAAGAGGTACTTAATAAAATCTGCCCCTTTGTGCCTTGCTACCCATTTTCTCTTTTTTTAAAAAAGTTTTTAAAATGTTTATTTATTTTTGAAAGTGGGAGACACAGAATATGAGCAGGGGAGGGGGAGAGAGAGAGAGAGAGAGAGAGAGAGAGAGAGAGAGAGAGAGAGAGAAGAGAGGGAGGGAGGGAGAGGGAGAGGGAGACAGAATCTGAACCAGGCTCTAGGCTCTGTGCTGTCAGCACAGAGCCTGGCATGGGGCTTGAACCCACAAACTGCATGATCATGACCTGAGCCAAAGTCAGAAGCTCAACTGACTGAGCCACCCAGACACGTTCCATTTTCTCTCTTTTAATAAAACCCCACTTTCTTTAAATTTGCCTGTTATATAACATCAACCTTCATCAGTTTATTGGCACTGTACTTCCAAGGGTCACTTATGTTATTCTTAGGAAATCTAATAACATCCATCCATCCATTCAATAAATATGCATCTCTCAGGTCTGCCTTTATGTACCTGTAGTCTGTTAGGAAAGATGTTAATTTACCTAAATAATTTATTTTAATTATGATAAGGGCTATGAAGGACACTTTTCCAAATCCTCATTCTATTTGACTACTTGGTTCTATGTGACATTCATGATCACTTCCTACTTCTTGAATTCTCCCTTCCTTGTTAATCCATGACTCTGTTATCTATTCAACTACTTTTTACCACTTACCCTCTTCTCTTCTCTTCCCTACTTGTCCATTCCCGCAAAGTTTTATCACTTGGCCCATAATCTCTTTCTTCTTTTCTTTGCCTGTGATGTCTCATCAACCCATAGTTGTAAATACCACCTCTCAATGATTGCTTGGAAGATACCCATTTCCAAATTTTTCCATCCGTTATGTATTTTTCCACTCTTATATCCAACTGTTGCCTAATATTCATCATGGTTGTAGCTAAACTCACTGTCTTTTATGACCCCCTCTTTCACCCATGCTTCTTGTAATGGTGTTGATGATCTCCTGGGTTTCTCACATTTGAAACCTCGAAGACACTTTTGATTCTGACTTTTCCTTTGCTTTCAATACCCAAAGCATTACCAAGTCCAGTCATTCTTTTCATGTCGGTTTTCTCATACTAATCCTCTCTCATGCTGTGGTCACAAGAAACAAATAGGATCACAGAGGTAAAATTATTATAAACTGTGAAGCACTATATAAATATTAAAGTAAGATTTGTTAATGGAAGAATAAGTTAGAGGCAAGGACCAAGGTGCTAGGGCTTAAATACTGGGCCAGTATGGCGGAGGGATTGAGTGCCCAGACTCTGTAGCTGGACTGCCTGCATTCGAGTCCCGCCTCTACTACTTAACAGCTGTAGGAACTTGGGAAATTTACTTAGCTTCTCTGTTCCTGAGTTTCCTCTTCTCTAAAATGGGGATAAATAATTTCTACCCAAAGGGGTGTTGTAGGATTGGAATGGTTAATAGATGTAAAATACTTAAAAACAATGCCCGGCACATTGTAAGTACTTTTTTTTAATAAAATTTTTTAAATGTTTGTTTGTTTTTGAGAGAGAGAAAGAAAGAGGAGAGAACACGTATGGGGGAGTAGCAGAGAGAGAGGGAGACACAGAATCCAAAGCAGGCTTCAGGCTCCAAGCTGTCAGCACAGAGCCTGATGATGCGGGGCTCGAACTCACAAACTGTGAGATCATGACCGGAGTCGAAGTCGGCCGCTTAACCCACTGAGCCACCCAGGTGCCCCACATTTTAAGTACTCTTAAGTGTGGAAGTGGTGGTGAGGACCAGTGGGACGGTTTATTAGAATGGAGTTACCTTATGCAGATCAGTGCTGCAAGGATGGAAGCACAGAACACAGAGTGAGGGTGTATACCTGGGTAATCCCTCACGACTCAGATGAAAACTGGTCTCCTATCTGTGGCAGAATTGACCAAATGCGCATCGAGGAGTCATGCGTACTCTGAGCACCCAGTTGGGGTGCAAGGATGGGAATAATGGTCTTCCAGACACTTTTGGGAGGGTTAAGGAAAAAGGAATGGTAAACTGTCTGCCTTTTAGAGTCATCAAATCTGTCAATATTGCATGGAGTCAAAATATCAATATCCAGATATGAAACTTAACCAGAAAGAGACTTAACTATCCTTTGTACTTTAGGAGTTTCTTTCTTTAACAAGCATAGGTTTATAACATTTTAGAGTGCAAGGGACCTTTGAAATTCTATTCTTCTCAATTTATAGGCCTTTTGGTCAGAGTAAGTATTTTTACTGACACAGTCATATTTTACTTTGGATGACTGTTTTTCCCCCACATGTTAAGAAAAGACAAATAATAATGCTTAGAACATTCCAAGAGTGGTTCGAAGTGCTTTAAATTATTTAAATAATTTAATCTTCAGAAGAATCCCACAAGATATCATCATCCCATTTACATGAGAATAAATTTAGCATCCTAGATGTTATGCATAACTAATGAGTAATTGACCACATTGCAAACCCAGACAGTCCAGAGGCAAATCCCGTATTCTCCATCACTTTGTCCTGCCATCTCGGCATCTCTGTGCCCTGGCCTTTGGTTAAGGGCGGGCTCTGAAGTCTTGGGCAGCTGTTAAATGTTGCAGCTCACCTGCTCCTTGACAAGTGCTATTGAATGTTTGATACTTTTTTGTAACATGAAAATTACTAAAATAAGATCTGTACTAAGTTTTCCAGTGTCTTTGCAAGAGGAGTCTGATTTTTTCTCATCCATGATTCTGTATGCGAGCATCAAAGGTCTCAAATAGTGATCTTGTCTATTTCCTAGACAGCATATCATACTGTAAATTGGTGCCTACTTTGCACCGTACTTCATTGTGGCTTCTGACCACAGGGATATTCTCTTGAACGTTATTTTAGTTTCCACCTTTGTTTTTGCTAACATTTCAAAAGTTCAAACTTCGTATTTAGAGTTGCCGTGTTATTTCCTATTTTAACTACTTGTTCATTTAAGTGTTCTCTCACTGTAGTGTTTTTCTTTTTACTTTAAGCATTATCAGCTACAAAAATAATTTAATAGGCTTTTACTTCATTTTCTTCTTCACTGAATAAAAATATTAAAATTAGTCTTTCCTCCACTGAACTCCTTAATAACTTTAGTCATTTCCAAGTAGGCATAATACTGTTTGTAACTCTTGTTAGAGTTTAATTTAGCAGTTTCCAGTCCTTGCAACAGTTGACTTATCCAGGCTAATTTGATTTAATCTTTCTAATTGAATGCCAGAAAGCACTCTGTTCCTACATTAAGAACACATTCAGTTCATTTAGGGGTTTGTGGTTCGTGTGAATAGACTTCACTTTGGTGTTGTACAGTCACAAAATATTTCCAAAAGAGTATCAGGACTTGGAGAGAAAGAAGATGATGTATAAAAAAGCAACTGTAAGAGGTGCTTTTTAAAAAATAAATAAATACTAGGGGCGCCTGGGTGGCTCATTCAGTTAAGTGCTGGCTTTGGCTCAGGTCATGATCTCCTGGTTCGTGGGTTCAAGCCCCGCATCAGGCTCTGTGCTGACAGCTAGCGTAGAGCCTAGAGCCTGCTTCAGATTCTGTGTCTCCCTCTCTCTCTGACCCTCCCCTGCTCGCACTGTCTCTGTCTCTCAAAAATAAATAAAAGACATAAAAATAATTAAAAAATAAATAAATAAGTAAATAGCTAAAGCAACTAAAATTTTCAAAACCAAACAATGTAATTTAAAAAATCATTGAACATTAACAGTTTATTCTAAGAATAGAAGTAGTAGATTTTACCAGAGAATATAGTTGAGTTGAGACGGGAGCTATGTGTAGAGAAATCATACTTGGAATGTAGCCATCAAATAATGATGTTCCAGGATTCAAAAATAGACTTTGAATCTAAACATACTTTTATTTGGATTACAAATAGTTCAGCAACAGCCCAGTTGGTAAACACAGACCAAGAAAGATCATAACAAACATATTTTTTTAATTCATGTATCAAGAGTATGGACAAATCCGTTAATATTTCCTCCCAAGAGCTTTATGTAGACAGAAATGATTTTTATTCTCCTGGCAATAAATTACATTAAAATCAGTCTATGAATAAAATTTTTGAAATTAATTTCATTTAAATCAGTTGATATATCAAGGATATGTTCTCAAACAAAGCAGTAAGGGCCTAATACAAATGGGCATTTTTTTTCCAACTTTCAACAAATAATGGTATATCCAAAGATGTCTGTGCCTACAAACAAATGTATAATTTTGAAGTTTTACATTTTGACTAGAACTAGGTATATATTCAAACACATTTTGTGACAAAGGATCACTGCCCTCTGATTAAGAGACCAGCCCAGGAAAAATAACTACGAGGAAGTCCAGTCAGTAATTTGGAAAAAGAAAAGACTAGAATGTTTTGTTTGCATTAGCCATGCTTAAGAAGGAAGAATTTAACTTCAAACCTCTCATAACTGTCATCTAATTTGGTCGGCTATTACTGAGTTTGGGCTTCAAACACAGGAAGATTATTTCTAAATCAGTTATATACAACAAACCAAATAGCTATTGATTTTCTGCCAAGTGAATTCCTGTTTGACTTTTTTATTGTTCTTGTGAGTAATAGTTGTGTGTTTGGCTTTATACTTAAGCACAATAGGATGTAACTAAGGATCAGCACCACACGGATCTGCAGAATAGGTTCCTGAACAATGAGGATTAAATCCAGGGGTAATATTAGATTGATTATATTGGAAACGTATTGACCGTGGGTCAGCAAACATAAAATGTAGGACCCCTGCTGCCACTAATAATCTTAGTAACTGGTCACACTTTCCATGGTTTACTATGACCTAAGGACAATTGAAGTGTCTTTCATGTAACCATGATCATGTCTTGGTTCAGTCATGTCTGTGAGTTACCTTGGTCAAGGTAAGCACTTCTAGAAGTATCTCCCTGGGATATTTTTTCCTCCTCCCCCATCTCTACCTTTCTTCCTGGTTCACCCAATCTGTCTTGGCATCTACAGAGCTGTTGCTGATTTGGCCTTGTTCCCAGTGTCTCACCAGTTGGCAGCCTCTCTATGACCTTTTGTCAATGGTAGAGGAGCCTACATTCTCTGGGCTAGTAGGACTGCTGGTGCCTGTAGACTTTCTGTCGTCTCAACCATTCCAAGTCCCCCTCCCCCAGCCGAGCTCCTCATGCCCTGCTTGCAAGAGCCAGGTAGCACCCGGCCCGTCCTAACCTATTTTCTTCTACTCTCTCCATATAATGATCACTGCTGGAGGTTTCATTGCCTTTTGTTAGTCGGGGGAAGCTGCTCCAGTGTCTTCTCCTACATTTTCTCTACATCGTCTTCTAATAAAACTTGATGTTCTGACCTCCAAGCTTTGTTCTTGGTAGAGAGAACACCTAGCTTGAGGAACATTAGAAGAAAAAGAAAACGTATTGAGAACAGTGTTGTTTCCCAAATTATCTGTGGCAAAGAGCCAGTTTCTTTGTTTTTAATTTTCCAAGCCACCTTAGACTAACACTTTTTAAAGTTGTATTGTGTGATGATTCCACTGATTACACATTTCTTTGTCATGTCACTGACAAATTTTTATAAGAGTTTTAAAATATTATCAGTTTTGTATGTATTTTATCTCAGCGCCAGCACATGAACCACATTTATATATTTTTTATTTTTTAAAGTTTTATTTATCTTGAGACTGAGAGAGAGAGCATGCATGCAAGTAGGGGAGTGGCAGAAAGAAGGAGATAGAGAATTCCACACTGTCAGTGCAGAGCCCAGTGTGGGGCTCGAACTCACCAACCTTGAGATCATGACCTGAGCTGAAGTTGGATGCTTAACCAACTGAGCCACCCAGGCGTCCCCATGGATTATGTGAAGTTATTCATGGTTTCATTTTGGCTTTGCATTTGCTATCTGAGGAATTCTCTGGCTTCAGGTGGAACAAGAGAATGTGATAGGGACTGATGCTAGGCATTTGGCAGTAGCAGTTCCTTCTGATTCTCCCAGAAACCCTAGGAGGTGGATACTATTAGTATCTCCAGTTTACATAAGAACAAACAGGTTCAGAAGAGTTAAATAGCTTAGCTTCTTTAACATAATAGGTAGCAAAGCTGGGATTTCCACTCAGAGCTTCCTGACTCCAAAACCTGAAGTTGTTGGCTGTTTGAACTGTCCATTGGAAACCCTTGGGAAGTTTTAAAACTATAATCCCTCAGCACCAAACAAATTCTTTAATTTGATTTTAAAAAATGGCTTTACTGAAATAAATGCACATACCATGAAATCTCCCCATTTGGAGTGTGCAGGTCAATGGTTTTTAGTATATTCATAGGTTAAACACCATCCCCACAATCTAATTTTAGAACCTAGTCATCCTGGGGTGGTCCTGACAGCAGAGTCCCTGAGGTCTTAACTTCAGGGCTACAGACCTGGTAGGAGATTTTGAGTGGACTTCAGACGTTCGTGAACCTTTTCTAGGATCCACAGCTTTTGTTATCTTCCCCAAAGGAGTAGAGATGCAGGGATGCCTGGGTGGCTTAGGTCTTGCAGTCTGTGAGTTCGAGCCCCATGCAGGGCTCTGAGCTGACAGCTTGGAGCCAGGAACCTGCTTTGGATTCTGTGTCTCCCTTTCTCTCTGCCCCTCCCCCACTCACGCTCGCTCGCTCTCTCTCTCTCTCTCTCTCAAAAATGAATAAACATTTAAAAATTTTAAGGAATAGAGATGCAGCTCAGATAGTGCTAAGAAACTTTAGACTGGTGTGTTCTCAAACTTTAGGGTGCGTGCAAATCACTGGAGTCTCTTGTTAAAATTCAGGTTCAAATTTAGTAGGTCTGGGATGCAGTCAGACACTGTAATTTTCATTATAGGAATAACGACATGAAACAGATGAGTGAAACATTATCTGCTCTGAAATCCCATTCTTCTCATTGGTGAATCTGTATTACCAAACAACCAATCAACAAACAAAAACCCACAAAACAAAAATCAAAATATATATATATTCAATCATTTTTTATTATTTTTTAAATTTTGTCAATTAAATATTTCTGGGCATCGGTTCTTTCTCTTATTATATAAGTATCTACAAAATAGTCATAGTTTTGCCTCTTGGGCCAGAAACTCTAAAATATTTACTGGCTGGCCCTTAATAGAAAAATTAATGTTAACTCCTAGTGTAGACCAAAGTTTATGACGGCCTTTGAGGAGCATAAATTGTTGTTCGTCTTACTCTCCACAGCTCTTTGCTGCATTGGGCAGACATGGCGTTACCAGTCAGACTGCTAAGAATACTAAACATGAGGGCAGCAAGCTGGCTGTATTTATGGATGCTTTCAGCTCTAGAAGAGAGGTCTGGGCAGGTGAGAGTCAACTTCTGGTGTAGCTTACAAATAGCTCTTCCTGGGGTTGCAGGCTACTTGCCTGAATAGCATGGATAGCTTTCCATAAAGGATCTCGTACGTTCTCAGCTAGGTCATGTTGACAAGACTTTGGAAGCGGGATTCTCTAGGAACAATTTGCAATCCACAAAGACAGCTTGGTTAATTGGGGTTGGATGCTTGTTAGCTGAATGTACTGGTAGAGTATTGCATTTCTTATACCAGCCTTCAAGCCCCCTAACGCTCAAGGCGTTTGTTCAGAGTTAGGGTTGTCTGACCATGAGTTTTACATGTATGAAGACATTTCTTATTTTCCAACATTAACTCACTTTGATTCCTGTGAAAAGGATCTGCTAAAACATGTATGACTCTTCAGAATTCTCCAGGCTTCAAGTGGTCTCCTGCACTATAATCTTTATTATAGAACTTCCTGTCAGGTGTCCATTTTGAACTAATCTTTCCTTTGGTTTTGATAAATAACTTCAGATCTCCTTACTGGCGACTCACTTTTAGGCTGGCTTTCTTTCGTCTGTCTGTGTATCTGTCTGTCTTTGATGCAAGAAGTTGTCTGTTCTCAACACCCATCCCAAATACTCCTTGTTACCACAAGGGCCATACCTGGTGGTCAGATTTTAGCATGCTCCAGGGGGACAAGTACAAAATATGACCTTGACGGAATTGGATTATACACAAAGATGATTGCAAGATTTACTAATTTATGTTATTAGAAGGTAACATGTTAGGGGAAGGGGAAGGAATATATGATATAATACTGGATTGGGGTGAATTTACTGAGATGGTGCATTTTCCAAAGATCCTGGGTTTAGTATAGAACTTCATGTAGTTGGAGGAATTTGTAACAGTTTACTTGATTGGTTAATTGAAATATTAACTTAATGGTGGCCTACATAGAGTCTAAGTGATATACTTGACTCTCAATTCATTAGACTCAACTGCATACCCCACTGTGTTGATTATCCCTTCTTAGTCTTTCATCAGCTCATTTGTTCCTTGGTCCTGTCTTTAATCATTATTCCTCATGCTCCTATCTCTGGCCCTCTTCATATGTTCTCACTTGTATAACTTTAGGGACCACAAAAGCACCAATGATTCCCAGTAAAATGCCTCTAGTGTAGACTTTGCTGATAAACTGTAGTTTCATACTCCAGATGCCCTTCTGGGCAGATCTTTGTTGATGTTTGCCTCATAAGCACTTCACCCTCAACATGTTCAAACTTCAATTGTTTTCTCTCACCCTTTTTTTGTCTTGTATTCTCTATCTCCGTTAATAGTATTACCATCAGGATTCCATTTACTCCAGTCCCATTGAATCAGAATCTCTGGAGATGAACCCTCAGGAATCTGTTTTTGAACAAGTCCCATAGGTGATTTGGATGTGCACTAACATTTAAGAATCTTGACAGTTCCCCATACTGGAACCCTCAGAGTTATACCCTCTCCTGTTTATCACACACATCTGGTTGGGAGCTGGATCTTACTGAGGTCATCCCCAAATGTCTAAAAAATGACCCTTGGGCCCTTCCCCACTACCACAGTTTTACTTCCTCCTCTGTGCCTGGTGATCCTGTAGGAGCCCCATGCCGTCTGCATAACCTCTGCCCTCTCTTTTATATAATCACTGAATGCTCATGTCTCGCAAAACCCAAATCTGAAGAGACAAAGCTGACTGTGCTGTTTCTTGGCTTAAAAGCGCTCAACAGCTTGATGGCATGGGAGCAGTTTTCAGACTTTTTAAGGTCATGGAACTCTTTCTTCAAATAAAACCATGCCAGGAAATCCAACTTATAGAACAGATAAAAGCAGAGCTGCTCTGTTTGGAGCAGGGGTCGGCGCCACAGCCTTGGCCACTCAGCTTGCCTTGCTGTGTTTCCTAAGAAACCGTTCCCAAAGACACAGTTTGAAAAACACTTGATCAAGTCCAGATGCTTTATTTGGATACCACGCTCCTCCCTGGCTGATGCTCTCCTTCCTTTCACCTCTCCACCATTAACTCAGACCCCAGCCCTGGGATTATTCGTTATTCCCTGGACTAGTTGTGTGTTCTTGTGACTTTTCTTACTTACTGTCTTTAGATCCTTGAATGGCTGGCTGCTGGCCTCTTCCTAATCATTCTTTTCTTTGGGTTCTCAAAGCCAAGTTGGCATTTCTCAGACTGTTCTTTTTTATGTTTATGTCGGTCTCTGCTTGCCTTGGGATACAGCCCATGCTTTCTTCATCTGGGTAGCCCCTAGATTCAGCACAGTGTCAGACACATGGTTTTACACATGCTTATTGTGACCCATTCTATCTGTTCCTTGGTTTTATTTTTTTCCAGACTGAACATGTTTTAGTGAATTAAACATTACCTTAAAAAACAAATTTATTAACCTCAGAGCTATATGATTCTACTACTGAAATGTTTTCCTGTTCAGTACCCAAGCATAATAATCCATGGATATATGCATTGTGTATTTTTTATGGAGAGTATATGTAATATGTATGCATTGTAGAAACGTGGAATTAAAGACAATTATAGAGCAGGAATTAAAATATAGTCATAACGTAATGCTCCAGGGATAGACCTAATATTTTGACTTATTTATTTCCATTCTTTCTTCTGTAATATTTAGGCATGTATGTATTTCCTTTAAAATTGGAGCCATAGGGGCTCCTGGGTGGCTCAGGCAGTTAAGCACCAGCTTCGGCTCAGGTCATGATCTCACGGTTTGTGAGTTCAATCCCCGTGGTGGGCCCTGTGCTGACAGCTCAAAGCCTGGAGCCTGCTTTGGATCCTGTGTCTCCCTCTCTCTCTGCCCCTCCTCTGCTGTGTTCTGTCTCTCTCTCTCTCTCTCTCTCTCTCTCTCGCTCTCAACAATAAACACTAAAAAATTAAAAAAATATATAATTAGAGCCATAGTGTATAAGTAGTTTTATATCCTGATTATTTTCTACCTCATATTATGAACCTTCCATCATGTCATCATATATGAGAATCTTAGAGTTGTTGAGAATCTTATTAATAATAATTGTGGACTTCCTAAGCCATTTCCAAGAAATTTATAAATTCTTTTTCTTAATGTTTATTTTTGAGAGAGAGAGAGAATGAGCACATGCACGTGATTTGTGGGGTGGGGGGAGTGGAGGCAGAGAGAAGGAGACACATAATTCAAAGCAGGCTCCAGGCTCTGAGCTGACATCCCAGAGCCCAACATGGGACTCGAACTCACGAACCCGCAAAATCATGACCTGAGCCAAAGTCGGATGCTTAATTAACTGAGCCATCCAGATGCCCCTGAAATTTGTGAATTCTTAAAGGAAAGTCTAGGAAGCTAGAGAGACAGACCTATGTGTGTTTTGTGAATCAAAGGGAATGGAGGAACATTTTGATTGATCTTCTTCATGACATAGTGCTTAACCTCGGTGTAAAGGCAGAATGGATGGAGGGATTGAAAATTTTTTGAGCATTCCCTTATGTGTCAGATATTGTGCTTAATATACATTTCACATTTAAATACATGTATATACATTTTATACTTTATATACATTCATTTGACTATTCACAACAAACCAAGGAAGTGGACATTAATATTCCCTTTTTACAGATGAATAAACTGAAATGCAGAAATTTAAAGTAGCTTGTCCAAGTTATTATCTCCCAAAATAGAATTTTAATTCCATTTGTTTCTCAAGCTTCATCCTTTCTCTGACAGCAACTCTGAGAGCGTTCGCTGAACCTACCTTTGATTGTGAAGGCTTTGTGTGAGCAGGGCTTACCCTGTGGGGTAGAAGCCTTTAGGTAACCACAGTTATGAGCCCCTGAAATTATCCCTCTTTATGTATTAGATGTGTCTATATACATTAGAATATATTTATATTTTTTCAAGGTAGAGAGTCTGTGGTTCTTCTTGGCTAAGGTATCCTTCAAAAAGCTTTATCTCTACTGCAAATCATGGAGCATCCACAAGTCTTGCAGAAACCATCTGAGGAGACTTTAGTTTTACTTGCCTAGCCCTGCACTGAGAACATTATATTTTCTTGGTCAAATGGCTTTTGATGTGTCCCTGAAACCCATGGAATATGTTTTCTCTGGATACTCACCAGTACCTTTGATACTGTTTGTTTATAAGAGAGTCTCATATAATTTGCACATCTGATAACTGTGCTACCAAGTCACTAATATGTGTTTCTGCATGTAAAATAATAACTCTTGCATTCTTATTTCTTAATAGGTGAGTATTTCAAACCCTGCTTCTCTTTGCATATATAAAAGTACCAACACCTATACTGACCTAGGAGCAATAAATAGGGAATTATGGCGCACATGCAATTTCTCCATTCCTATCAGGTACTCAAAGAAGACATGGCCCTTGATCTGCAAACTTCTTGGTAAACACAGTCTTATACACCTAATATATTAGGAAGTGACATATGGTAAATTAGCAAAGGCTGCAAATTCTTCACTACTCCCATTCCATTAGAAATGAATTCATTTCCTTTAATCTGGGATGGCTTTAGTAATTTGCTTGGCAAATAAAACATGGGAGAAGTAATGTTCTGGGACTTCCAAGGGTAAGATTTAAGATGTCTTGCAGCTTCTGCTTCGGCCTTTAGAATGCTTGGTCTGGGGAAAGACGGCTGCCATGTAAAAAGTCTGACTATCCTGAGGCCACCATAAGGGAGAAATCACATATAGGTATTAGGGTCAGCAGCCCCAGCTCTGTTCCCAGCCAGCTGTTGACATCAAGTGACAGATATGTGTGTCTTCCTTAACCTCCCTAGTCCAGCCTTCGGGTCACGTTAGCCCCTACTACCATCTGACAGCAGCCTCATAAGAAACACAAAAATAAAAGCCTACCAGTTAAGCCCAGTCAATCTTACAAAACTGTAAAAAGTAGTGATACATTTTTGTTTGAAGTCACTAAATTTGGGGGTAGTTTGTTACTGAGCAGCAGATAACTATAACATGAAGGGATGAGTGCACCTGTTGTATTTGGAGCTAATAAGCTCCACTTATATAGAAGGTTTCCAAGGAAATTCCAGTAATGCTCTTCTTCCTACAATTTGTATGATGGATCCTTCTCTTGTCCTCACGTTCTCCCTGCTAACGTTTTTTTTAATTAAGTGAAATAGACGTTTCTGTTCATTTTGCATACATCTCTTCTAAAGATGGCAATGTTTTATGGCATTCTATAACAGAATTATTGGAAGAGAGGTAAGTGATTAAATAGAACATACTGCCATCTAAGAAGATGGCATCCATAGTAAAGAGGCCACCATCATGTCTTGTACGGATGGTACAGTGGTAGATTCCACTCTAAACCCACTGAGCTGGAATATTGTCCAATTTCTCCATCCCGAGAAATCTGCTTAGAATATAGTTTTTTTTCCCACTTCCATTTTAACATAGAGCATCACCTCGGGCTGATTCAGTGTTCTCTCCCGAGATGAGATGGCATATATTCCAATTTTTACTGTAGGCATTGCTTCTGAAATGTTTCATTTTTTTTTTTATCTCATTCATTAGAAGTCCAAAACGAGTCTTAAGGCTAAAATCTTCGTGTTGGGAGAACTTTATTCTGGTGGCTCCAGAGGACAATCTTTCCTTGTCTTTTCCAGCTTCTAGGGGCTACCTGCATTTCTCGGCTTGTGGCCCCTTCCTCCATCTTCAAAGACCATTACTCCAATCTCTGCTGCTATCATCACACCCCCTTTCCTGACTTTGACTCTGCTACCTCCCCCTACTAAGGACCTCTGTGATTATATTGGGCCCATCTGGATGATCCAGGATAATCTTCCCTTCATAAGATCTTTAGTCACATCTGTAAAGGTTTTGATGACTAGTACATGAGCATCTTTGGGACTGTTATTCAACCTATCACAGATCCCTCAGTTAGATTCAGAATCAGGCATTTAAGCAGATGCCCATGGATACTTCGAAGTTAGAAGGCGAAGAGATAAGGAGAGGGTGTTCAAGTAGAAAGATCTGGAGATGAAGAAGCCATGGCTTCTTTTGAGGAATCAAGTGCTGAATGTAGTTAGATGGTAGACACATGAGAGAGGGGTAGGCAACAGCCAGATAATAAAGGGTTTTAAAAACCATATTAAACAATCTGAACGTTTAAGAACAAAGGGAAACCACTGAAAGATTTTAAGCATGGAGCAACACTGGTCACATTTGTGTTTTGGAGGAATCTGATGGAGGAGAGCAAGATGGAAGCAGGAGACTTAAAATACTGAAAGGCCAGGGTGGTATCACCTAATGCACAATAAAATTCATTTTTGCATCAGAAGCAGCACATCTACCCAACTTCCCTATTGCTGGGAATGTCACCTATGCTCTTCTAAGATCAAATTCCTAAAATTATTTTTCGCTTCTCTCTTTTCCTTCTACCCCAACTCAATCAGCACACCTTCTTGCTTCTTGTATTTTTTAAAGATATAAAACATACGACTATATGAATATGTCTCAATAAACAATATGGGAATACATTTCTTTTCATTTCTTTTCTAACCCCTTGACAACTGAGCCACCATCCCTATAGGCAACATGATTAGCAGATCAGTATGTATTATTCTATGCCTTTTCCTATGCATTTGTGTATATTATAAATATGCACATATTGATGTTGCATTAGACACATACATTTGAAATCATAAATGTCCCTATTTTTAACTAGCAATGTAGTTTAGATATTCCCACATTGGCACATATTTTTAAATATTTTCTTTTAACATGGAACCACGGCATTTTGGTAACATGAGTCTATTTCAGAATTTTCACTCTGGATAATCATGCTACAGTGAATATCTGTTCATTATCCTTACACATACACACGGCTATTACTTTTTCTATAAGATGGATTCTTGGGGTGCCTGGGTGACTCAGTTGGTCAAGCATCAGACTCTTGATTTCAGCTCTGGTCATGATCTCACCGTCCTGAGATCAAGCCCTGCATCAGCCCCGATGCTGGGCATGGAGCCTGCTTGGGATTCTCTCTCCCCCTCTCCATCTGCCCCTACCCTATTCACACATGCACATGTGTGTTCTCTCTCTCTCTCTCTCTCTCTCAAAAAAATGGATTCTTAAAAGTGGTCAAAAAATGCATGTCTTAGTTTTTAAAACTTCACTGAGGTATGAATGAGGTATACAAGAAGCTGTACATACTTAATGCACACAATTTAATGAGTTTGGAGATGAGTATGCACCCATGCAGTTATCACCAGAGTCAATGCCTTAAACGTATCCATCACTTCCAAAAGTGTCCCCCCATCCTGCGTATGTACGTGTGTATGAATGAATGGTGAGGGCACTCAGCAATTTTTTCAGTGTATAACACAGTGTTGTTAACTAGAGCCATTATGCTGTACAGTGGATCTCTGGGAATTACTCATCCAGCATAACTGAAACTTTGTACCCTTTGGCCAATTTTGAAAGATTTAACTCATCCTCTGAAAAGGGTGACAAGCTGTAAAGACTCTGAGATTTTTACCCTCCTTTCAAGCTACCAAATAGGCCTGTCATAGTTTTATAGGTAGTGGTTAAAGACCTGCTACTCCTGGGTCAGATGCAATGGAGGTTATTACTGAGAGCAGAGAAAGTCTCATGAACTTCGTGTTGGCATCGGTTGCCCGTGCCCTCGAGTGCCCAGGTGAAAATAGTGTATGCAGTAGACTTGTGTAACAGCTGGTGAACCCTGAACTTAGGGAACCCAAAATTTTTACAGTAAGCTGCCGGCAAATTTGCCCTCTTCCCTGGAGAGAGACTTTTACTTTGTAGAGCAGATCGTAAGCAAATCTGTCCTCAGCTCCAGAGACAGACAAAGTGTCTTTCTTGGCTGGTCACTAAACAAACATCATTGGAAGGACTTTCCAGAGCAAAAGGGCAGCTAGTGCCTCTGCCCACAAGACATGGTAGATGGGGAAGAGACCCACAGAGAATTCTCTCTCAACTAGGGATTGAATGGATTTCTCCTTCCATCAGTGGGGCCTGAGCCTGTCCATTTCCACATACCCTCATTAAACACTAGATGATGCACATGTTTGTATTTTACATTCTTATAATCTAATGGGAAAGTTAAGATGTTTTCTCTTTGTCATAATTTGCCTTTATATAACTAGTGAGCTAAGTGAGCATCTTTTCATGTTTCTATGATTTGTTTGTGAAATGACAATACTGTGGGTTGCCTGTTCTTATTTGCCCCTTATTTTATTGGCTCATTTTTTGTATTTATCTCTTTATATTTTCTAGATATTAATCCTTTTCCTGCATTATATGGAACCATTACTTTTTTTCACTTTATTTGCAGTGGCTTCCTTTGTACACTTATTTTAAATTTATATATGGTCTCTTCTGTGAAATTTTGGGGGGGGGGGCCAATGTCAAGTTTTATAGGTCTTGGTAGTTAAAAAGCATTTAGAGGAACTATCAAATAAGATTTAAGTGTATCTTCTAATTTTTCTTTCAAATCTTTCTCTTTTGAATTTATTTAGATTTTCTGGTTTTTTCTAAGATAGAAATAGTCTTCTAAGAGAAGTAGGAAAAAAGTCTTTGCTTTAGAAATACCAAAATAGATGATGTTGAGATAAAAGCGAATTAACGTTAGATATCTTTTTTTCCAAACTGAGGGTTCTGTGAAAGTTCACAATTAACATTAGAATGTTAAAGACTCTGAGAAGTTCTGTAGAAGAAAAAATATTTAATTTGATTTAACTCAATACAGATAAAATTTTGTTGGACTGAAGAACTTTTAAGGAATTCCATAGACTATCTAATGGCATCTATGGGATGCTGTTCCTGCCACGGAGGCACTGAGAGGCTGTCACATGGAATGATTGGAAGCAGGGTCCCTGAAACCACAGTGCTCTGTGTCACTTACTACCTGAGCATGTTAATTAACTTTTCTAGGCCTCAGCTTTCTCATCTATAAAATGGGGGTATTAGGCTTTATTTTGCGAGGGAGTTATAAGGATTAGCTGAGTTACACAGGTACTAGCTGTTATTGTGGACCATTCTGGGGATGCTGCTCTTGAAGCATCACTGTAAAGCTGATAATATTTTTAATTGGCCTCCCTAGTAATGTTGAGAGAATCAATACGTGGTGAAAATTAAAAAAATCAATTATGTTCCCATTGGATGTTCCACACAGTTGTCCATGTAGGAAGTAACTCTTATACTGAAAATAAATGCCTCTAATTCTATACCATCTGCCTTTGGGTCTTTAATAGTGAAAGAACTATTTATGTCACTCCCCATGGCATGTTTATCTCCATGGTCCGTCTCCCCATTGGACAGTCATATGGATTCTTGTCTGTTTGAAAGCCACTCCCAAGTGAATTTTGCAAATGCTGTTTCGCTTGTATCCTGAGCATTTCTAAGTCTGCCAGAAATCTACCTAACTGTTGTATTGTCACACAATGACAGCAAAACAGGAAATTGATTTTATTAATTTCATCATAAGGGCACTGCCGGAAGTAATTCCCTTTTAAAGCTGTAATTTCAAATACTCCTTAATAAGATATGTTTAGGTCTTTCCTTTGACTAAAATATCAGCCTGCCTTATTTTTAAGTGTGTTCCTTGAAGAAATATGCTTTTTAAAGAACACATATGCATTTTGGTGACTCTGAGAATTTCTTATTACTGACTGTTTTGTGGTGCTCAACGGTTAATGATCTGTCCCTATCTGTCTATGCAGAAAGGCAGCAGAATGACTTAGAAACCATTCAGGCATCTTTTTGAATAGTTTTTCAGTTCATCAAGACTTTTGGCCAGAGAGGGGAAAATCTACATCTGAAATGTTTAAGCAGAGAGAGATCTGTTGAAGTGAAGGTATTGAAGAATAAAATAAAAATGGATTTCTTCTAATCTGACTAGTGTTTTACCCAGCACATTTAACTGAAAGAATGCGGATTGCCTCTAGATAAAATGCTCTTATGGTTATTTTTACTCCTTTTTTCTTACCTAAGTAATGTGTCTAGAGGGTAACGGATTCTCCGGGAGGGTGTATGAACGAGCTAAAAAGAGGCATCAAGAAACTGTACAAATTTAGGTGAATTCATCTCACCCCACCTGCTGGTCCTCCAAAGACTCATAAATTTTATTTGATTGGTATACAGAGACCAGATTAGATGTAGGTTCAAACTAAACACGGAGATTTCCATTGGCAGGACCAGGACATTTGCTCCTGAAAACGAGAGCCCTTTGGGAAGCCAGCCTACAATCAGAAGTGTCCAGGAGAAAGTGAAATTCAAGCAAGAGACTATTTCTCCAGTTGAAGGATTTGAGTGGTTGTGTGTGTGTGTGTGTGTGTGTGTGTGTGTGTGTGTGTTTTAATTGAAATTCTAGTTAGTTAACATACAGTGTAATATTAGTTTCAGGTGCTGCACAATGTACTGATTCAACACTTCAATACATCACCTTGTGCTCATCACCGCAAATGCGCTCTTTGATCCTCCTCATCTATTTAGCCCGTGACCCCACCCACCTCTCCTCTGGTAACCATCAGCTCTCTGTAGTTGAGTGATTAATGTCATGAAATTTGCCACACTGAGGCTCTGTCATGCTTCAGGGAGCCTGCGCTACAAGGAATAAATGAAAATAATCCTTTGTCTATGCTCCTTTGTCTATGCCCAGGCTCACTTTCTCCTCTTCTCCACCCCATATTTCTCCAGAAGGACTATCACCAATTAGATTCTACCCTATAGACTGGTGGTGATGGTGGAGGGCACTTAAGGGGAAGAGCACTGGGTGTTATATGGAAAACAATTTGACAATAAAATATTATGGGGAAAAAAAAACACAGTCCAGTCCTGTCTCCTGGAGGACACACCCTGATTTTCTTAATAAAGTTTTGGCTACTACTTATCTATCTCCTTGGCCATTTATCCATCAGCTCTGTCAGTCCTGATACAAATGAGAAAAAATCCATTTAGGGCTAATTTTGTTAATTAAAATCTTACAGGGAAATTTTTATTTCTTTTATATCCTTGTCTGATTTCCCATCTTCTCTGTCACCTTCAGATCCTCCCCGACAGCGTTACTACCCTCCTTCCTTTGATTCTCCTCACTGAGCAGAGCCTTGAACCTTTAGAGGGCAGGTCGGCATGTCCAGCCCAAGGCGAGGATAACCATAAGCCTCAGATCAAACATTTTTGTGGCTCCAACCCCTTGGATCATCTCTAAATACAACTCTATGGAACATTCACATATGACTTTCTAAGTCTGACATTTCAAATATAAATATGTCCTACATGAACCAGGCTGTAATTATAGTGTATTCATTCATTGAGTTACCAAGTAGTTTTTCCATTTCACTGTGAACCCAGATGAACCACACAAAGGGTGGAAAAACCAGTTCTGCTCTTTTTCTGAGGAGACCGCAGTTGACGATGATGCAAAAACCAAACCATTAACCTTTCTGAAGAGCCCCTTTTGCTCTAACCTTGTTGCTTTCTGTTCTTGTCACCCTTGGGCTCTCTGATCCCTGCTGCCTCTCGGACTTTGGGGTTGGATGAAAAGTCCAGGAGTCGATCTGGAACGTCTGTATGACCAGGGCAGTTTTCTCAGGGGGAGCTAGCTCTTGACCTATAGGAAGAGTTTCTGTTCTGAGTCATTTCAGCAAAGTTACGGTTTGGTGTACAACGTGTGAAACATACATCTAGGGACTTTGAAAAGTTAAGCTCTGGACAAGATCTTGTCCTTTCATATCACCTGAGATTTTGTTGTCGGCCCAAATTTAGGGCAACTGGGAGGCTCCAAAGCAGCTTTTGAGTAAGTATCTCATTATGCTCGGGAACTGCCTATAACCAAGCAAACCAAATGTAACTTGCACATAGACTGTAGTCCATAGACCTGGCAGGGAAACTGAGGATCAGTGTCATGGGATGAGGTCACATCACAAAACCTGACCGATCACTCTAAGTCCTCGTTTGTAAGGGGATGTACAGAGAGACTCCAGGCAGCAAGCCAATGAAAGAATGTGCTCAAGAATTAGGGTGAGGGATGCAGCCTGGCGTGCTTCTTATGTAGACAAGGGGTAGTTTTAGAACATCTATTTTAAAGTGGAATAATTCACAAATCTGTACATCTGAGATCTAAACCCTCATCTTCAGAATAAAATATTATCCATTGTGGTTGAAGTTCCTGTGTTCTCTCTGACTGCATCTCTGAATTCCTCATGAACTCCCTTGTATTTATACTACAAATGTATATGTTCCTAAATTAGATCTAATGTTGTGACATATTGTTTCCTTCACACATTTGGCATCATTCTGCATGAATTCTTCTGTAACTTGATTTTTTTTCCATTCAGTGCTATGTTTGTGAGAAACATTCCAGTTGATACACGTTGCACTGATTTACATTTGTTTCGCCAGCAGTGCTTTGTACACGGTGGGCCTAGTTGGGGGAAGAAGGGAAGGAATAGGAGGGAGCTACGTAAGAAACAGTCCAGACTGTGTACTTGGTGTCCCTCAGTGGTGGCCCAGCTCACCCACGGGTCAGCTGCAAGGGTGGTAACCGGACATGGCTGGTAAAGAAATTAATTATAATGGAAGAAAGTGAATTTGCACAGAGAACCTGGAATCAACTAAATATAAATGATATTGCATGGTAATAAAGACCTAGTAATTATTTGATGATTGCATGTTGATTTATTTTTGAGTAAAGTGGATCGCTGTTTCAATACTTAGATACTATATGTACTCTGGGAACATGGCCTAATTAAGTATTCTAAGTAATTTTTCTCTCCTTTGCTTTCTCTTCCCTGTGTTTTCTGTATCCTGCCCTAGCTGATCTGATTCCTGCTCTGTAGCATTCTGAAGGATTGACATCATCATTAATGAAACTCAGCTGCCACCCGACTGGACCCCACAGCAAAGGGTTTGGTGATCTTTCTCAGGTAGAACAATAATGACTTTCTTGGAATGTAACCCCAGTGGTGTCTCTTTTCTGTGTAGCCTGGAAGAATACCTGACGACCATCGGCAATTCTTCAGAGACCTTCTAAAACCCACTCTGCCATCAAACAGCTGAGTGACTCTGGGTTGACCAGACGTGCCTCCAGACTTGGGGATATCGGTTCACCTAGAAGATTCACCCACTCTTACTCAGAGCTGCTGCTGAAATACCATGTCTAAGAACTCGGAGTTTATCAATCTGTCATTTTTGTTAGATCATGAGAAGGAAATGATCCTGGGAGTCCTAAAGAGAGATGAATATTTGAAAAAAGTGGAGGACAAGAGAATAAGGTAATAAATTTTTTCTCTTTTCTGCCCTTCCTGACTGTTGTCTGTTTGAAGCAAGCTAGATTAGAAATTGGGCAACTGCGACCCTACTGGAGACAAATGTTGGTCAGTGCTTTCATGGATTTCCAGCACTAACTCACGTATTAGAAAACATCTTTGATGGTTTATCACTTAGCTGGATGGAAGAATGAAATTGAGTGGATAATATGGTGTTTAAAAATTTTTTTTAAATGTTTATTTTTGAGAGAGAGAGAGAGAGAGAGAGACAGACAGACCAAGCATGAGTGGGGGAAGGGCAGAGGGAGAGGGAGACACAGAATCTGAAGCAGGCTCCAGGTTCCGAGCTGTCAGCACAGTGTGCAACAGGGGGCTCCAACTCACGAACCATGAGACCATGACCTGACCTGAAGTCAGATGCTTAACCGACTGAGCCACCCAGGTGCCCCAGTGAATAATACAGTGTTGATAAAAATTCCTACTTATCAATAATATCATAAGTAGTAGTTAAGCAGGAGTGCCTAGGTTTGAGTACCAGCTCCTTGGTGTATTAGTTGTGTGACCTTGAGCAAGGTACTCAATTTTTCTGTGCCTTGTTTTCCTCATCCATAAAACAAGGATAATAAAATTGCCCACCTCCTAGGGTCATTGCAAGGATTAAGGAAGATAATACATGTACAGTGCCTGGTATCTAAGTTTGCATTTATTTATAATGCCTTCCTCAGGTCAGTCTTTCTGGGAATTTGTTCTCACCAGAGCTGAGAGAAAAAGAAGGGAATCTGGAGAGTGAAAAATTCTCATTTTACCCCAGAAATCACCTGAATTTTTAAGAATAAGTTTCTAAGGGTGTCTGGGTAGCTCCATTGGTTCAGCATCTGACTCGTGATTTCAGCTTAGGTCATGATCCTAAGGTTGTGCAATTGAGTCCCCCATCAGGCTCTGCCCACCCTGAGCATGGACACTGCTTAAGATTTTCTCTCTGTGCCCCTCTGCCAGTCTCCCCTGCTTACGTGGTCTCTTTCTCTCTCTCAAAAATTTAATAAGTCTCTTTATGAGTAACATGGAGTAACATGGGCCCAGTTGAGTTTCACATTGGTTGTAGGCAAGGTTGCTATTTAGCTGGATCCCCAAGCCTGACCTTCCCTATGTTTTAGCTAGCATCTGTTCTGATTGGTTCATCATCTGTTCTAAATGTTCACGCCATTGTTCTGATTGGTTGTCACATCCATTGGGATTGGTTGCTGCCCGTACTGTGCTGCTTGTTAAATATATTTGGCTATTACATCTCACCCCTGATGAGAGGAGCAGAAATAAACACAGTTCCTTCTCAATGACCGACTACTGTGCAACACATAGATTTTTTGTTTTGTGTGTCTCCCTAAATTGCGATTATTCTTACTACAACTCTCTGAAACTAGATGTGAACCACAAGAAAAAAATCTGGAAAGACCACATAAACAAATTTCTTTTCTTTTTTTTTTATTCAGGAAAAAACTCGTCATAAGATTATCTTTATATAATGCAAAAGTATTCAATGTGCTTAAAGAACCAGGATCCTAGAATTGGAAATACATTGAAATGTTCGTGATTGGTAGTTACTTCATAGTTAAGAGCTCAGAATTTTTCTTTCCACCATTCGTAGGTATTCAATCAATCTTAAAGAAATAAAGGTTTTCATGGAAATTGTTGCAATTTTTCTATGCCTAGAATTCAGGTTAGTGTAGTTAATGATTTTTAAAGAAATCAGAAATTATGTTTTTGCCATTTGTATTCCAGTCATGAAAACTGACTAAATTTTGTATTGTGTTGCAAAAAGTTATATTGTTTATGGGAGGTGAGGTACTAGCTAGTAACTGATGACATGCTCCAGGGAATTAAAAATCACTCCATTCAGGAAAACACAAACTATTTTTTCTTTCCTTTTTTTTTTAAGGTTTATTTATTTATTTTGAGAGAGTGCGCACGTGTGCATGAGAGTGCACAGAGGAGGGGCAGAGAGAGAATCTCAAGCAGGCTCTGTGCTGTCAGAGCCCGACACAGGGCTCAAAGTCACAATCTGTGAGATCACGACCTGAGCCAAAATCAAGAGTCAGACACAACCAAATGAGCTTCCCAGGCACCCCAGGAAAACCCAATTTCATAACGAGATCCACATAAATGCTGAAGGACAATGAATAGGGATTTGTTCAGAATACTTGTTTCTGTCATTCCCAGTAACTTTTCCTAATAATCTGTTATACTTTGTTTTCCCTTTTTCCTTTCTTCTCTTGCCTTTTTTCCCTTCCTCTCTATAAAGAAATTTCGCCAAATGTGTAATACACAACAGAGCTATTGAGAATAAAATTGTTGATTTCCTGGCTCTTCACACTTCTTTGTGGAAAGCCAAAGAAAGGCTTTGATAGATCTAAGAGATACTTTTATAGAAAATAGGTATTTTTAAAGCTGCTATATCTTGTTCCCTTCTTTAATAGCTGCAGTGGCTAATATTTTGTTGAGTTATTTTCTACACTAACTAACGGTATTAGATGTGTTGTCTCATTTTGTTCTGAGCTACCAAGGTATGAGTCCAAGCCATATGATTCAGGCTCTGCCATTCTTTCTTTTTTTTAATTTGAGAGAGAGAGCGGAGGGGGGGGGAGGGAGGAGCAGAAGGAGAGAGGGAGAATCCCAAGCAGGCTCCATGCTCAGTGTGGAGCGTGACACAGGGCTTGATCCCACAACCCTGGGATCATGACCTAAGCCAAAATCAAGAGTCCGGTGCTCAGCCGACTGAGCCACCCAGGAGCTCCTGGCTGTGCCACTTTGCATACTGAGGAGCCACACCTAAGTGAGTGGCATGGTGTTTAGAGTGTGTGCTGTTGACGCATATATCCACATTTCTTGATTCAAATCTTCATTACACCATGAAATCTTTGTGTCACTTTGGATAGGTGGGTTCCATGAATAAATCTAGTTCCCTCATTTGGCTAAACAAATAATAACATTAGGTACCTCATAATGTTGTTGTAGGGATTAAATAAGCTAAATTATCAAGAGTTTAGAAGAATGCTGGCATACAGTAAGTACTTACTAATTGCTGGCTTTAATCATTGGCCCTGTGGTTGGTATGTGTTGTAGTGAACACTGTCAGTGTTCTACTGAGATGTGCTAGGGTCCCTTGTTGGATCTGTGCTCTTACCTCCCAGTTTCCACATGCTCTACTGCAAGGGATGGTGCCTACCACCTTCTTTGAAGGACTACCTTTGAGTGGCTGGAGTTTCCTATAGGACTAAAGAGCCACCAGTGCCAGATAAACTTGAGTTTATGTCCCTACTGGGCAGCTCCAAGCCAATGGCTTTGCGGTGCAATTTCTGCTTTTCAGATTCCTGTGGAATCATATACGGTCACCTAAAGACCACTGCCTTACTTGGCACCTCTCAACTTATCTGTCCTGCATCCCCCGTTCCCTTACAGGTTCCTCTGGAGAGGACTCTAAAAGTCACCTGCACACAAATCTACATCTCAAATTAGCTTTTGGAAAACCCAGCCAGGAGATTTGCCAGACTGAACAGGGATCTTTGTTCTTTTTTCTTGTTATCCTCCAAAATCATCAGCATAAGGAATTTATGGTGTAATCAGTTTTGTTGCAACAGTACATATTTGTGCTAGGTGTTGCAATGATTGTTTTCACCATGCCACAGAGGTGTAAGTTGATATTTTGTTGGCATATAGAGGGACGCATAATTAATTATGAATATGTTAGAAATTGAAGGAATGGTTTAACAGAAGAGATAACACTTGAGCTTGGCCTTGAACTGTGAAAAAGATTTGACATTAGCAAATACATGTCAGCTGCATTTTAGCTGTTTACTACGAACCACAAAATTGCCTTCAGATTCTGCTGATTGGTTTCAGATGGAAATGGAAGCCAAAGAAAATTTTTAAGAATTATGATGGTTACAGAAAAGTAACTGATATGGAAAGTTAGTAAATTGGACTTGGGAAAGCAATGGATTTATTGTTTCTGTGTTTATTTGTTTAAGTAGGTTATTCTTAGAGAAAATAGAAAAATGGAAGAATGTAAAAATTGTGTTGAATCAATGTATTAGGACTGATGCTCAACAGTACTGTGTGGTCCACATAGCCACTCAAGCGTGATATTAATTAAAATGGGACTGGTATCTCGCTGCTCCTGAAGGTGCTCTGAACCCAGAAGGCACATGGCAAGCCTGATAATTATCTCCAGGCATGAATCATAGGACGGGAAGAGGTGTCTACCTACTAACAGAGCATTTTAGGTTCACCCAAGAGGCTTAACTGTATCTATTCTCCTTCAGACCAAGCAGGAAGAAATTATAAGAGATACCTAGAACCAGGTTTCAACCGTTACAGAATAAGAATATTTTGAACGTTCTCTGTGAAGAACAAATCACTTAGTTTTAGTGATGGCTTTGATGCAGTGAAGACAGAGGGCGGAAGTGATGCTAATAAAATTGAGCTATCAACAGTGAATGCAAGTGGAAAAAATATAGTTTGGAAGTTCAAAATAAAGACCTTTGTTGACATTTTGTACCTTAGGTTTTTCTGACTTTGGAAGAACTTCCCCTAACATAAAAGACGACACAGTTCATGGTCTACTCTAAAAAGATGTCATTGACAAAAATCTTACTCTACTTGATCTTCTACACCTAAAACCAAATACTGTTAAATGTCTACATTTTGGTATTGGCCTATATAAGAAATCTTCAATTTGTAAGTGACTCTTCATTTTAGCAGTTCATTTGGGCTTTATCCTTACTGAGAAGATGTCATTTCCATTTGGCCACAATGCATGAAAACATATCTGGACCTAATGTTCTCTTTGGCACCTATTCTTGGGCTTGTCTTAGTAATGAATTCTGTTGGTTGCCTTAAATCCCCCTTTTGTTCTTTTCTTCCTCCCTTTCCAAATCTTGATTTTGCTCAGCTCCAGGAGTAGATCTTCTAAAAAAAAATATTCATCCCTTGACTAGTATTCCTCTAGCAACTATCTTTGGTCTTGAGGTATACATGAAACCAAAGATGATGCACTCAAACATATAGCCCATATTTATAGAACGCTCTCTTTTGCACTCAACATATTCAGTGAGACCTGTTGCCACTGTTGCTCTTGAGAATGTAAGCCAGCACCGTGATGAAGCTGAATCAAAAGAATGGCAGAAAATTTTTGTCCGCATCCTGATATACTAGAACCTGCCACATCTCTGGGCTTTTTCTTTAAGCAATATAATATATTTCCATGTTATTTATAGCATTTTGAATCTGCTTTTCTGTTACATGCAACTCAGAGCATCCTATAATCTCTAAGAGTTAGAAGTAATCAGCATTTTTGGGGTACCATCTATAGGCCAAATGCTATGTATGTATTACTGGAATAATAAAGGTAAACAGATACAGTATTAATGTTTGTTGGGTCCATAAAGACGTTTGCAGTCATGGATCAGACTATCCATGGTGTAGACCAGAGGTCAGCAATTTTTTTCTGAAAAGTAAATATTTTCTGAATAGTTAATATTTTAGGCTCTATGCATATGTGTTCTATATTACGATTACTTTAGCCTGCTGTTGTAGTATGAAAGCAGCAACAGACAACATGTAAACAAATGGGTATAGCTGTGTTCCAATAAAACTTTATTTATAAAAATGGGTGGTGGGCTGGATTTGGCCCAATGGCTATAATTTGCTGCCCTTTAGTGTTGAAAACGATACCTTGGTAGGTTCTAGCCTCGAGAATAGATGTGTATACCTAAAAGCTTCAATAAGCGATCTCCACAGCAGGACATTTATAGTCTAAGAGCAAAGATGGAGTTGGACTAGAGTCCATCAGCTATCAGAGATAGAGCATGGGCTTCTGTCTGGGAGGCTAGATGATTTCAGAGTCCTGCTGTCTCCAGAAGATTTCTATGCCTCACTCAATCTGTAGTGGTTCATGAGCCAGAACAGCTTAAATGTTTCATGGCTTCTCTAGAAAAACAGTACTATGAATTTGGAGGTATAGAAAATACCAAGAACTAGCAGAACATTCTACAAAATTGTGAAGGACAGATTGCAAATTCATTTTCCCAATGAGGTCAGAGCTGTAAGTGTCCTGTTTACAGATGGGTAAACTGAAATACAAAGTTAAGTAACCTGTCCAAGGTCAATTGTCCCGCCAGTAAGTGGCAAAACTGTGGTTTGTAGCCCCACCGTCTGGCCCCAGAGCTCCCAGGCCACTCCTAGGTCACTTTTAATTTCTAGGGTATCTGAGCCTTCTGGGGACCAGAAGAAAAAGGGATGATACACTATTCAAGGCCTGCCTCACAGCAGAGACTGTATTACTCAATTCACAAATGTATCCCCACTAAATCCCCATGGCATCTGTGAAGTAGGTACTGTTCTGATGCGCTATAGCTTTGGCAACTGAAGCTTATTAAATAATTGGCCATGCTGGTAAACATCAGAGACAAGGTGCTTGCTTTCCATCTTGCTTCCCTTTTCTCTGTGTTGTATCGTGTGTGCAATAAAGGCATCTCTTCAGACCCTACTGAGAGCCCACCCGTAGCCTTACTCTTAGAGAAATGGAACAAAACAGAAAACATTCCTTCCTCTAGCCTGGTATTTATGGACATTTCTGACCTATGAGCTGTGTAACATTATTGAAAGTTACTGTGACATTTGTTGAAGCATTGCTTTCACACAGTGAAAATTGACAAGAGTTCCTCATGCTGTTCTACTATTTATGCTGCCTGAAACCAAAGGGAAAGTGTATTATGTTTTGTTCTAAACAGTTGGCTCAGTTGAGACGGGCCACTGAGCAAGCCAGAGTCTAGTGTCATCAAGAGAGCACAGATCCCAGCCTGGAAACTGCCATTCATGTTACGGCTTTGTCTTTGTGTGGTCGATTCCATCATTTTAGAGCAGTGTAGGGAAGGAAGGAGAAGAAGGGAGAAAGAGAAGGAGAAAGTGTATTCAAATTGATTATTAAGAATCCTGCAGATAAGCTAATGTTCAGTTTAAATGGATTTGAATCGATTTAACGAGTTACATATTCACCCTGGAGGTTAGGGAGACCAGTAAGTGCCAAGCAATAATACCCTCTTAATCCTCTACAAATATTTGATCTGTGGGGCTGTTTGTTTTTCCAAATCTTATCATTACCACTAAGAACAAAATTAGTTTGACCTTCTAAAATGCCTAAAGACTCACTGTCCCTATAAAACACCGGGAGAACTATAGGAGTGGACTTTTAGTTGGTAAACATTTTGTCTTAATCCTCATAGAATTGCCGCAAAGCTTCTTAATGGATTAACAGAAACTCCCTGCATGAACTTACTGGCTGCCTAATAAAACGCAAACTCTTTGTGAGTCACAGAGAAATGAAAAAAAGAAAATCCAGCTCTGCTTTAAATGAATTTAAAACCTTGGAGATTTTCCTACCGAAGAACTTAAGAATTTCGATATATACACATATTATAGGGAAACTAACTTCAATTTTTTTCCACAGCATTCTCCAAGGAATTCTTCTTTGTAGGGCTCACTGTGGGAAAGGGGACATTTCCAACATTAGATTATCCAAATAAATAAACATATTTGCCAGACCATATTTTTTTTTGAAATAATGTGGTCACTATAGTCATAGGTAAAACTGTCACCGATGTAAAATGTGTGTGCGTGTGCATGTGTGTGTGTACTATATATGTGTATTTCTTTTTCTCTGTGTGTGTCTTTCTCTCATCTTTGACTCCTCTCCAAATTGCTCTTTTAGTGCCCCTTTTCTCTTCTAGCATACCACTCTAGCCAAAATTGGTGTAAAGGACATGCCCCCATGCAGCATAGGTTAATTTGCATTCACATCCAGGAAACTATCATTCCTTTTTATTGTAGGTTGAAGAAACAAAGACTTCTAAAGCCCATGTTGTTCTTGAGTGGAATGTTGGGGGCTGGGAGGGTGAGTACTCACCATCCAAAGGTAGGTCAGTTCATTAGGGAAGATCTAATTAAGTAAATACCAACTGGGTTCCTAGGAAAATAGGCATTTAATTTCTAAGGACATAGTGCAAGTGAAAACTTCACTAACAAAAATGTCACTTCTAATATTTTAGATTTCAGGCATCTGACCATTTTATATCGACAGTTTGTGTCAATGCTTATATCCTAATAGAAATTAGGGCTTAATTTATTTAAGTCTGTAATAAGATTAGGCTGGCATGCATTTACTAATTTTTCTAATCACTACTTCATTGTAGAGAAATTAAGTGTAACTGGTAAACATTCCATACAAATGTCTAAAATTAATGAAACTTTTATACAGTAAGGAATTTTTCAACTTTAAACTCACTAGGATCTGTAAAGGGCATCAGTGTGTATAATATTTTTTATATCATAAACCCTCAATCCAGCTACAGAATTTTTTATATCTTCTGATACATTTTTCATTATAGAAGTAATGTATTCAGTATAGAAAATTAGAAAATACTTGGATTTGAACTTTAAAACCTCACTTCTCCTCTTCCCAGATATAGCTTCCACTTGTTGAATTTCTTTCCTGTTACTTTGCTGTGCACACATTTAATTTTCACATAATTGGAACCATATTATAATTTTTATCCTCTATATTTGCTTGATATTATTTAATTCACATTTATCATGTCACTTAAAAATTCCCTGGCAGCAGCATTTTTATTGGCTGGATAAGATTTCCTAACATCGATGTGCAATATTTTGTTCAATTTCCATGAAAATCCTTGTTTGGAAGTCTTCTGTCTTAATTTTTTAATTATATAGTAATTCATATTTTGATTTATATTTCTTTTAAATTGAAAAGTTGTTTTCTAAAAATATGTCACTTTCCTCTTTACTAAATGATTACATTGTTCCACTGCCAGCATCAAAATTGTTGCTATAAATCTTTACTAATATAACAGTGTTTTATGTTAATTTGCACTTATGTGTTTATTGGTGTTTTTAGAGGATTGCAAGCCATTTGTATTTCCTCTTGAGAATTTTTTATTCACATTGTCCATTTACTATTGGGGGTTAGTGTTGTACACAATATGTATTTGTATGAATTCTTTTTGTAATATTTGGGAGATACATATCCAAGATTCAGCAGAAATTCACTGAGTACTTACATGCAAGGCATAGAATATGGACATGAATTCATTTCTAATTTAACAGAAGCAAAATTGTATTTTATTGGATTGTGCAAAGTCTCCACTTTCACATTGACATGAGTCAAATTGATATATTCTTTGTGTAAAATATAAATAATTTACAACTTTGACGGATGCTATATGCATTTAGTATTTCAAAGCCAGGATTTGTATTATCTTATAGTTTTGTAATAGTATCCATACTATTTGTAGGTGTAGAAATTAGGGTAAGTTCAATTCTCAGTGTCATAAAACCAGAATAATAGTAGTTTACATAAGAGAGGTTTATTTCTTTTCTTTTCTTTTCTTTTCTTTTTCTTTCTTTTTTTTTTTCCTTTTCCTTTCCTTTTTTCTTTTCCCTTGATGAAGTCATGAGGGAAACAATCCAGGGCTGGTAATGTTGACTCCATGCTCATCAAAGGCCCAGGGTCCTTCTAACTGGTTGCTCTGCTATCTTCAACATGGGCTGACATCTGTTAAAGTAACTTTAAAATGTTATTCTGACACTTGTTAAAATGGTAAGGAAGAGTTTTTACTTAGGACTACTGAAATACATTTTAACTCTTTCACCCAGAAAATTAAAAATGAAGGATTATGTAATTTTGATAGGGGGCACATTGAATGTACAGATTGCTTTCGGTAGTATAGACATTGTTGAAAATGAAAACCAAAACTGGAGGCATCATAATTCCAGACTTCAAGCTGTATTACAAAGCTGTCATCATCAAGACAGTATGGTACTGGCACAAAAACAGATCAATGGAACAGAATAGACAACCCAGAAATGGACCCACAGATGTATGGCCAACTAATCTTTGACTAAGCAGGAAAGAATATCCAGTGGAAAAAGACCATCTCTTCAGCAAATGGTGTGGGAAAACTGGACAATGTTGTGCAAAAGAATGAACCTGGACCACTTTCGTACACCATACACAAAAATAAATTCAAAATGGATGAGAGACCAGGAAACCATCAAAATCCTACAGGTGAAAACAGGCAGCAACCTCTTTGACCTTGGCCTCAGCAGCTTCTTATTAGACATGTCTCTGGAGACAAGGGAAACAAAAGCAAAAATGAATTCTTGGGACTTGATCAAGGTAAAAACCTTCTGCACAGTGAAGGAAACAACAGAACTAAAAGGCAACTGACAGAATGGGAGAAGATATCTGCAAATAATGTATCAGATAAAGGATTAGTATCCAAAATCTATGAAGAACTTATCAAACTCAACATGCAAAAAGACAAATAATCAATTGAAGAAATGGGCAGAAGACATGAATAGATACTTTTCCAAAGAAGACATCCAGATGGCTAACAGACACATGAAAAGATGCTCAACATCATTCATCATCAGAGAAATACAAATCAAAACCACAATAAGATACCACCTCATACCTGTCAGAATGGATAAAATGAACACCTCACAGAACAGCAGATGTTGGCCAGCATGTGGAAAAAGGGGAACATTTTTGCACTGTTGGTAGGGATACAAATTGGTGCAACCACTCTGGAAAACAATACGGAGGTTCCTGAAAAAATTAAAAATAGAACTACCTTACAACCCAGCAGTTGCACTACTAGGTATTTATCCAGAATTCTGACTCAAAAGAGGTACAGGCACCCCAATGTTTATAGCAGCACTATCAGCAATAGCCAAACTATGGAAAGAGTCCAAATGTCCATTGACTGATGAATGGATCAAGAAGTTGTGGTATGTACACACACACACACACACACACACACACACACACAATGGAATACTACTTGGCAATGAGAAAGAATGAAATCCTGCCATTTGGAACAACGTAGATGGAACTAGAGTGTATTATGCTAAGCAAAATAAGTCAGTAAGAGAAAGACAAATATATGATTTCACTCATGTGGAATCTAAGAAGCACAGCAGATGAACATATGGGAAGGGAAGGCAATATAATATAAAAAGAGAGAGGGGAAAGCAAACCATAAGAGACTCTTAAATGCAGAGAACAAACTGAGGGTTGCTGGAGGGGAGATAGGTGGGGGGATGGGCTAAATGTGTGATGGGCATTAAGGAAGGCACTTGTTGGCATGAGCACTGGGTGTTACATTTAAGTGATGAATCACTGGGTTCTACTCCTGAAACCAATACTACACTGTATGTTAACTAACTTGAATTTAAATAAATAAAGTTTGAAAAGGACCGTGGCAATAGGGGAGAGAGATCCCGGCCACCTTCGAATGCTGAAAAGGCAGCTGGGGATTTATAGCCAGTGAGTGGCATGAGGGGGTCAATGAATGGAAAGACTCGGCCTGAAGGCAAGCAAGGGTGACATCAAATATCAAGGGTAGAGGGATTCTCGCTATGCTGATTTAGCACTATTCTTGCTAAGTCTGGTCTCTGGAAGCCTAAGATAGGGCCCAAGGACAAGACCTAGTCAAAGAGTGGATTCAGAGGAACCTAAAATTTGGTCAAGGAGACAATCTTTGTCACATCTCGTGGTCCAAGACGGCTGCTCCAGTACTTTTATACTCCCCTTATTCTATTCAACAGGGAGAAGGGCAAAGGGCAGAAAAAAAAGGTTTCCTTGTCGTAAGGACATTTCTGAGAAGTTTCACAGATGACCTTGCTTTTATTGTGTTGGTCAAAATGTAATTGCATGGATGTACTTAGCTGCAAGGGAGCTTGGATATGTAACAGAAATGTATTCTTGGTTCTGGGCGGCCATGGAACCAACTTACATTTGGAGTTTTTATTGGTATAAAAGAGTAGAAGGAACATTGGGAAATGGCCAACAACCTGAAATAATGGGTGCAATTACGAATTGTGACTTACATTTATTACTCAGAATGAATTATAGCTTCCTTTTCATCGAATCTCAAAGCAATTGTCAGTGATTAATTTCAGTGAAGCCTATAAGAAAAAACACATAAAGAAAACACTGTTGGGGCACCTGGGGGGCTCAGTCAGTTAAGTGTCCGACTTCAGCTCAGGTCATGGTCTCACGGTTCATGGGTTAGAGCCCTGCATCGGGCTCTGTGCCGACAGCTTAGAGCCTGGAGCCTGTTTCAGATTCTGTGTCCTTCCCTCTCTCTGCCCCTCCCTTGCTTGCGCTCTGACTCTCAAAAATAAAACCTTTAAAAAGAAAAAAAGAAAATTATTGCTATTCATCCTGAATGAATTTCAAAGAAATAGTGACTTTATATTCTTTGTACTATTTGCTGATGCTGATAACTAGGAAAAGTGCCAGAAGTGTTTTGTTTTTTTAAAAATCACCTTTATCTATGAAAATATGAGTTCCCATAAGCACCACCTAAAGAGGTAAAATGGAAAAAATTAAGTACTGACAACTGTCTCTGCTCTCCTTCCTTGGTGCATTTAAAATAATTTAGTTTATGCAAATTCAAGTTACATTTTAGAATAAATGTCAGCTATATGGTTTATAAAAATTAAAACTAGTATGTGCCTTGTATTCAGCAGCACAAGTGGTTTTAAAGCACTTTTCAAGGGCACCATGTTGTCTCTAAGTTACCTTTGTCTGGTGTGTGAATGCCCAATTTCTTTCCATCAAGATAATCCTCACATTGTCAGAGCAATTATCGTTGAAAGCCTACTATTTTACCCAGGTTTTTTTCTTTTTTGCTGTACTGATTCTATCTCCATCCCCTTTATTTTTGGAATAAATTACCATATTGATAACAGGACTTTCTGCTGTTTTTGAAACTCAAGAAATGGATCCTTTATATTTTAGATCAGCAACACACTTCTTTATTGCTCATTGGGCCAGGAAATTGAGGTCCTGGTTCATAATATTAATAGTTATTAATTGTTATTTCAAGGTGTTCCCAGACTTAGTTTGCTCATTACACATGAGATCACTTTCTGCTATGATTTTGAGACTATAGTTAATAAACAATTGTCTGTCTACATGGATTTGTGAGATCTCCTGGTTTATTCGTCTGAGCTGAGTGTTTTATTACCAGGACGTGCTTGGTGTCATCTGCAGATATAAAGATTCCACAATGCCCTCTATCCTTGAGACAGTTTCTAAACACATGAACTTGGCACAATTCACAAGGTTTGTCTAGATAAGTGTTCCTTCGATCTTGTTTATTTTTCTGAAGTTGCTTTCTATGTAGATAAAACTTTCTATGTCAACAAACTTTCTCTGTAGACAAAAGTTTTTCCCAGTTCTCAGGTGGTCTGGATTGTTTTTAATAGTATTTGGTGTTGGGACGCCTGGTTCAGTTGGTTAAGCATCCAGCTTCGGCTCAGGTCATGATCTCACACTTGTGAGTTCAAGCCCCATGTCAGGCTCTCTGCTGTCAGTGAGGAGCCCACTTTGCATCCTCTGTCTCCCCCTCTCTCTGCCCCTCTCCTGCTTGTGCTCTCTGTCTCCCTCAAAAATAAATAAACATTAAAAAAAAGTCTGTGAAGTGAACACTAGTCAAGTTTATAAAGTTTCTTAGGACCAGAGTCGTGTTTGTTGAAGAACAGCTCCATCAGGCAATGTTTGTCATGAGAGACTTTGTGATAGGAGGTTACTTGGGCAGGTCCCATTTGGTGGGAGATGTCTGGCAAAAACAGCCCTTCGTGTTTACTGAGGTTTAACTTTTTAAAAACTTTATTTTAGATAGAGTGAGCACAAAAGCTGGGGAGGGAGGAAGAGGGAGAGAGAGAATCTTAAACAGGCTCCATGCTCAGCATGGAGCCCAACACAGGGCTAGATCTCACAACCTTGGGATCATGACCTGAACTGAAATCAAGAGTCAGACGCTTACCCGATTGAACCACCCAGGCGCCCCACTGAGGCTTAACTTTGTGCTCAGCATGGCTTTGCACAACTAGGAAAGAAATAGCAGTTATTAACAAATGCAGTGTCCTCTCTGAGCAAAAATGTGGTAATAGAGTAAGAATTAACCAGAAGAATCTGAGGGAAGAAGATTGTGAAGTATAAATTTCTGGAACTGAATCCTGATAGCACCGCTTAATAACCTTGTGACCCATAGCAAGTTCCTCTCTGAAATTACACTTTATTTCTAAAATGGGAATAAAAATGTCTTTCTCGTAGGATGCTACCAAAGCTGAATGACATGACATGTAAAACGGAGTGCCTGACCTTACTGAGGCCAAGTGTGGTGCTATTTAGGTTTTAATAATAGGTTCTGCACACGGAAGACAATCAAAATGAAAAACGTAGTTTTATATTCAGAGTACAGAGAGGAGATCTGATCACCCCTGGATTTCCCTTAGGCAATTATGAAGGAGACCCGGGGGTTGATGGCATTGCCTCTCGATGCGAATGCAAGATGGGAGTGCTAGGAGCTATGCAGCCATTGGCGTCAGGTTGCTGTGACATTATGCTGCCGGCATATATTATTTTAGTAATTTTTATCTCATTGTTTGTAGCTTAACAATACATTTCCTCTGCCACTGTGGTTTTGCTCTTATAAAGGAATATCAAACTCTAGTTCTAGAGAAGGATTTTGTGTGCAGGCACTGCAGCAGAAGCTGAAGCTGAATCTGATAGCAACATTTTTGTCAGTGTACAATAATGAAAAGACCTAATATTTACTGCGTCATTACTGTATTTTTTGGAACATAGTTTTGGCTGTGGGTGACAGAAATGCATTATAATAGTAGCTTGAGGGGTGCCTGGGTGACTCAGTCGGTTAGCATATGACTTCAGCTCAGGTCATGATCTCGTGGTTCATGAGTTCGAACTCCGTGTTGGGCTCTATGCCGACAGCTCAGAGCCTGGAGCCTGCTTCAGATTCTGGCTCTCCCCCTCTCTCTGCCCCTCCCCCATTCAGGCTCTTCTCTGTCTCTCTCAAAAATAAACATTTTAAAAAATAATAGCAGCTTCAATAAGATGGAAATGTATTCCTCTCTAATATGAAAGCCTGGATTGGTTGGCAGCTTTGTGATACTGGTCTGGTGGCCCCATGATAATATGGCTCTGGGTGCCTTGGCTTTTTTGTTGTTCCACTACCTTGACAGTTTAGCTCTTAATCCAAGATGGCTCATTCCTATGTTCTCATCGCAGCCTCTGGGAGGGAGAGGGCTTCAAGGGAAAGGGCCCTTTCCCACTAGGCTGTGACCTTGAGTCGGCCTGTGTCATTTCTGATCATATCCCATCAACCAACACTGAGTCTCAAGACAAAACCTAACTAACTGCAAGGAATACTGGAAATGTAGTCTTCATTCTGAGTGGCCATGAGCCTAGTGAGACATTCCACTAACACAGAAGAGAAGAACAGATACAGAGAGACACCTACCAGAATTGCCTATTCCATAATTATTACGTGTCAAGCTGGGCTTAACGCTTAATATTCACAACATTATCTTAATGCTCACAACAACCTTATGAGGTTGCAACTTTATGATTCTGTTTTACAGAAGTAGTATCTTGAGGCACAGAGAAGTTAAGTAATTTTCTTAAACTCTCAAACGTAATAAGCGGCAAGGCCAGGATTTGAACCTGGGCAGTCTGCCGTCAGAGCCCTATCATCTAGGCCACTAAATCATCCTTACTTGCTTATTTCTCTTGGGCCTTGTTGTGCTCTTCTGGATGAGATCGGAGATTGTTTAAGGCATCAAGAAATCAAAGATGCTCTGTGAGTTGTGTTTTATAGCTTCCTCTTCCAGGCAGCTAATTGCGTCCATTCCAAAATTCCGATCTTTTTTGGTTCAAAATAGCATTCAGTACAATTGAGTCTAGATGGGGTAACAAAAGAAAAATAATGCCACATGAATGTGACAGGAATTTTAATGAAAGCAATTCCCGATTTGAAAGAAGCATGCCTATGCAATGATAAAGCAAGCAGTGTTCGTAATACATTGAATGTTTTTGATTGATGGGATGGAAAAAAATGAACTCAGGGTGTTACCAGGGTATAGCAATGAAAGATTCTATCATTTAACTGCAGTTGAGATAGTTTATCTCTTCAGTCTTTAAGATTTCAATTACATGTAGGTCATCAATTTGCATGTTAATATCAGTGCATCTGTGTAGCAATAAGGAAATCTAAAGAATAAACTGATATTTTAAAATGCAGGAGCATCTTGAGTTCATGTTAAGTAAAGAACTGGTGTTAGCTGATATTAAATGTCTTAAACTCTTTTCTTTTTGTGTTTTGTATCAGTTTTTAACAGTTGATTCAGGGCCATATTTATGTCTGCTACATTTTATATCTACCATCCTCTTTTTTAAAAAGCACATTCGTTTATTTATTTTGAGAGAGAGTGCATGAGCAGGAATGGGGCAGAGGGAGAGAGAGAGAGAGAAAGAATGAATCCCGAGTAGGCTCTGCACTGTTAGGACAGAGCCCAACACAGGGCTCGATCCCCTGGACCATGAGAACTTGATCTGAGCTAAAAACAAGAGTCAGACACTCCACCCAGGTGCCCTGCGTCTCCCATACTCTTTGCTCCTCTTCAGAGAAGACCAAAGAGAGTAAATGGTTAGGTTTTTAATATTTGCAAAAACCAAAATTTTTTTTTCTTTCTGAACAATGTAGGAATGAAGTTAAGAAAAGTAGAAAAAGTTGTGGAAGTACTTAACAAGGAATTGAGAGCATTCTGTTGTTTTTTCGAGCTTGAACTATTTTTTCAGAGTATTTTTTACCTCAATTTTAGCCAATTTTAATTTGACTTTATTCTTAATAGACTCAACATTGTACCTTTTTTCCCCTCTCATTCTCCTTTTAATCATGATGGCTTCATATTGTAAAGGCCTTTATAATTCACAAAGCACACTACCGTACTTTATTGCCTCTGACTCTTACAAACACCTTCAGAGGGAGATATAAAAGTAATTAGTATCTTTGTTTTGAAGTTGAAGTAACGGAGACCCAGAGATGTTAACTCAAATGCCCAGTGACATCTAGTAAGCAGCATGGCTGAGTTTTCCTTCCTTCCTTTCACTCTTTATCTTTTTTCCCCTCTTCCTTCCCTTCCCCTTCCTCCCATCCCCTTCCCTTCCTCTTCCTCTGGCACTTGCTATCTTGTGCTTATGCTTTCTTTTATTTATTTATTTGAAGAATATCTATTATGTTCCAGGTACTAGGTTGTTGTAAAATGCAGAGCTAAACAAATCATGTATGGTTTTGCTCTCATGGAGATTACAGAGGAACTAAGACAAACCTTTAACTAGTAAAAAAAAGAAAAAACCTGCCAGATATATGTACAATAAAAAATTACAGGAGTGCCTGGGCAGCCCAGTCTGTTGAGCATCCAACTCTTGATTTCTGCTCAGGTCATTATCCCAGGATCATGGGATCAAGCCCCACATTGGGCTCCATGCTGAGCACAGAGCCTGCTTGGGATTCTCTCTCTCTCTCTCTCTCTGCCCCTCTCCCCCATTCACATGTGTGCGTGCGCTTGCTGTCTCGCTTGCTGTCTCTCTCTCTCTCTCTGTCTCTCTCTGTCTCTCTCTCAAATAAAAAAAAATTACAGTTAGTGAGAAAGAGATGGGTATCTGCTGTAGATTTTGTGGTCAGAGAAAGCCTCTCTGGGGAAGCAGCAATAAAGCTGAAATAAAAAGGATATAGGGAAGTCAGGCGAAGAAGCAGCCACATGAAGAACTAGGCTGGACCGGCAGTCAGGCTCCGCTAAGTGATGCTACAGTAACAGCCTCAAACTCTTTGTGGCTTAAAGCAATGAAGGTTTATTTTTCATTTGTGCTACATGTGCATATCCATAACAGGATGGTTAAGGACTCTATTCATAGCATCCTCAGACCGGGATTTAGACTTACGGAGCAGAAACTATTTGGGACATTGCCATTCTCCATGCAAAGAAGAGGGTATGTGGTAAACCACGCACTCACTCTTAAAGCTCTTACCTGGACTCACAGACCACATTTCATGGACCAGTGCAAGTCACAGGATGACATTTAATGTCAAGAGGGCAGGGATGTGCAACCTGACTTGTTGTACTTTCCCAGCCTCTCTCGCAGCTAGCTGTAGTGATATGACACTGCATGATCAAGGGAACCTAAAGAGAAGTCTGATGTGAGTAACTCCAAGTAAGTTTTTATTTTCCTGTTAAGAGACAGGTATGGCTGACACAGCTTGCCCCTTCCTCCTGTCTTTTAAAAAAATTTAATGTTTTTTTAATTTATTTGTGAGGGGGGGCCAAAGAGAGGGGGACACAGAATCTGAAGCAGGCTCCAGGCTCTGAGCTGTCAGCACAGAGCCCGGCACAAGACGGGGCTCGAACTCACATACTGTGAGATCAGGACCTGAGCTCTCTGAGCTAGTGAGGTGCCCCACCCCTTCCCCCAGTCTTAAACTTGGATGCTCCTCTCCAGATGGCTGGTCATTTTGCATAAGAATAATAAGCCATACCTTGAAGATAGGGGACCATCAGGATGAAAGGATCCTGAGTCTTTGAAGACCTAACCTGATTTGCAGCTGAACTAATGCAATAATTGCCTAATTCTGGATTTCTTGGGAGCGGGGTGGGGAAGGAATATTTTTAAGCCTGTTACTTAGAACCAGAGCATTTCTGGTTTATGTGGTTGCAGGAGATGAATAGATACTGTGCTTGAAACCCAGAAATTCACCTTCCTCAGATACCTTTCTGAGACTAGGTCAGCAATGCAGATACCAAAGGAAGCCCGTCTTGCTTTTTGTTTTATTTTGTTTTTTTAGTAATCATTTTATTTTATTTTTTTTAAATATAGTTTATTGTCAAATTGGTTTCCATATAACACCCCGTGCTCTTCCCCACAAATGCCCTCCTCCATGACCATCACCTCCCTTCCCCTTGCCCCCTCCCCTCCATCTTGCTTTTTGTAAATGTTGGCTAGGAAAGCAGAAGGAAGAGACATCTCCCCTCCTATTCCTCACTTCTAGCTCGATATACTCCCTTTCTCCTTGGTACTCATTCTCCACCTGCATACTTTGTTTTCCCAGCTGCAATTGCCCTCTCTTTAACCTTCTTCTTCTTCTTCTTGAGTGTCTAAAAATGGTTATGTCCATTTAACGTAAATTATCCTAGACGTGATTAAATTAGGACAATTGCTAAGAGAGATCTGAAAAATCAACAGGTTGTTTAGTATTTTGTGCCAGCTTATGGAATTCTTCCCATCTTTCCCTACAATCTCAGAGATCGCTCCCAGAGCAGATTGCTCCCCGAGCAACAATTGCCTTAGAAATTCGCCAACTAGTGTGCTGGGACCTTGACATTCTTGCTTCCTTGTGGCCTGATTTACTTGGGGCTCCAAGTCTTTTTAGACTCTAGAATTGCCCTAGGTGAAACCTGATTGATAAATAGTCTTATCAGTAGAGAACCAAGAAAGATGCAATGAAAATGGTTCACTTTATGGCCATAACTTCTCCAAGTGGTCTTACCCTTTCTGAGGAATGACTGAGTGATTAAGGAACTGGTAAGTGATTCACGCAAGTGATCATGGAATTTTTTTTCCAGAAGAGAATCTGCCCTTTGGGAAGTCATGGAATACTTCTATTTTCTCAGTTTATTACTCTTTAACCCACCAGCCTATTCAGATAGGACTGCTATCCATGATTGCTGTCTTTAGTCTACCCTCTTTATTTTCTCTTATCATTGTTGCATGAATTGTAGATTTCGAGTAAGCAATGTTTTATTTCTCCTGTGCCCTGAGGTGTTCAAACATCTGTTGTGATTCTCCACATAATCTCATCGTGGTCTTTGAGAACTCGTTTTGTTATCTTAAAGCTTGTAGGTTCTGCAGGTTTTCAAAAGCAAATTATATGGAGCTTTTCTTACCTTCAGTTTCCTAAACCAGCTGTTCATGGGGGGAAAAAAAGGACATCAGGGTACTTCATAAGCTGTGAATGAGGGATTAGGAAATTTGCTGTGGGTTCTTTTCATTTGTGTTTTGGTGGACAAGAAGGTGGACTTGAGAGCCCTCTGTGCGGCTGCCTGGTGTAACACATGAATCATCTTGCATCATTTGTCCTCTTAACTAACAGCGAGGATACTGGGAGTCCTTAGCACATACCCCGTTTTCACTCATTTTTTGTCTGAATACCAGAATGCCCAACATACACTAGGCACTCAAGAAATGTTCATTGGATGAATGAATGAGACATTTAACCTTTTTCGAAACCGTATTCCTGTTTAAAATTTCCCATTTAGGAATCTCTCATCAGGCTAGGAATTAAAAGACCTAGTTTCTGGCTTTGTGTAGCAGACTCAGTACCACAAATGTAAAAGGAAATGTTATGAGATGTATGAGGTGATTCCGGAATGTTTGTTTCTTCTGGAACATAGAACTGTTGTGTTCAAGAAGGGTCTAGAGATGGATAGCATGAAGGAACAGCATGTCTCTGAAACTTAAATGAAGATGAACCTCTCATTTAGAGTATGGTTTTTCACATTTGGCAGTATATTATAATAAATAGTCACACATTTAAAAAAATACCAGAGTCAGGGGGAGGGGAGGGGAGACCAGAGAATCAGTATTTTTCAAAAATTGTCCCAGGTGATTCCATCATGTAGCCAAATTGGAGCACAGGTGGTCCAAGGCTGTTCTTCTCAAGCTCAGATCGCTGGAGGTTTTTTGACTATGCAGAATCTGATCCACTAGGTCAGAGATGGCGCCTGAAGTTATGTACTCCCAGTAAGTTTCCTGTTGGATCACTCTGAATAGCTCATTTTTAATGTATATATTACAATTACATGTCAGGCAGTAAATGCAGGGACATGAAAATAGCATTTATTTAGTATATGCCAGGCGCCATGCTGGTAACTTTACATCTATTATCTTGCTTAAACTTAAAAAGCAATCATGTAAGAACAGTATTACCCCTGTTTGAGAAATGAAGAGATTAAGATTTGGTGGACACATCATTGCCTCAGTTTGGACAGCTAATTCATGACGAAACCTGTAGGTCAGTGGTAGTTGTTGGAAACCCTCAAGTGCTGAGCAAAAGTGTTTGGGACACGTCTTTGTAGGAAGCTTTTTATTGGATCACTTAGGGAAAGTATCGATGTTGCCAAGTTTGATTTCACACTCTTGCTTTGTGCAGTGTGTCTAGGCAGGTAAGAAACATGGTATTGGGTGAGCTGCCAGCTAGGTTGTACTCCAGTGATGTGATATCAGAGATATACTGGCGAAGTTAGAGTAGAATGTGAATAAATACTAATAGCAAAATAGTAGCAGTAGTGGAAGACGTCAGAATTCACATGTGAAACACAAACGCTGTTTTTCAATTACTGATATCAAAACATTATTGATTTGAGAGAGAGAAATTGTGTTTTCTCAAAGCATTTGGCTCTGACTCCTTGATTCTTTCCAGAATTCTTCTAAATGAAAATACCCCTTAAATGAAGAGAGCTCTGCACCTCTGTTTTCTTTTTTGTTAAGTGATTTTTTTTCTCTCTCTCTCTCTCTCTCCTTTCAGGAAGCTGAAAAATGAACTCTTAGAAGCAAAACGTAGAAGCGGGAAGACTCAACAAGAAACCAGCAGAGTCTGTGTCCACTGCCAGAGAAACCTGGGCTTAATATTTGGCCGAGGAGACCCCTGCCGGATCTGCTCACTGAGAGTGTGCAGCGAATGTCGGGTCTTGGGCCTTGATGGCAGCTGGAAGTGCACCATCTGTGCCAAAGTCGCGTGAGTTTCTTGTCTTTGCGTGGAATGCCAGATTTGATGACTGAAAGGATCGGAGTAGGGAAAGAAAAACAGAAAAGAGTATTTAGAATTTAGGGATAGAGCGTAGACTAAAAATATAGCCCAACACAGGCTCAGCAATGCCTTTGTAGAATTCTGGAGGGGTGTCTGTGTGTGTGTGCGCGCGCGTGCGAGCAGATGCAAGCAAAATAGAGAACAATATTTTTATTTTAAAAAACTATCAAGCAGTAAAATTGGAAGCCTTGCAGAACGAGGTCTCTTTCTACATTTGAGAACCATGCAGAAGCTTTCTTCACTTATAGCCCCACTTGGCTCAAAAGGTACAGGCAATTCCCCGAAGCCATCCTTACATGTGTGGCATGAACAGCAGGATGAGTATGAATTATCCATCCAGCCTGCTTCCCACATCACCTGAGGGATGTATCACATTGGTCGATTGATTTGTGAATATTGACTCCCTGCCTTGCATCCTAGGAACAAATCTAGGTTGATTATGCTGAATGATTTGTTTAATGTATTGTTGGATTCTATTTGCTAGTATTTTGTTGACGATATTTGCATCTAGGCTCATAAAGATATTTGCCTGGAGTTCTCTTTTTTATTCATAGCATCTTTATCATGTTTTGGTATCAGGGTAATGCTGACCTTGTAAGGACAAAGTCTGAGGTAACAGACTCCATGACAGAGGTCCCCCTCTAAACTAGAAGGTCTAAGGGTCAGTCTCTCCAGAACTATTAGGCGGTTACACATTGCCTAGAGCAGGAGACCACTTTGCAATATCCAATCAGGAAAGGCCAGCTACCTCTCCCCACATTCCTAAGGGTAAGGCCTGCAGAAGGGAACTTTAGATAGGACCCTGTTACCTGATGTTAAAGTTAACCCCATAGTCACCAAACAAGACCCTCAAGTCACACTGTAATTGGTTGATTTCAAAGATACCCTAAATGTTGTAATTGGGTCCCGCCAAAAGTAACAAACACTCTGAACAGTGTGTATGGTTAGAGCTGCTGCCAATACTGTTGTACCATTATGATTGGATCACTGTACCTATGTCACAATTTCTCGTAACTACCCCTTCCCAAACCCCATAAAAACCCTGCTCAGCCCTTGTTCAGGGCTCTCAGCACGGATCCACTGCGCTGGTGAAGGCTGTGAGACCGAACTTAGGCCTGGCGAGCCCAAGCCGTAATAATAAATGCCCTTTGCTTTTGCATGCGTGACTCGGTCTCCCTGGTGGTCTCTGGTTTTTGGGGGTGATATTGAAATCTTGGACATTACAACCTCATAGACTGAATTTGGAAGGTTTTCTTCCACTACTACTTTTTTTAATACTTTGAGAAGACTAGGTAGCAGGGCTCCTTAAATATTTGGTATTACACCTCTGAAGCCATCTGGTCCTGGACTTGTTTCTTGGGAATTTTTTGAGCACTGATTCAATTACCATTGTATATAATCTGTTGACATTTTTTATTTCTTCATGATTTAGTTTTGGGAATTTATCCATTTTTT
>NC_043717.1:31200383-31246376 GCF_006229205.1 Suricata suricatta
CTTACGCAAAAGAGCACGAGTAACACATACACAGGAGAGTTTCTCAGTTTCAGCATTAGTGACATCTTGGTTGATATGGTTTGGGGAATGACATCGTTTAGCAACATTCCCGGCCTCTGCCCACTAGATGCCACTCGCATCCCTCCTCCACCTTCCACCGTGATGATGAAAAACTCCTGCAGATGTTGCCGAATGTCCCCTAAGGAGGAAAAGTTGGCCCTACTTCAGAAGCAGTGGTGTACAGCTTAGGGAATTACCACAATTTCTGTGCAGTTATCACTAAGGTAAAGAAATAGAACATTGGGGTGCCTGGGCGGCTCAGTCAGTTAGCATCCAACTTCAACTCAGGTCATGATCTCACGATTCGTGAGTTCGAGCCCCACGTCAGGCTCTGTGCTGACAGCTCAGAGCCTGGAGCCTCTTTCAAATTCTGTGTCTCCCTCTTTCTCTGCCCCTCCCCTGCTCATGCTCTATCTCTCTCTGTCTCTCAAAAATAAAAATGTTAAAAAAAATTAAAAAAAAAGAACATTAGTAATACCCCAGAAGCCTTTGCCATTCCTCCTTAGTCACTGCTTGCTTTTTATCTCCCCCAAAGAAATACTGTCCTGCTAACACCATAGATGAGCCTTGACTCCTTTATACTTTATGTAAACTTAATGACATGTGTGTATTTGTTTGTTTATAACTTCTTTTTGTTAACATTATACTTGTGAGACTAATGCATTTTGTTGCCTATATTAGTCATCTATTCATTTTTACCATTTTATAAGTGTTACATTTTAGAAATACACATGAATTAGGGGCACCTGGGTGGCTCAGTCGGTTAAGCGTCTGACTTTGGTTCAGGTCATGATCTCATGGTTCTTGGGTTTGAGCCCTGCATCAGACTCTCTGCTGTCAACACAGAGCCTGTTTGGGATTCTCTGTCCCCCTCTGTCTCTGTCTTTCCCCTACTTGCTTGCATGCTCGCTTGTGCACTCTCTCTCTGTCTCAAAAATAAACAGACATTAAAAAACTAAATATACATGAATGAATATACTATTCTATCATTAATGAATATTTGATATGTTTTCAGCTTTCACCTCTTACAAATAATGTTACCATAAATATTTTTGTTCATGTCTCTTGGTACACATGTGTATGCATTTCTGTTGGATATATACATAGACTAAAATGGCTGTGTCATGGAATATGCATGTGTTAATTTCAGTGCATGATGCCAGATAGTTTTCCCAAAGTGGTTGTGTCACATCACCTTCTCATTAGCAATGCACAGAAATGGCAGTTATTTACATTTTTACCTTGTTGTTTTTATAACTTTGTTGAGTGTATAGTGGCTCAGTTTACATTTTCTTTATTACTAGTGAGAATATTTTCATATATTTATTGACCATTTGAGCATCCTTTCCTGTGAAGTGCTAGTTCATGTCTCTTGCCTATTTTTCTATTATCTGCCTTTTACTGACTAATTTGAAGAAGCTCTCTATATTCTGCATACATATCATGTTGGTTATTTCTGTTATAGGTACTTTTCTGACTTGCCTTTTCACTCTTAATGGTGCCATTTAATGAAAAGAAATCTCTAATTTTTAGTAGCTCAATTTGTTTACCTCTTCCTGTTTGATTAGTGGGATTTTTTCCCCATATCTCATTAAAGAAGAATTTCTCTAACTTCCTAATCATGAAAATATTCTGCTATGTGATCTTCTGTATTGTTATAGGTTTAACTTTTACCTTTAGACCTACAATCTACCTGGAACTGGTTTTGTGTATGCTTATGATACAGGGATTTATTTTTATATTTTAATATGTATATGCCCATGACCCACAAATCCATTAAAATGACCATCATTTTGTCACTGTCCTACAGTGTCACTTTGACACACCAAGTACCACTTATGACTAATCTAGCATTGTGCCAGTGCCACAAGTCATTATTTTGATTATTGTAGTTTTAGAATAAAATTTTATATCCAATAGACTTGCAACCCTGTTCTTTTTGTTCAAAATGCCTGGTTCTTATTGGCCCCTGGTATTTCCGTATAAATTTTATTATTATTTTTTTAATTTTTAAATTGTTTTTTATTTATTTTTGAGAGACAGAGACAGTGTAAGCAGGGGAGGGTTAGAGAGAGAGGGAGACACAGAATCTGAAACAGGCTCCAGGCTCTGAGCTGTCCGCACAGAACCTGATGCAGGACTCGAACCCACGAACTATGAGATCATGACCTGAGCCGAAGTCGGATGCTCAACCGACTGAGCCACCCAGGTGCCCCCCCATATAAATTTTAGAATCAGCTTGATAGCCCCCACAAAATAAACCCTCCTGGCGTTTTTATAGGGATTGTATTATATTAACAGATGCTTTTCAGGGAGTATTGACATCTTTCCAAATGTAGTCTCTATTTATATAAACACTATGTGCCTCTCTATTTATTTGCTTTTAATTTTTCTCAATAAAATTTTATAGTCTTCTGGTACAACTTTTAGACATTATTAGATTTATTCCAAGTATTTGACTTTTATGTTATTATAGAGAGTATCTTTTTAAAATGTTTATTTTTGAGAGAGAGTAAGAGCATGGGCAGGGGAGGAGCAGAGAGAGAGGGGCACAGAGAATCAGAAGCGGACCCTGCGTTAACAGCGGTGAGCCTGATGTGGGGCTTAAACTCACCAACTGAGGCATCATGACCTGAGCTGAGGTCGGAAGCTCGACTGACTGAGCCACACAGGTGCTCCAGGTGGTAGCTCTTTTAAATTTTATTTCTAATTGTTGGTATGTGGAAATACAATTTATTTGGGTAGTCTGAGCTTGTATTCAGTAATCTTTTTAAATTTACTTATTATTTATAACAGTGTCTGCAGAGCCTTTTAGATTTTATTTATATATAGTCATGTCATCTGTGAAGAATGGCTGTTTTATTTCTTGTTTTCTAATACTTGTATCTTTTTTGCCATATTGCATATTTGTTTTGAATTTTATTGCTTTCTGTCTTCTTTGTTTCCTTCTTTTTGCTTTCTTTGGATTTAATGTGTTTTTCTCTAGAGATTTTTTTTTTTTTGCATCAGGGATATTTAATTTAAAAATTGTGAACATAATTGGGCCCCTGGGTGGCTCAGTCGGTTAAGAATATGGCTTGAGCTCATGTCATGATCTCACTGTTTGTGAGTTTGAGTCCCGCATCAGGCTCTATGCTGACGGGTCAGAGCCTGGAGTCTGCTTCTGATTCTGGGTCTCCCTCTCCCAGTCATGCTCTGCCTCTTTCTTTCAAAAATAAATAAGCTTTAAAAAATTATGAATATAATTAATGTGTTTAAGAAAGGTCACTTTAAAGCATGGCCAGTCTGTAAGAGAAGGTTATTTCAGAACAATATCATTCAATTTTTCCCTACATGTATTAGATGACTTTTAGGTGAATAAACATTATATCCTTGTGTCCCCATATGGAATCTTCTCTAAGACTTTTGCTCTGGACTGAGATTTGGGTCCCAACTCCTTCTCAAGTGATTTCAAACTGCGATGATTCAAACTTTTCAAGTTTCTCTGACCTTTGAATGGATATATTCTCAACCTTTTAGTACACCTAGGGTCCATATTTTATATCTCATTCTACATTTTTTCCCATTTTTTTCATTAATGACCCTTTTGATTCAGATGTTTAGCTACTTGATTTTCTAGCCTTTGTTTTTTCTAACATATCCATTTAAGAATATAAATTTTCCTGTTTTCACTGCTTTTGCTGCATCCCACACATGTTTATATCAGTTATTTTTAGTAAATTTACTTCATTCTGTTTTCTAATTTCCATCATCTTTTTCTTTATGGGTTCTTTATAATTGCCTTTCTTCTAATTTTATAAAATATTCTCTATCTCTCTTTGATATTGATTTCTAGCAAAATTTTATTGTGGTCAGAGAAAATACTCTATATGATTTCAGTCTTTGAAATTTGGCCCAGCCAAGGGTCAGCTTGTTAAATATTTCCTATACTGCTGGAAAAAAAAATCTGCAGTGTTTATTTGAATGTCTTAGATATGCCTATTAATGATGTTTGTTAATGGTGTTGTCCAAGTCTCCCATATCCTTCCTGATTTATAAAAATCTATGTATTCTATCTGATATTGAGAGAGGTATATACTAAACTCTCACCATGAATGATTATCGATTTTTTACCTATCTTTTTAGGTCTTTTTCAAGAGTTTATTTTTAAGTATTCTCTATACCCAATATGGGGCTCAAACCCACAACCCCAAGATCAAGAGTCACATGTTCTACCAACTGAGCTGCCGGGCACCCCTCTGTGTATCCTTTTAGTTCTGATATTTTATTTATATTTGTTAAAGTGATAGTCTTGAGTGCTTAAATATTTTGGATTGTGGTATTTTATAGGTGTACATTATGAAAACTCAGTCCTGTCTAGTTATGATTTTTTTCCTTAAAGTTTATTTGTTGTTATGGCTGCAGCGACGTGTGTGTGTGTGTGTGTGTGTGTGTGTGTGTGTGTATGGTTGGTAAATCCTCTTTTATCTTTTTACTTTCAAGCATTGTGTTTCTTTATATTTAAGGTGTCTCTTCTGTAAGTAGCATATAATTGTGCATGTGTGTGTTAAAACCTGTCCATGTATTGGTTTCTTTTTTTCTAATTACTTGCTTTCATTTAGGTTGTCTAAGTAGTTTTTCTATTTCTTGTCTCTATTATTTATAGATTTTTTTATCACTCATCTAGTGATTACTTGAGAGATTACAACATACATTCTTAAAAAATTTTTTTTAATGTTGTTATTTATTTTTGAGAGAGAGAGAGAGAGAGAGACAGCATGAGCAGGGGAGGGTCAGAGAGAGAGGGAGACACCGAATCCAAAGACAGGCTCCAGGCTCTGAGCTAGCTGTCAGCACAGGGTCTGATGCAGGGCTCGAACCCATGTACCGCCAGATCATGACCTGAGCCGAAGTTGGACGCTCAACCGACTGAGCCACCCAGGTGCCCCATAACATACATTCTTGCCTTATTAAAATCTAATATGAATTAGTACTTCTGGCAGTTCTAGGAGATTCCAGAATGTTAAACTTGAACTGCCTGTACTCCCCTTCTAGTGCTATTGTACATTTAAAATACATGCATATCTGAAGTGGCAATCATTATATAGCAGCTTATCTATGATACATTCAAGACACATGATACAATTTATCACTTGCCCATAAGCTAAAGCAGATAGCTGTGAAATTAGGTGATTAACTACTTGTTACATAATCTTCTAATTTCTGTATAAGTCTAATTACATGAAATAGAAGTTGGGGTTTTGAGTTTTTACTTTGCTTTTCTGTTTGGAGTGTCATTGTAACTACTCTAGAATAAATGATGGAAAATAATTGCATATGTTAAAAAAATAAATAAACAGAGAAAAAATGTTATCATACTAAAAAAAAAATACATGCATATCAACAGAAGCCAGATGTTTTGTTCACACCGAGACTGTTGGTGATGGGGGATTTTAAGAAAAACAAAAGCACAGTTTTACCCCCACAGAACCCAGAGGATGAGTTAGAGTGGTAACAAAGCATTAAATATATCTTCAAGTTCTCTTTTAAGTAGATATTTGCTGTATATAGTATGCCACAACCCCATCCAGTCCCCAAAAGTTAAATACAGTGTTACAGCCATAAGAGAACTAAGAAGTATGTTTTGACAGAGCTTTGTCAGTATCACATATTGAATGTCTTTGGGACTTTCAGTTTACACTATTTGGGTAACAGATTAATGAACTTTATCAGATGGAAAATGGGTTTGCTAACAGAGTTAGAAGGGACCTGAGAAGTGTGGTTTACCTTAAAATCCACCTTACTGTGTCCACAGTATAGCCTTCAGGAAAGATTTCTTAAAAATGCTCTGGCATTTTCTGCTTTATATTCAGATAAATTTTTTGGCCTTAATTCTCATTTATCAGCAGTTAAGTAATGCATATTGTGCTTTCACACATTGATGTGGAATGTGTTTAGTAGTTTATACCTTTTATAAGATGGTGTAAGGTATAGTCGTGTGGTTATTCTAATGATAGCATCAACAAGTTTGGTTCTTGAGCTGGTGGATCCATACACATGTATTTCAATAGAACCATTAAAGCTCAGCATTATTGTAACTTGTCTGAATAATGGGTAGCTAGGAAAGAATTTGGACCGTAGTTGAAAGGGAACTCATAAGTACAGAAACTAGTTAAATTGCACATCTACTGTGGAATTTTTGAACTCTGAAATCAGCCAGGGAATTCTGAAAAAAAGAAAAAAAATACTTTGGGCCGCTTCATACTCAGTTTCTCTGTAGCAGGGGTTTTTTTTTGTTTGTTTGTTTTGTTTGTTTTTTTTTTTACAAACCACAATATTAAAGTATAAATTGACATAAACTACACATTTAAAACATACAATTGGATAAGTTTTGACTTGTGAAACCATCACTGCAATCAAGTAGTGAGCAATATCTGTCACCCCCAGAAGTTTTTTTTGGTGTTCTCTCCTTTGTAATCCTTCCCTCTTATTACTACCTCCCTGCTCTCATTGCCCCCTCTTTTTTGGTATGAAATGTAATTAATCAGCAAAAGTCTTATGGTAATGGGTTTTTTAAAATAGAATTTCAAAAATTGTATCTTATTTGCTTTATATTAAGATAAATATTAGAATAATTTATATTATTTCCATAAATATTTCTATTGAAGTTGAAATAAATGTAGAAGTGTTAACCTAAAAATAATATTGATTTGGTAACATAAGATTTGTATTAACTATTAAAATTCACTGTCTTGACGGGCCTGATTCCTATAAAAAAAGACATGCATATCTATCTATATCTGTACACATATGCATGCATATGTATGTGTACTTACAGAGATGCACATATATACTTTGTGTTAGTCCATTCAGACAGCTGTAACAGAATAACATAGACTGGGTGGCTTCTATACAACACAGATTGATTTCTCACACTTTTGGAGGCTGAGAAGTCCAAGATCAAGATTCTGGCAGATACGTTATCTACTAAGGGCCTGCTTCTTGGTTCATAGATAGCTGTCTTCTCGTTGTGTCCTCACATTGTGAAAGGGGCAAAGAAAGTCTCTGGGGTCTCTTTTATAAGGGCAACGGTCACCTGCTAAAGGCTTTACCCCCAAATACCAACACATTGAAATTATGTTTCAACAGGAATTACGAGGGGGTGGGGACAGATATTCAGACTAACATACTTAACCCCATAAGACAGTATTGTTATTTTATAGTCAGTATTTACTTAGATTTACTGCACTGTTATTCTTTCCATTGCTCTGTATTTTTTATTACTACATTTTGTGTTTCCTTCTGGAATAATTTTCCTTCTGCCTAAGGGGTACCCTTCAGTATTTCCGTTAGTATAGTTCTCATGGTGATAAATACTCTTTTTGTTTTTTGTTTTTTTGTTTTTTTAGCAATGCTTTGCTTTATCCCTAATTTTCTAGCATGTTTTTGCTGGTTATTGAGCTCTAGGCTAGAAGTTACTAACTTTCACTTATTTGAAGACTTTATTCCATTGGCTTCTGGTTTCCAATGCTTCTGTTAGGAAGTCATATGGCACTCTATTGTTGCTTTTTGAAGGTTCTCTTGACCCTTGAACTATGCGAGGTTAGGGACACTGACCACCCACATAGTCAAAAATCTCCCTGAAAACCTAACAGCCTCTGTTGACCAGAAGCCTTACTAATAACATAAACTGTTTATTAACACATATTTTATATGTTACATGTATTACATACTATATTTTGACAACAAAGTGAATTAGAAAATCATAGGGAAGAGAAAATACATTGATAGTACTGTACTGTATTTATCAGTACTATAAGCTAAGCGTACATCATCTGTTTACAAGATGAATCATCTCTCAGTACCTACACCAATATTGTCTTCTATGATATAAAATACTGTAGACGTTATATATATTGTTGACATTAGACCTCAAAAATAAGATAATGTGAAAAAGAAATTAACATTTATTTGCAGATATAACAACTCATGCATTGATAATGGAGAAGCAGCCATATGATTGCTTTTTGGTAGACTAGCATAATCAGTACTCTTGGTTCATAGTAGCCTAACCTATATACGAATGAATGAGTGGTTATAAAATTTTTTATGGCCTACAGTATTGTGTTAATAATACAGTTTTGGAAACATTGTTACATTTTTAAAACCACTTTCCTGTGATGATAGGCTGATATGCAGTTTCTCCAATTAGGAGACAGAAGCTTAATGTAAGGTAATGTACTTCTTTGAAAGCAATGTTAGAAGATTGTAAGAAAAGTAATACATTGTTCGTTGTATGTTAAATATCACTTACCTTAGGCCTATCTGAGCATAGGCTAACCACTTCCATACATGTCTTGCACAAAAAGTTCTACACAATGAATACTTAGGCAATGATGACGGTGACCCAAAAATGTCTCCAACATTCCTTGTACAGTTATTAGATTTTCACACAGAGACACACGTATGTAACAGATAAGTTTATTAACTCCATGAACATAGAAGTTTATTAACTGTACAGCACGATGATGATTTACTGCTCGTTAAGTGGAAGTAGGTCGTCGTAAAGGTCTTCATCCTGGCCTCCGTGTTGAGCAGGTTGAGGAGGAGGAGGAGCTGCTTTTGCTGTCTCAGGGGTGGCAGAGACAGAAGAGGGGGAGGAGGTGCAAGAGAAGGCAGGAGAGATAGGCACCCTCAGTGTCACTTTATAGAAATGCATCGTCATTTCTGGCCTGTTTGCTTTTTCATTTCTCTAAAAATATTTCTATATGGTACCAACCCTTCTTCTGTGGTTTGCTTTAGTTTCAGTGCCCATATCATAGGAGGGTCCGTGTTGTTAAAGAAGCCAAAAGCCATCTTGCATAATTGAGACTTTTCTGTTCCATTATCTGATGTCGTTTTGTTTTCTGGTACCACGTCTATGTCTTATTTATTCTTCATCATCTGTTCTGGTTCTTTGCTTGTCTCCATCAAATCATCTTCTGTTAATTCCTGTGATGTGATGTCTCTTAGCTCTTGAGCTTGTCTAAGAGTCATACCTTGAAACCCTTTACCTCTCACCTTTTTTTTTTTGCCATAGTCACAATCTCTTTCATGATTTCCTTGACTAGCTCTGAATAAATCCTATGAAGTCATGCACAACACATGTACACAGTTCTCTCCAGAAATTTATTATTCTGGGCCGATGGCTTTCATGGATTTTCCTATAACAACAGTGGCATCTGCAATGGTGTAATCTTCCTATGCTTTCATGTTTTCTCTGTCAGCGTTCTCTTCCATAACGTTGACAGTCCATTCCAGAGAGTTCCATGGATAATGAGCCTTAAAAGTTCTTAAACCCCTCTGCTGTAGAGGCTGTATTAGAGACGTTGGGTTTGGAGGCAAGCAGACCATTTCAGTGGCCTTGGTGTTGAAGTCTTGGTATTCTGGGTGGTCGGGGACACTGTGCAAATCAAAAGAACTTTAGAAGGCAGTACTTTACTGTCAGGGTGCTTCCTGACTTTAGGGATAAGCATCTATGAAACCAATTTAGAAGCAGGGTCCTCATTGTTAAGACTTTCTTGTTCTACAACCAAAACACTAGCAGCTGATGTTTATCTTTTCTCTTCAAGGTTAGAGGGGATTGGCAGCTTTATAGATAAGGGCAGTCCTGATCATAAACCCACATGCATTTGCACAAAACAGTACAGTTAGCCTATCTCTTCCTGCCTTAAATAGTAGCATGCGCTTCTCTTCCTTACTAACAAATGTCCTTTGTGGTATTCCCCCTCCAGAATAGGGGTACTTTCATCTGCATTAAAAACCTATTCAAGCAAACATCCTTTCTCCTCAGTGAGTTTGTAAGTGCTGTCTAGGAACTCATTTTCTGCCTCTTAGTTGGCTAAAGCTGCTTCTCCTGTTCTCTTGACTTTTTTTTTTTAAGGTACACCTCTTCCTAAAATTACCAAACCATCTTTGCTGGCATTGAATTCTCCAGCTTTACAGTCTTCACCTTTCTTTTGCTTTAAGTTGTCATATTAATGATTTCATTTTTCCCCAAATCATATTAGAGTCTATAGGTTATGCCTTTCCTTATGTCAAGACTGCACCTACATAAAAGCCGCATTTTTAATACAAGATAGAGAGCTGTTTTGCAAAAAGTGCAAGGTTTCCTCACCAGCTGGTGTAACTGCAGCAATGGCTTCATGAGTTTCTTTTTCTCTTTTTCGTAATGGTCCTTACAGTCGATTCATATATCTTCAATCAGCGGGCAAGCACAGCTGCAGACCTCAATCTGTGGTACATAGCAAGCAATTCGTCTTGTTTTTAGAATATTGTGACTTTTCTCTACTTCTTGGGAGCACTTCCAGCATGACTTGTGGCTCTTTGTATGCGACCAATGGTGTCATTTGAGGTTTGAGGCGTTGCACTAAGCACAAAAAATATGAGAACCATGAGGGATCACTTTTTGCTGTGACACGTGGTTTCCTGTAGAGATGAACTATTCATGGGGACATGATTAGGGTCACATGGTATCTTATGTAGATACCTGCAGCACGTGAGCTCGCCGTGGGAGCAACAGGACGTGGCTTACTACAGTAGTACCGTTCATACTACAGATAACTGTCTGCAAGCATGACTTAGTATGGCATCTTTACTTTTGTATACATTTTTCTCAACTGCAAATGGTACCATGTATGGTCTCTAAGTCTTTGTGCACATAAATGTTCATAAAGCTTAACTTTTTATGATATATTTGTATATATTTTATGAGCAAATGATAACATAGACTAGTGTCCGCATACATTTTATGTAATTCATGACATAGCTTTTCCTCAATTTTTTAATATTTCTAGACTGTGCATTTCCTCTGAGTTTTTCAAATTGTAACAAATCTCCAAAAATTTTAACAGTATACTGAAAAAAATCCACATATAAGCGAAGCCACACAATTCAAAGTTATGTCGACCATCAAAACAGATGAACATATGGGGGGGGGGAAAGAGTGAAATAAACAATGAGAGACTCTTTTCTTAAATTTTTTATTTAAGAGAGAGCACAAGGGAGATAGGGGCAGAAAGAGAGGGGGGAGAAGAGAGCGAGAGAGAGAGAGAGAATGAATAAATGAATGAATGAATATATTCCAAGCAGGCTCCTAGCTGCCAGTGCAGAGCCCAACATGGGGCTTGATCTCAGGAGCTGGGAGACTGTGTCCTAAGCCTAAATCAAGAGTTGGACACTTAACTGACTGAGCCATCCAGCTGCCCCAGCCATGAAAGACTTTTAAAGATAGAGAACAGCTGTGCGTTGATGGAGAGAGGAGGGTAGGGCATGGACTAGAAGGGCGATGGGTATTAGGAGGGCACTTGTTATCTTGAGCATTGAGTGTTGTATGTAAATGATGAATCACTGAATTCTATGCCTGAAACCAATATTGCACTATAATTTAAATGTTAACTATAGTTGAAATAGAAACGTGAAAAAAAAACCCCTCAAAGTTGTGTTGTCCAAGAATCAACTACAGTAAAATTTTTCATTGTCTACTTCTAATATTGTCCCTTTTTCTGTTGTATTTACACGGTTTCTATAACACATCTAGCCTATGTCTGATTTTCTTTATGTTTGTCTATGTTGGGATATCAAGAGTGTCTTAAATTTGCATCTATTAATATCTTTCATCATGTTTGAATGTTTCTCAGATAATATCTCTTCACATATTGCCTTTTTTCCCTTCTCCTCTTCTCCAAATACTCCAAATATGTAGCTTAAATATTTTTATATATTCAATAGTTTTCATATGTCTCTTCTACTCCTTTCCATATTTTTTTATCCCTTTATATCTCTGAGTTCCTTTTGTATATGTTTTCTGATCTGTCTTTCAATTCACTAACCTTTTTTTTTTTTTGAGAGACAGAGAGTGCGAGCAGGGGAGGGTCAGAGAGAGGGGGGGGATACAGAATCAGAAGCAGCCTCCAGGCTGTGAGCTAGCTGTCAGCACAGAGCCTGATGCGGGGCTAAAACCCATGAACTGTGAGATTATGACCTGAGCCGAAGCCAGATGCTTAACTGACTGAGCCACCCAGGCGCCCCTCAATTCACTAATCTTATCTTTTGCTGTGTCTAATTTGCTGTTAAGCACACTTATTCATAACTTTAGTTGTGTTTTTCAATTTTAGATTTTTCATTTTGCTTTTGTTACAGTTCTAACTTTCTTGGAATTTCTTGCATAAATTATTTATAATTATTTAAAAGTCTATGAATGACACTTATATTATCTGAGTCCCTTTTGGGACTCATATTTTATTTCTTTGTTTCTCTTGGTTTGGGGCATATATTGTTTTCCCATAAACCTGATAACTTTTGATTGATGAAAAAGTATTTTAAAAATTGTAAGTTAGCGAGACTCTGTGTAATAATATGTATCTATTGAGAATGTATATTTTACTGCCAGGAGAGAAATAAGATAAGACCACTAAATACTCAAGATTATCTTTATCAAATCAGAGATTGAGCTGATTGCAAACTTGGAACCTCTTTTCCTATGAGAGCTGATCTATAGTTGGATCATATTAACTTCTAGGGAATAGTGCTTCAGAGTCTCAAAATATACCTATTAGATAAAAGAGGCAATTGATTTTAGATTCTATAGTTGTGGAAATTAGAACACTAAAAGGTGAGAATGTATGTTAGTAGAGTTGGGATGAGTATAAATGTTTTTGTGTTTGTTTCTCCACTTAGCTCTTTTCCCACCAAACTCTGGGTGGCTGGGGTTTACCATTTCAGGGCAATGAAGAAGAAAATGGAATTTTACCAAATGACTGACCTCCCAAATGCAGAGTCTGAGGACTTAAAAGGCATTTCCCAATAACTATTTTCCTAATTCTTATACAATACTATTTTGGTTCCTAGTATTAAATCATTTCTATTTCTTATTCCAGTACTGTTCACGCTGTTCCCTAACCTTGGACCCTCATTTGCTCATAGAGTACTAACTAGAGACTGTGACTCATGAGCCCTTTATTCAATCAAGAATTGCCTTAGCTTCTATATGGGAAGGGGAATTTTGTTATTAACTTCTAAATGCCACTTGTAATCACTGAAGCATACTTCTCAATATAATATTTTAGGGTTTTGTGTGTTCATACATGGCTAAGTAAAAGTTTTGCTATCATTTGGTCTGCTCATCACTATAGATGGTAATTGCATGTCTGATTCACATGAAGTTTCCCCTAAATCTTGTCAGATCAACATTAGATTATATTAATAACAAATAAACTTTTAATGTGTTTAGTCAATGGAATTTGGAAGTTGTTTGTTATGGAAGCTACTCTACCCAGACGAATACAACCTGTTCCTGTGTTTTGTTCCCTTAATACTTCTTAGTCCTATTTATCTTTCTTCCTCCATTATAATATAAGCTTCATAACCATGAGATCAGGGGTTTTTATCTATAAGGCTTACTGATGTAGTTCCAGTGCTTAAAACAATGCCTATAGTAGGTACTCAATGAATAAGTAAGTCAGTGAGTGAGTGAGTAGATGGTAGTTTTCCACTTAAAGCATTTCAGCCTAAAGCAAGTTATGAAACAAATGTGGTTTTCTTCTGTCAGCAGCAAAAGTTTAAAAAATACATTAAAAAGCATGAGCCATGCCAAGTACATTTGACCTTTGAACAGAGTAAATTTTCACCTGTCAAAGATATAATACAACTAGTTGTCAGAACGATGTAAGAATGAATAACAACAAATTGAAAGTTCTTTGTCTTCCTTAGTAGATGTTAATGCATCAATACAGAACTTCTGAATCATTTGTACTTCTTTTTTTTTTAAATGTTTTATTTATTTTTTGAAACACAGACAGAGCATGAGAGGGGGAGGGGCAGAGAGAGAAGGAGACACAGAACCAGAAGCAGGCTCCAGGCTCTGAGCTAGCTGTCTGCACAGAGCCTGACGCGGGGCTCGAACCCACGAACGTGAGATCTGACCTCGGCCGAAGTCGGAGGCTTTACCGACTGAGCCACCCAGGCGCCCCTGTACTTCTTTTATTGATGATGCAATAACACAACCATCCACCTAGCCCATTGATCCCATCAGTGTATCCATCCATCCTATCTACAGTATTTCTTGATAACCTGTTGGTGCGCTAGGAGATAAGAATACAAAGGTGAATAAAACATGGGTTACCTTCAATGGTTTCACTCTAAGGAGGGAGATGAGTTTATTACAGTATATTCCTCTCAGTAGTATAAATTCTGTTTTTATGCATTCAAATGTCCACAGAAAGAAACAGACCTTTCAGTTAATTCTTATGCTTCTGTGGCAACAACTTAAAAATGTATCCTTCTGTGTCAGTTGGAAATTTACATGATGAGTATCTAATTTGACTTATTACAATCCTTTCTGATCTTTAAAGTTGAAAACAGAGACCATTACTTCTCCACTACTTTTGCTACCAGCCTGTGGGATTGCAGAGACTTAAACTATCTGTCAGTATTAGGAGTATCTTGTTTGCTGTTTACAGAGTGGTTTTCAAAAAGGAAGCATAAATGATATTTTATTGGCAATGAGCACCCTTTGTTTGTTGTGAGAGCTTGCTGCAGTGCCACTGGGCTGTCTCCATGTTTAATAGACCATAAAATTGAAATTCTCACCCTGACCTCTAAGAGATGAGATGAGTCAGAAAAGTGACTCATTCTTTAATCAGTTGGAAGCACAACCTTTATTGTCATTTACCTTGGATTAGATCAAAGTAAAGAGATTTTATTGCCGGACTACTGGAACAATTTATAGCAAGGACTGAGGGACAGGGGCTTCCTGTTACATTGGGCTGAGCAGGCCTTGACATTTTCTACAACGCCTCCTCATTTTAACAGGTTGGTTGCTATAGGTCTAGTCTTAAATTGAACTAGAGAAACAATGAAAGGGACCCAGAGACAGCCAGTTAGTTCATTTTGCTATCTTAATGAGACCTACAAAATTCCACGATTAGGTTAGCTGATGCATTTGCCATCCAACACAGAGACTGTGATAATGATCATTTTTTCTTAATCACCCCTCTTGAGCTCAGAAGAAAAAGAAAGGGAACTAAAAAACCGAGTTAACTTCTATGGTGTTGCTAACCTGATCTTATATTCATGCCGTGTTGTTACATTTCATGCTGTTGTGTATCCTTGTGAGAGTCTGTCTTTCAAAGGAGGAGGAAACTGATGTTTTGGTTTTTGATGCATTGGTAATGATTATTGAAATAGAGAAAGTATAAGTGATACAGATAAAATAGGAGTCTCTGTTAGTAAACATGAGAGGAGATAGTGCCAATGGTTGGAACATACACAGAGAGAGTGCAGGAGGGACTGTGTAGACCTTTGTTATAAGAGAGAGAAATTCAAGCCCCTGACTTCTGGAAACTGGTCTGATGTTTACAAGCAGGCTTCGATTCTGTTAGGAGATGAGCTGACCCTCACAGGTAGGCTATGGTATTCATCTGTTGGACATAATCTCAGAGTATCAGCATCCCGCAAGATTACTCTGCAACCATGATAAAGTGAGACAAAGTAAGAACAATTCATAGTCTCATAGTCTTGTCTAAGGATAGAAAAAACAAGGTGACTCTTTAAGCCAGAAAGTATGAAACATTCCCTTTTCTTTAAAATTTTTTTAATGTTTTTATTTATTTTTGAGAGAGAGAGAGAGAGAGAGAGAGAGAGAGAGAGAGACAGAGACAGCCTGAGCAGGGGAGGGTCAGAGAGAGGAGGAGTCACAGGTTCTGAAGACAGGCTCCAGGCTCTGAGCTAGCTGTCAGCACAGAGCCTGACCTGGGGCTCAAACCCACGAACCGTAAGATCATGACCTGAGCTGAAGTCGGACACCCAACTGACTGAGCCACCCAGGTGCCCCAAAACATTCCCTTTTCTGGACTCATGTGAATGACCTGCAGCTTCCTTAACAGTTGCACCTTTAACCTTGTGGTTGTTTGTCCTCCTTCTACATAAAACTTATTAATACACCAGTCATAGCATTGTCCCCACTTCTTGACATCACCTAATCTAAACCAAATCTAAACCAAATCTCTGCTCCCTAGAACTCTCTCCAAAATAACCTAATGTAAGCCCAAATCCTATATTAAATCCTTTCAAATGCCCTTTTACTGAGATGCCCATTGATTCTCCATGGCATGTGTTTTCCTTCATTGCAATGAAAAATAGCTTGTTCAACCATAACGTGGGTTCCTGGTGATCTTTGGTTTGATGGCCATTGAGAATTGCCACATAGTAATTTCAAAATCACCCCTACTTTAGCAAATTTCCATAATCTAGCTTTGTTGACTGTGGAATAAGTAGTATCTTAATACCTACACAGACTAGGAGGATTTTTTAACTGTGAAAATATCATATACATCAAGATACTCTGTAATGTATATGTCCAATTCAAACAGTAATAAAAGGAGTATTCATGTATTATGCATCACCCAGTTTAAGAATGAAAACATTCTTGGGATCCTTGGATGGCTCAGTCAGTTAAGTATCCGACTTTGGCTCAGGTCATGGTCTCACAGTTCATGACGGCCTGCATCAGGCTCTGTGCTTTTTGGTCCTCTCCCTGCCCCTCCTCCACTCACATGTGTGGTCTTTCTCTCAAAAATAAATATTTATTTTTTTATGTTTTTTATTTATTTTTGAGAGACAGAGAGAGACAGCATGAGCAGGGGAGGGTCAGAGAGAGAGGGAGACACAGAATCTGAAGCAGGCTCCAGGCTCTGAGCTGTCAGCACAGAGCCCGGCGCAGGGCTTGAACCCACGAACCACGAGATCATGACCTGAGCCTAAGCCAGATGCTTAACTGACTGAGCCACCCAGGTGCCCCTCAAAAATAAATATTTTTAAAAACTCTTTAAAAAAGAATAAGAATATTCTTGTTTTGTATTTTTCAAATACAAATCCCTTGCTTTACTTTCTGGTTTTGCTGCACTTGGATATGTCCCTAAGTAATACATCTTATAATTTTTCATTTTTGAGTGCTATAGAAATGGAAATCATACCTTATGTATTCTTTGTGACATTTTTAGCTCAACATTTTTTTTGTGTGTGAAATCTATCCACATTTATGTGAGCACCATTACATTCATCTTCACTTTGAATCATCCTATAATGTATCTATTTTCTTGTTCTTGTTGACGGGCGTTTATACTGTTTCTGTTTATAATGGTAGACAAAATATTCCTGTGACATTCTTTTTTCCATTTTATTTCATTTTATTTTTATCATGACAAAGGTACTCTTTAATCCCCATCCTCTATAACCCCCTTTACCCCCCGCCACCTCCCTCTGGGTAATCATCAGTTCTTTATAGTTAACATTTTTTTTCTTGGACTCTCTCTCTCTCCCTCCCTCCCTCCCTCCCTCCTCTTTTTTCTTTGCTCATTTGTTGTTTCCTAAATTTTACATATGAGTGAGATCATGGGGCATTTGTCTTTCCCTGCCTGACTTTTTTCGCTTAGCATCATACTTTCTAGCTCTATTTATGTTGTTACAAATGGAAAGATTTCATTGTTTTTATGGCTAAATATTCCTGCGTGTGTGTGTGTGTGTGTGTGTGTGTTTGTGTGTCTGTGTGTGCACACATACCACATCTTCTTTATACATTCATCTGTCGGTGGATACTTGGGTTGCTTCCATAGTTGGACTATTGTAAATAATGCTGCAATAAACAGAGGGGTGCATGTATGCCTTTGAATTAGTGTTGTGTTTTTTGGGTAAATGCCCAGTAGTGTGATTCCTGGATCATAGGGTAGTTCTGTTGCTAATTTTTTGTGAAACCTCTATGCTGTTTTTTTATAGTGGCTGCACCAATTTGATTTTCCACCAACAGTGCAAGAGGGCTCCTTTTCCTCCACATCCTCACCAAGACTTGTTGTTTCTTGTGTTTTGATATTAGCAATTCTGACAGGTGTGAGGTGATATCTCATTGTAGTTTTGACTTGCATTTCCTAATGATGAGTGATACTGAGCATCTTTTCATCTGTTTGTTGGCCATTTGTGTATCTTCTTTAAAGAAATGTCTGTTGATGTCTTCTGCCCATGTTTTAAATTTAATTATTTGGGTTTTGGGGGGAGGTGTTGAGTTGTATCAGTTCATTATATACTTTGGAAAGTAACCCTTTATCAAGGTCATTTGCAAATATCTTCTCACATTCATTAGATTGCCCTTGAGTCTTGTTCATTGTGTCTTTCACTGTGGTTTATTTTTGGTTTTATTTCCCTTGCCTCAGGAGGCATATCCAAAAAAATGTTGCTCTGGCCAATGTCATAGACACTACTGCCTGTGGTCTCTTCAGAGATTTTTCTGGTTTCAGGTCTCACATTTAGGTCTTTTTTTTTTAATTAAAAAATTGCAAATTGAGTTTATTAAAATTGATAACTTTTGTTCAATTTTCAATGTTTTTCACTAAAAGACAGGTATAGTGAAGTTTATAGTAGCTTTCTTCCTTTTTGCACATTTGGGTTTTTATCCATTTTGAGTTTGTTTTTATGCATAGTGAAGAAAATGGTCCAGTTTCATTCTTTTGCAAGTGACTATCTGGGTTTCCGAGCACCATTTGTTGAAGAGACTCTTTTTCCCATTGTATTTTCATTCCTCCTTTGTTGAAGATTAATTTGACTGTATAATTGTTGGTTTAATTCTGGGTTTTCTGTTCTACTTCATTAATCTATGTGTCTCTTTTTACGGCAGTACTATACTTGTTTTAATTACTACCACTGTGTAATATAATTTGAAATCTGGAACTGTGATACCTTGAATTTTTTTTTGTTTCTCAAGATTGCTTTGGCTATTCAGGGTCTTTGGTGGTTCCATACACATTTTAGGATTATTTGTTCTAGTTCTGTGAAAAATGCCATTAGTCCATAGATTGCTTAGGGACATTTTAACAATATTTGTTCTTCCAATCCATGAGCATGGATTGCCTTTCCATTTTTTTGCATCATGTTGAATTTCTTTGATGAGTGTTTTATAGTTTTCAGAGTACAGGTTTTTCATATTTTTGGTTAAGTTTATTCCTAGGTATTTTATTGTTCGGGGTGCAATTGTAAATGGGATTGTTTTGTTAATTTCACTTTCCACAGCTTCATTATTAGCGTATAACAATGCAACAGACTTTTGTACATTGATTTTGTATCCTGCAACTTTACTGAATTCATTTATCAATTCTAGAAATGTTTTTTTCTTTTTTTGGTGGAGTCTTTAGAGTTTTCTGTATATAGTATCATGTCATCATCAAATAGGGAAAGTTTTACTTCTTCCTTACCAATTTGGATATCTTTTATTTCTTTATGTCATCTACTTGCTGTGGCTAGGACTTGTAGCACTCTTGAATAACAGTGGTGAGAGTGGACATCTGTGTCTTGTTCCTGACCTTAGGGGGAAAGCTCTCAGTTTCCCCTCATTGAGTATGATGTTGGCTGTGGGTTTTGCACATATGGCCTTTATTATGTTGAGATATGTTTCCTTTAGACCTACTTTGCAGAGGGTTTTTTTTTTTTATCATGAATGGATACTTTGTACTTTGTCAAATGGTTTCTCTGCATGGACTGAAGTGATCTTACTGTTTTTTTGCTTTGCCGTATTGATGTGATGTACCACACAGATTGCTTTGTGAAATCTGAACCACCCTTGAATCCTGGGGATAAATCCCACTTGATCATGGTGTGTGGTTTTTTTAAACATATTGTTGGATTCAATTTGCTAATATTTTGTGGAAGATTTTTGCATAAGCATAAAGTTCATGAGAGATATTGGCGTACAGTTCTGTTTTTTTGTGGTGTCTTTTTCTGGTTTTGATGTCAGAGTGATACTGGCCTCATAGAATGATTTTGGAAGTTTTCCTTTTGTGTGTTTTTTTAAATAGTTTGAGAAGAATTGGTATTAACTCTTATTTAAACTTCTGGTAGAATTCAGCTGTGATGCTGTCTGATCCTGGGCTTTTGTTTTTTGGGAGTTATTTTGATTATTGATTGTATTCTATTGCTGGTGATAAATAAATAAATAAATTCTATATCTTCCTGCTTTAGTTTTGGTTGGTTATATGTTTCTAGGACTTTATCCATTTCTTTCAAGTTATTCAATTTGTTGGCATATAAGTTTTCATAATATTCTGTTTATAGTTGTTTGTATTTCTGTGATGTTACATGTTGTTTTTCCTCTTTTGTTAGTAATTTTTTTATTTGGATCCTCTCTCTCTTTTGTAGTGAATCTTGCTAGACGTTTGTCAATTTTGTTGATCTTTTCAAAGAACTAGCTCTTGGTTTTTTGATGTGTTCTATTGTTTTTTAGTTTCTATATAATTAATTTCTGTTCTAATCTTTATTATTTCCTTCCTTTTGCTGGGTTTGGGTTTTGTTTGTTCTTCTTGCTATGATAGTTGTGTACATATGGCCTGACAAACATGCAGAGGAGTTTCCCTAAGGGGGAGTTTTAAAACTGGGTCATGACCCATTCGTGGGTTGTGATCAACCAGCACTAAAAACAAAATAGAATAGAAAATGCCAGTGCTTGTAGTTATATGTGTGTGTGAAAATATAATAATAAATGTGTGTATGTTTATATGTGTGTAAATGTGTATATGTGTATTTTCTGGATTGTGATATAAACCATTTTGGGGACACCTCGGTGGCTCAGTCAGTTACGCCTCAGACTCTTGATTTCAGCTCATGGGATCCAGTCCCGTATCGGGCTCCACGCTGAGCAGGGAGCCTGCTTAAGTTTTATATTCATTCATTCTCTCTTTCTCTCTCCTTCTCACTCACTCACTCACTCACTCAAAAACAAACAGAATATTTTCTTTACTGTGACCTATGCCAAAAATGTTTGAGAAGACTTCTCTAGGGAGTGCACCTAGGAATGAACTTGAAGGGCAAATGGTACGAGCATTGTCAGCTTTATGAGATGATGTTAAATTGTCTCTCATGGTGGTTCAAGCAGTTTAAACACTACCTGCATTATACAGAAGGTTTTTTGTAGTTCACAATCTTACCAACACTTGGAATAATGAAAATTTTTAATTTTGGCCAAACTTGGAGATATAACTACATATTTTACTATGATTTTAATTTGAATTTTTCTGGTTACTAATGAGGTTGAGAATCTTTTTGTAGGTTTATTGGCCTTTTTTGGTTCCTTTTCTGTGATATCACTGTTTATGTCCATTGCTCAGTACAGAATGTCAGTCGTTATCAATTTGAAGTTTTCCTTTGTGACCCTCTTCACTTCTAGAAATGCTTTAAAGTTTATTTTGTCTGCTATTAATACAACTACATCAAGTTTTTTGTTGATTAGTATTTACATAGTATACATTATTCTATCATTTGACTTTCAACCTTTCTGTATCCATATGCTTATGGTGAGACTCATCTGTATAGGATTATACTATACACGCTATATGTATTTATTGTATATAATTTTTAAAGTTTAATCTGACAAGATTTTTCTTAAACTATGGTTTAGGCTACTTACATTCATAGAAATTGCCATAATATGTACATTTGTTTGTATTATTGTGATCACTGTAATATTGGCCTTCATGTATTACCTATAGATTTTATTTGCTTTTATTTATACTTTCTATAGATTGATTAAAGTATGTTTTTCTCATTCCATTTTATTTTTTCTACTAGTGCAGATATTATATATGAATTTTTATTTTCACTGGTTATCCTAAAAATCACAAAATTCAACATTTGATTTTATTAATCAATAGTTTTAGTTTTCTTCTGATTAATAAAAGGAACTTGATATTCTTAAACTTCATATATCTTCTCCCTGGCTTATATATACTTTTTGTTCTGTTTTAGACATATCTTTTTGTTTGCTTGCTTTTTTGATTATTTAGACATATATGTTTAAAATTCATTTTAGATATTATAATTGTTTATACATCAGTGTTTTCTTAGATTTATCCACGTGTTTTACTAATTACATTTATCACTGTTTCTTTTCAGATCTCAGATCTATTTTACCTCTTCTGAAATACAACCTTTAGAAGTTCCTTTAATGAGACTCTCTTGTTAATAAATTATTTCAGTTTTTATTTTGCTGAAATTTTTTTTTTTATTTCACCTCATTCCTGAGCAGAGGATTTGTGTGTATACAATTTTAAGGTGATTTTCTCTCAGAACCTTGAGGATATCATTGACTGGAGTCTTGATTTCCTTATTACTATTGAAAGTCAACTGTCATTCTAATTGTTGTCCTTTGTATGTAATTTGGGGGAATTTTCCCTCTCTACCTATCTGCAAGATGTTCTTTATTTCTGGAGGATTCTGTAGTTTTACCATAATGTGTCAGGGATTTTTTTTTTATTTTTGTGTTCAGAAAAAAATAAATATAGCCCATCCTCTCTCTAAGGTCAGGGTCCTTTGCATCTTTACTCCTAGCCTTAGCAGAAGGCTAAGTAAAAATGCAATAAATATTTGGTGTGCAGTGAATACATTTGTAAATCTAATTAGTTTTCTTATGAATAATAAGGAAACTCTTAACTCAGTATATCTAATAAACATACCTTATCTCAGATGTCTTCAGTAGTTAATAGAAGATAACAAGGAAAATGAATATTTTGGTCATATTTCTTTTTTTGGGGGGTAAGATTACCTATTTTCCCTCTATAAATCTAAGGAGAACTTAACTTGACTTTACATTTAAATAAGCTTCCAAGTGAAAGTTTGAAGTCTCAGGAGTTTGATGTTAAAGAAAATTAGGGCCTAGAAAATTCTGACTAAGCAATTATTAATGGCAAATAATGAGTGTAACTCACTTAGTTTCAGTCAAACTCATTTTTTAAAGCATGACTTAGAGGGAACACCAAATATATTCCAACCCTTGTATTTTTCAAGTAGTAGATTGATGTGACTGATAGGGAAATAAATTTCAGAGTGAGTGTCATGTTTCTTTTCTTTCCTCTTTCACCCCTCCTTCATTCCACTCATCTACCCCCAATGCACATGTGTGGATGTGTACATGCATACACGTGTACAGTCATGGCCCATCCTATGAAATGCTGCCCATTGTTCCTTGGCTTCTGTAAGTTTGCATCTTTACTTAAAGCCTTGTATAGCTGACAACTATGAGTTCTTCCTTTGAAAATTTAGCCAAATGCAAAGGGTGTGAGCTTTTAGTATAAATCTTGTTTCTGCCATAATACCTTTATAACTTTGGCATGTTATTTAACCTTTCGGAGCTTTGGTTTCCTCATCTGAAACAGAGAATAATATTAGCTACTTTATGGCTTATAGTGAGGAATAGAGGTATATGTAAAGTGCCTAGCACATTACTTGATACATGGTATACACTCACTAGGTGTTAGTTTCCCTTTCTTCCAGCAAGACTCCCATGTAGCTCTAGGACCTGAGAAGGTGGCAGAAGCCTAATCCCAGGAGATGGCCCTGATGTAGCAGACCTCTGAAATGACACATGACTCAAGTGCATATCTGAGTTGAGCAAATACAGGGATTATAGTTACTATTTTTACAAGGAGAGCAAGAGGTAGTGACTAATAATTCTGGGAAGATCTTATTTGTATTGGGTGTTGGCAGCTCTAAGCCTGTGTGGTAAAGGTGATATGGAAGACCATTTCCTGGAGTCTGTAGACTGCTTGTGTCCCGTTTTACCTGTCACATGTAAAACTGCTGTTGGCACGCTATCCACTCCACCCCATATCCTAGGACCATTAGAAAAAAAAAAGCACAGAAGGGAGATTTTGGTATGCTGCTATTGGGTGGTTTTCAATTGCTGACCTCTATTACTTCTCTTATTCTTTCTTTTTGGGTAAACCCTGTCCTATTGAAGAGGTTGTCAAATTAAAAAAAAAAAAACAACAATTCCAGAGAGTAAATATTTTGGACTTTGAAGGCCATGTGGTCTCTGCTAAAACCACTCAACTCTGCACTTACAGTAGAAAAAGAGCCAGAGACCATTTATAAACAAATGAGCATGGCTATATTCCCATAAAACTTTACTTCTGGACACTGAATTTTGAATATGATTCGTTTAATTTCATGCATCATGAAGTATTTTTCTTTTGAATTTTTGGAACCATTAAAAAGGTAAAAACTATTCCTAGCTCCTAGTCCATACAAAACGGGTAGTGTGGTGAATTTTGCCCACACACCATTAATTGCCAACCTCTGCCTGTATTTAGTCTTCTGAAGTTTCTGTAGCTATTTTCTCATAACCTGTGCAAGTCATTTCCTGAGTTGAATTTTTTAAAATGTTTATTTATTTATTTTGAGAGTGAGAGAGAGCAGAGGTTAGGAGAGGCACAGACAGAGGGAGAGAACCCCAACCAGGCTCCACACTGTCAGTGCAGAGCCTGATGCAGGGCTCAAACCCATGAGCCCTGGGATCATGACCTGAGTTAAAGTCAAGAGTTGGGTGCTTAACCAGCTGAGCCACCAGGTGCTCCGATTTCCTGAGTTGACTATGCAAACAAATATATTTCTGCGTTTAATTATTGTTTTACTTCTCTATTGCCAACATAACAAATTTAGCAGCTTAAACCAGTACAAATATATTATCTCCCAGTTCTGTAGCTCAGAAATCTGGCTTGGCTTGGTCTCTTTCTCTACTCAAGGTTCACAAGACTGAAATCAAGGTGTTGCTGGCTAAGCTCCTATTGGAAGGCTTTGGAAAGATTTCACCTCCAAGCTCACTTTGGTAGGCAGAATCTGATTCCTTATGGCTGTAGGAATGAGACTCCTCTTTCTTTGTTTGCTGTTATCTAAGAGCCAGCCTTTCCTCCAAGAATCCTCTCTGTGGTCCTTGCATGTGGATGTTTATGTCTCAGAGCCTTCTTAACATGTCCCATCTTTCTCACATTTAGAATCTGACTTCCCATTCTGTAGCCTTGCAGCATTGCAGATCTGACTTCCTCCTCCTCTTGCTGTTTTTAAGGGCCCTATGATTACTTCGGGTCCACCTAGATAACCTAGGACGATCTCCCTATTTTAAGGTCAGCTGCTTAGTAACTTCAATTCCATTAGCAAAGTTCAGTCATAGCAGTACCTAGATTAGCATTCGGTTGAGTAACTAAAGGACAGGAACCTTGAAGAGATATCTGTAGAATTCAGAATAGCACAATTAGCACCTATATTTCCAACATAAATAATGATACATAAGGCTGTGGAGGTCTTGAGATGTATCCAGAAATAATTTAACCCATTCAACCATTTGGTTTTGATAGATTAGGTCTTCTTAGATTTGATATATTCCATTAATATATCACAGGTAGTTTGTAACAAATCCAGTAGCCCTTCTCATCAGGTGATCTAGCCACTTGGGAGTAAATCTGAGATGTACATGTTCTGTATAGTCTTTCCTTTCAATGAATAATTTGCTCCAAGGGTAGCATTTTCACTTTTCCCCCCCAGTAATGGAACAGTGTTTCATATGTAATTTAATTTTGTCTTTTATATTCAGAAGTAGCATCTCAGTTTAGTTGCTGTGGGAATATATTGACATATTTTTCTGGAGTGATTTTTTTTTTAAATTTAGAAACCAATTAGTTCTAAGTTCACTTACTGAATCACATGTATATGGTTCTTGGGGCTAGAAATCTCAAGTTGACTCTCAGCTGCTTTTCTCCAGCCACCATGACTGACTTGTCACCATTCTTGCTGATTGTCACTCTCAGTGGCCCAAGAATCTGTATTTTTCATTTCACCCTCTATCTTTCTTATAATCTGATACACATCTTCATCATTTCCTATTCTGTCTATTGCAATGACTTCCTAAATGGCCTGCCTCTGGTTTCTTCTTTGTCCCTATGATGCTCCAGAGATTATATGATCCTACCTGAGCTTTAGAAAAACTAAGCGTTCATTCCAACTCCTTACCATTGACAAAGATTTTCATTACATGACCCAATCCTACCTTTCAACCTTTTTTCCAACCTGTCTTGTTCCATTTGCTTTTTACTCTAAGCCATCGTCATAGTACATCACGGTATCATTCTAAAACAGAGTCTAATTGCGGCCCTTTTATAATTCAAAACCTTTCCTCATTCCCCATTGTTTCCATTGAACATTATTTGCCCTCTCATGCGGTGGTTGAGAACTTGAGCCCTAGACCAGACTGCTTGGAATGGGATCCTGACTCTATTACTTATTAGCTATGGGATATGAGACATGTCATTGTATTGCTCTAAGTGTCAATTTACTCATCTATAAAATGAGGATAACAATATTTACATCGGGTTGTTATGTGAATAAAAATATATGAAGTATGAGGAGCAATTAAGAAGTACCTGGTATATAGTATACATTCAACTAATAGTTGCTATTATAATTACCATAAAATACTCTAGAAATTGAGATAGATTCTATAAATGACTGGCTATATTTTGCTCATTTAGGAATTTTTGAGAGTTAATTATTTGGCTAAATAACTGAATTTCAGTGCTCTCTCCTTTTCTCTTGAGTAGGCAGCTGAGGATTGTAACTGGTGAATGGTTTTTTGAAGAAAAGGCAAAGCGTTTTAAGCAAGTCAATGTTCTGGGCACTGATGTAGTCCGAGAGTCCATCTTAAGAAGAAGTCCAGGTAACTAAAGCAATAATTTGGTCTCAAAGAGGTCTTTATTTTTATGGGCTAAATAATTTCCCTCTATATGTTGCAAATAAACATAGTGGAATACCTTAATCCCTTAGGTCATTTCAAACCTCAGCATGAAATCTAAATCTTTAATTCATACAAGGGAAGAAGACGTCAGTAGAACAGAAACTCCATGCTGATTTTCCATATAGCTGACACATGGAGATAGTCAAAGGAAGTATTTATCTTCATCACAGATAGTTCTTTCCCTTAATGTACTTCCAGCATTTTACTAAACATTTAAGACAGTAACATAAAACAGATTAACATAAAATGATTCACATTGTGAAAGCAATCCTTGATTTTTCAACATGATACATTTTCATAAAATTGCTTTTAAATGTTCCATTTATGAATCCAGTGGTTCTCAACCAAGGGGTGATACCGTGTACCAGGCCCTCCTCCCCCAAGCCAGGGGAGCGATTAGAAATATAAGGGGGGTATTTCTGGTTGTCACAGTGACTGAGGTGGTGTTAATAGCATGTAGTGGGTGGGATCCAGAGATGCTAAATGGCCCGAAATGCTCAGGACTCTTTCATTCATGAAGGATTATACTGTCCCCAAATGCAAGTAACACCCCACCTTGAGAATGCTATTCTGTGCAATCAAACTACAATTTAACTGGTTAAATATTGAGTGAACTTGTGTTTAGGAGGATATTTCTCACGTATGGCATAGTGAAGGTGGAGCAGGCATCTTCTGGCTTGGTCCTAGGGTGTCTCATGTTTCATACACACAGACAAATGCCCTTGTTTTTAAGTCTGGCAGGTAAAGTTGGGAGACTTGAAACTGATTCTGGTCTCACTTCTGCATGTGGCACTAGCGAGGAAGGGCTTTCCCAGATGGGTAAGATCCGGTCTAATACCACCGGGGGAACAGAATGGAGTAGAGTTAGAATTAAGCAATTATAGCTCTGGCTGTTTTCCCCACTCGTATCTCAGCACCTTTCAGAGTGCAGACTCTCTCTCAAGTCATGAGGTGTATGTACAGCTCTCCCTCCGAGGAAATCTGGTTTAGGTGCTCATAAATCAGGGTATTGTTTCTATAATCCCGTCTCTAGGGATTTGGAGTTCTCATGAACCCAGGCTCCTCCGCCCTAAATATATCTGTAGAGGGCTGATGTGTCATTCCTCCATTGTAGCCATCCCTAGAAGGCTCATCTCAGCAAACCTCCCCCAGATGAGTCCTCGTCTTAGTCTTCATTTAACTCTGGAACAGTCAGCAGATTAGAAATAACTGTGTGACTAGGAAACGGGATGGGAATGGCATTGCCAATTATTATAGACTTCTTTGTCCTCTGCTAACGTAGGAAAGTGAATGACGGATAGAATATTGCTCTCATTTCCGGCCATTTTGTATGTAAATTTATCTTCTGATTGTTTTTAATGAGGATCTGAAGAAATACAAAGTCAAGAGCAACCCTGCCAGGATGCAGAAAAGACAGACACTTCACCTTCTGCCGGGCAAAAGGCCAGTCATGATGGACACAGGAAAAAGGGGTAAGGCACACTTTGTCCAAGGGCATATTTGATCTTCATTCTAGAAACTTCTGAAATAAAGACTTCTTAGTTTCTCAAGTTCAATGTCACTTCAGTGACCCGGAGAAGGTCAACATACCTGACCAAGGCAATATTCTCCTGTCATTCCCCTTAGGAAATGCAGTTTTACATACTTTCAAGTCTTAAATAAATAAAGGTCCTCCTGGACCTGAACATGTAAAACTTTCTATGTCATTTGACATGGCCTTGCACTAAATGATTCTCATTACCTCGAGGGAGAAGGTTTCATGTCAGGGCCAGCCTCGTCTATAAAGAGGTGACAATTGTCTTTGTTGTAGCATGTCAGTACTCTCCCTGAACCCGAGTGCTGATACATGGAATATTCCAAATCAAAGGTTTATTAATTGGGCTTAAAACATAATATCCCCTGTTTAAAATGTGGGCTTTTTAAACACATTTGGCTACTTCAGTAACTTAACTCAGAAAACCTATGTCTCAAGTACTAAGAATAAGAATAGGAGGCACCTAGGGAAGCAAGACAAGGAGGCGCTAGGAAACTGGAGGCAGCAGGCCTTCTTCAGGCAAGAAAAGGCGCCCCTAGAATGCAGGCTCAAAGGACCAAAAAGCAAACTTTTGCTTCCTGGCTCTGCATTTGTTAGTCTTCATTTCTCAGGCAACAGTTGATCTTTGTGGCTTAGGTAGTAAGGGTTCTGATATCCACCAGGTCACTTTATGGTTCTTTCTAGGTAGCATTGCTTGGTTCTCTCAGCAGAAAGCAGTGTGGGGGACTGCCAGTGTCTGAGCCTTTATCTGGCTCTAGAGAAAGTCTGTTTTGGTTTTGGTTTTGGTTTGGTTTTTTAGAATCTTGAACTGTGAGTAGGAGTGAAATGTCATGTAATGTCATGTAATGTCAACACCCATGAGTAACTGTGTCTTCAATTAGCAGAGATGAGTGTGAAAGATAGCCTAGAGTGACCCTACATCCTACATATTGGTCCTGCCTACCGTGTTGAATTCATTTCTCACCCATCAGAGATCCCACAATGCCTTGTGCCTGAGTATCACTCTTACATTGCAGTCTGATGCCGCCTCCTCCCAAACACACACACACACTTAATTGCGAGTGAGCTTCCTGTGTTTTTTTTTTTCTTTTTATTTTTTTTGCTTTTGTTCTACAGCCTCCAGCATGTTGCCTGGTTCCTCAAAACCAATCAATGACTTGATTAAACATGTAACTCAGAGCCCACCAGTGCTTGTAGGAGCTGTCATTTGCAGACCCCAGCCCAGGCTTCCCTCCATCAGTTATAGAATGATGAACTTGGAGCTGGGAGACAGTACGGAACTTCCCAGCACAATGAATTGGATGCACTCTGAATTCAAAACAGCCATAGCACTGAACTAAGCCTTGCTGGAACTCAAAACTGAGCTCTGATGGTTCTGTCTTCAATGAATTTAACAGTTAGTTGCGTAGAAAAGGTACACACCGGAAAAGTTAATATGTATAGAAGAATTTTAGGAAAATGTAAAATGACAATATGAGCTACCTGAAAGCCTTTCTAAAATAAGACACGGTGTTGAATAACTATAAGAGATGTCATAAGGCGATAAATAATTAAATATTAAAAAGGGGGCTTAGATAATAAGTAAATATTAAATAAGGGGCTTAGATAATCAATGTTGGGAGGTCGCACAGGACACTGGGAAAGACATCAAATTGTGGGGACCTGAACAAGGTGGTTCTCACAGCAGCATAGGTTGACATTATATTAAGTGCTCTTCTCACCAAAAAACATAATTTTTCAGTGAGATAGAAGCTCCTGACACTTTGACAAGACACTCTTTACATATCTTTGAAACAGAGACATCTTGGCAGATTCTATTAAGATTGTCTCAATACCTTTGGAATACATTTTCCCCCTAGAAACCTGGAGTGTAAAGTAAATGAACCGGTTTTTCCCAACACTGTCACGAAAAGACTATACGTTTGGTTATTTATTAAAGTATATTTGGGAACTCCCCTGTTTTGGGCCGTCAGTAGCCTGGATCATGACTCAAATCTCAGTTCCTGGAAAGCTATTTTTGCTAAAGTTATAAGTAATTTAGTAAACTGGGAATACAGTCAGATTGCATCTCACATGAGACACCCCAGTGTTCAAACTTCGTTCCTGTAGGGAGAAATGCCATGAAAGATATAAAGATGGTTTCCACCACTTGGGCTTAGTCCTTCATTCCCCGAGAATTGATTGGGTTTTAGTAAGTGCTAGACATCACTCTTGACTCAGGGGACCTTACAGGAAGCCAGCAGGGCTGGGTCACTTTTTTTCACGGAGCTGTAGTCTACTAAATGACCACCTCAGTTTGTACCAGAGGATTGATCATTCTAGCTCCCCTCTCGGAGCAAGGTGAGTTCAAACTCCATAGTCTTTTTTCTTTTTTAAGACAGACTGTCAGGGCATGAGTCGGGGGAGGGTCAGAGAGAGAGGGAGACACAGAAACTGAAGCAGGCTCCAGGCTCTGAGCCATCAGCACAGAGCCCGATGCGTGGCTCGAACCCATGAACTGTGAGATCATGGCCTGCAAGTTCCCTAGTCTTAACTTCCCTGCATACAGGCTCAACCCAGATAATGTTTATTCCCAGGTGACAGTGGTGAGTTCCAAAGTTGATTGTCTTTTTCCTAGCAGGGACAGAGGCCTGGCGTACCAACAAGTGGTATGGCCTTGGGAGAATGTCATAACCTCCTCTACCATTAACCCTTAATGGCATAATACCGAGGTATGGGGAGCTCCCCCGAACCTCACAGCCCCAAGGTCGCTTTATTCAAGAATTATTTACTGTTAAAATATTGGAAATGGTATTTTTGAAGTGATACTTTAAAATGCTTTTTCTCTGATGTTACTTTTAAGTACATATTTTTATATAATTTCAGATTTCTTCTTAACAAGTTCAGATCAGCAACCAGGGGGGAAATCATAACTCCGAAAATGGAAAGTGGGCAGAGCTACAGCTTGGACTTAGACAGCCAAAACTTTCGGAGTTTAAAGTCCATCCCTGGTTCAGACAGGTAAGGCAAACACAGATTGGACAGTGGTATAGGCTGAATATAAGGTTGACGTATTTCCATCCAAACAATGCTTCTAGGTACCTGTAAAGTATTTCTTGTAGGAGAACTGATAACATAGTATGAAAAGCCAGGAGGGTGTTTTTAGTTGACATAGAAAGCACTTACCCATTTGGAAGTACAGCTATCAGAATCATCTCTGTTACCTGTAGGGATGGGACTTGATGTTTTGGGATGTACGGGGAGAATACGTTCTTTTCAGTGACTTCTTGATCTTCTTCTGTTGAAGCTTCTGAAAAAGAAACGTGCGAGCATTATAGATATTCCTTGCAGCTTTTAAAAAATTATTAATAATTTCATCACTTGAATTGCTCCAGCGAATTTCCATAGATTTCACCTCTTTCCAGTTCCACCTCTGTCTAACTCGTTATCAGTGGGGCCAAGTGAGAATCTTCTATGCCCAGGGTTCTCACCTTGTCAAGAAAAGCAAAAAGAAAGGATAGCCGCGAGCATAGTCTTTTCACATCAGGCTTGATTTTCTTTCTCCTGTCAAGGCATAAGTCAAGGCTTATTTTCATGATTAGTGTATTATCAAAGGCAATGACAAGGATTTTGTGTCTCCCTCTCTCTCTGCCCCTCCCCTCTCATGCTGTCTCTCTCTGTCTCTCAAAATAAATTTAAAAATTAAAAAAAATTTTAAATTAATCAGTCTTACAGTTACTCAACAAGAATAAAGGGCATGCTCTCCAATATCACAGTGCTTTTGCTATTCTTTCAGAATCTGTCAGCCTGGGTTTATTTCTTCTGTGTTTTCTACTGCTGAGTATAAATAATCATAAAGTTCTAAAGCCATATGGACATGTTTCACCAAACACTGTTGTGTTGACCTAGGGTTTTCTTGTTCTTGTTGTAAAGTGAAAAGAGGCAGACTTTATCTTTTAAATCCTAAGTGCCTGAAATGGTTTATAGAAGATCAAGATATAGTAGTCAGGGGTGCTTTGGCTTAAGCACACCAGGAATAATGTTTTCCCAGTAAGAAAGAGAATAAGGCCATTTGGGAGATCAGTAGAGCAAAATGTTCTTTTCCTAGAATGTGCATTTATCACAATGATGACTCATTAATGGACTGCCATAGTGAGATGAGTTGTATCATCCCAAAACTATTCCTTGGAAAGTTGGAGCAGGCAGTAGCTCATCTTTTCCTAACTCTCAGCACCAAAAAAATGCTAGCTCCTTTCTGTTTGCTTGAAGCTGCAGTAATTCTCCAAAGCTAAGTAGTAAAACTGGCAGACTTCCTTTCCTCCTTAGGTTTTGCAAGAAGAGTTGCGTTCTCATTGTAACTCATTTTAGAATATGGAACAGCAGAGTTCCCTAAAGACGCTGTATGGGCCCAGTCAGTCTCTCTGGTCTGGTACCTGAGTCAGCTCAGCAATGAATTCCCCTTTCTCCTGCACAGTGTGTATTTCTTCATGGTCCGTTGCTCTTTTCCTGGAGCAGCTGGACTTGGGAATTCTTGTTTAAAACTCCTATCATATCAGAGTGGAAGTGATGTTTTACCAGATGCCTGGTTAACTTTTTTTTTCAGTAGTTTGAAAGCAGGGAAAGGTATGAATGGGTAAAGCAAGGCCTAGCAGCCTCCCAGAGGAGCACAGCTCACAGCTCTTCACTTGTTGCTGGGGACCTGACAGATGATGCAAAGGAGACCTCTTTTTTTTTTTTCAAGAGAATACCCCCTCCAAAGCATGTCTAGGCCCCAGATCTTCTAAGGGCAGATCTCTGAAGGCCATGGATGCAAGCCATTAGCAGGAAAGCACTCAGAAGCTGGAGATGGGCATGGAGAGCTGGCACAAGTGATATGAGGGGACCTGGGTAGGACATGAACAATGTCCCCTAAAACACATAAAGGAAAAATGGGCCTTTGAACTTAAACTTCACTCTGTTCAGTATAAAATGGACAAAGGATGCTGTTGTGGTGCTCTATAGCATGTCTGTCACCACACTGGAGAGTATGGCGATCATATCATATTTGCCACAGTATTTTATTTACTTAGACTGTGACCATATCAGTGGGAGTAATATGAAGTCTAGAGTTGCCAAATACATCTTCAGCTAGAAACTTCTACTTATACCTCACAATCATCCCTTTTTACTGATCCTTTGCCCATCATACACACCTACCCTGATTTGGGTCCCCCCCCAACCACCACCACCAGAGCAAACCCCAAAATAAGGATTCAAGAGTAAGTAATTCATTTAGGATGTGGTCTTGGAAACCCAAGAGGAGTGAGGAAGTGAGCCAAGGAAGGGGAAAAAAGCCATAAAGAGTGTTATTTACTACTATGGGGACCCAGAGCTCAATTTCAGCGGACAACTATAGGAAACAGTGTACAACACACTTCAGAATTAACTAGTCAAGAGATTGGGAATCTGGGGTATTTATACACTAGCTCCCTGTTCATCACTGGCTGAGGACTAATTCTGGGGCACTAACTCTGAGGCACTTCTGACTTGTTCTGTACACAGGCACTCCATGCTCTTGTGATTCACAAAATGTCCTCAGACATAGAGTTATGCGTGTTCCTAGTAAACAGGATTCTGTGGGTAGAGGTGAGTGCCAAGGGAACTGGGCGGGGGGCACTGATGTCTGCTACAGCATCCCTCCCACACTGCTCTTGGACCTCTTCCAAAGGTGTGGTTTGGCAGACCACTGGTGGCCCAGCCCCTGATTTATGCTTACTTTATATACATGTGACTTTCCTTTATATAATGACAGTAATAGGAGGAGTTATGGAGACTTGGTAGTTCAGCCAGACTCTTGATCTTACACTTTCGTTGGATTACAACTGGGTTCTTGACTTGACTCATTCTTGTGGTCAAATTATTGCAAGCCCACAGACAGCTCCCTGCTATCTTACCTGTTTTTGCAGTCATTTCCCAAAGATTCACTGCCTTAACACATCCTATTTCCATGAACTGTAACACATTTCCCCCTTCCAGCATAATAAATTTTTTCACTCAGGTGTATTTCGTGATGTGTATATTCTCGGGGTAGCTAAGATACACCAAAGGCCATCTCCTTCTGCAAATCATTCAGGTGTAGAGGTATATGATTTGCTCACCTATGCATTTTGTTTATAGAAATAAATTCAATACACAGTTCTGTCAACATTATTGACCTAGTGCTGTATTCCAAATGGTAGTTAAATATGGAAGGTTTTAGACAATGATATTATTCTACCCCTTCATGAACTTCCAATCTGTCAGGGAACATTGGTGTATCCAAATAATTTCAAGATAATATTGTATCATGTTGAAAAGGTGTTCTGGGTGCTGTGGGAAAACCAGAGAGAGGCCTGTATCCTTTGAGAGGATTCAGCGAAGCTTCATGGAGATAACCTCTAAGCAATTTTAAGGGATGGAGAGGACTCCGCCAGGTGAAGAAAGATAAGAATGAAACAGAGGAAATAGAAAGTACAAAGGAAAAGGGGCGTAAAGCAATGTTGCATGTGCTGGAAAATGAGCAGTTTGGGGTTTTTAGAGTGTAAAAGTTGAAGTGTTGTATACAAGAGCTGAAATGAGGAGCTAAGTTGGACCAAGATATGTATGGCTTCGGATACACTGATGACCGTTTTCTTATAAGCAACAGAGCATCCCAGACAGAGCAAGAGTATAGCAAATGTGAGCTATTAAGTACAGAGTATGTGCCTTTTCTGTTACTGAAAGTTAAGTTCTGCTGAACACTCGCTTTCCTTGATGTCTGTAGAGGAAGGCAGTTGACTTTCTTCTTGCTCCTGACTTCTAGTTCACCCAAGGGTTTTCATGGTGGTTCGCCTCTCGCTTCCAACTGGCTCCATCCATTATGTAGAGAGAAGACAGGGTATCAGGATTCTTTTGTGACTGTAAAAGACGAAAGTATTATCACACTGGGAATTATACCTGTTCTTTTTCTTCATACCCACTCAGAATTCATCCCTCGTGGTGACTGTCTCCTCCATTTTAAAGAGAGTCTTCCTAGAGAAAACAGGTCCTTTATGCCCATCACACACTTGTTGGGATGAGCACAGGGTTTTGTATGTAAGCGATGAACCACAGGAATCTATCCCAATATCCAAGAGCACACTTTACACACTGTATGTTAGCTATTTTGACAATAAATTATATTTTTTCAAAAAAAAAGAAAATAGGTCCTTTAAGAAAACGCTAAACATTTTCAAATCCACCAAACAAATCACCTTTGTTTTAGTAAATCAAATATAAAGGTTCTTAGGGTGCCTGGGTGGCTTAGTCGGTTAAGTGTCTGATTTTGGCTCAGGTCATGACTTTACAGTTCATGAGTTTGAGCCCCATGTTGGGCTCTGTTCTGACGACTCAGAGCCTAGAGACTGCTACAGATTCTGTATCCCTCCCTCTCTCTCTCTCTCTCTCTCTCTCTCTCTCTCTCTCTCTCTCCCTCCCTCCCTCCCTCCCTCCCTCCCTCCCTCCCCCCCGCCTCTCCCCCTCCCCCAGTCACTCTCTCTTTCTCAAAAAATAAAGATTCATTGAACAAAATTTCATTGAACACCCACCACATTGTATCATCTTCATCCTTTCTCCAAGAAGGAAAAGGAAGGAAAATATGTGTAATTAAACCACAGAAAGCCAGTGACGTCCGAGGATACAGCAGCTAGAGAAGCTTCCTGATGAATTTCTACTTTTTCCTCATTTCTTTCCTTCCCTAAGTCTGCATTCCAAAGCCCCTATGATGGGTCACCTGTGCCTAAGAATAAAACACATTCATATATACACATGTGTACACACATGCACCCAGTACCTGGAATTCATTCTTTTATGATGTCAACCTCTCCAAAGGGTTTTAGTTTTATTTATATTTTTTAATTTTTTATTTTAGAGAGAGCACATGAGTAGGGGATGTGGGGAGGGAGGGAGGGAGGGAGAGAGAGAGAGAGAGAGAGAGAGAGAGAGAGAGAGAGAGAGAGAGAATGAATGAGTATGAATGAATGAATGAATGAATCTTAGGCAGGCTCCAATCCCACAACCGAATCCCACAACTGTAGCTGGAATCATGACCTTAGCTCAAATCAAAAGTCGAACACTCAACCGGCTGAGTCACCCAGGTGCTCCAAGGATTTGATTATTACATGGAGATATCCATAGCTGTGTGTCGCATGCCTTTGTGGATGGGCGGTACTCACAGAGGTGAACACGGTTTCTATAGACATACAGATAATTACTAGTTTTGGCTTTTGGGGCCACATGGTCTCTGTCTCAAGCACTCAACTCTGCTGTTAGAGCAGCTGTAGACAATAGATAAATGAATGGGCATGCGAGCATTAAAACAAATCTTTATTTATAGGCACCAAAATTTGAATTCCATGTAATTTTCACATGTCACAAAATAGTCTTCTTTTTTTTTTTTTTCAATTACTTAAAAAAATGTAAAAACCACTCTTGGCTCACAGGCTACAAAAACAGACAATGGGCCCAATTCAGTCCATGGACCATAGTTTGCCGATTCCTGGTACAGCACATTCACTCACTAACAAAAGAAGTGTCCTTCTATTTATCACAGGCTAAGTCTTGAGGAGTGCTCACTACTATTGATGTGACCACTGAGGTTAAGAAAATAGTGGTATGAGAGGGGGCAAATTACAGGTGGAGAGATAGATGAATAAATTCCAACTGATCAACAGTTTAGCCCGGTGTTTCTCAGCCTAGGCTGTATACTGGAATCATGAGCAGGGGGCGGGGGGAGTGGTCGGTCATTAAAACATATCGATCCTATGGGCCTAGATCCCATGCCCAGAGTCTGATATGATTAGCCTTGGATGTAGTCTAAGCATGGGGAGTTTTAAAAACTCTCACGCTGTGTCTGATGTGTAGCCACAGATGAGGACCACCCACCTCGCTTTGTCGTTGGCAAAGACAAAGCATTTTGGGATCTCCGAAGACTGGAAAGTTGACCTATGTTCAGCCTTTTTCTCTTTTTTTCTTATGTTTAACATCTTTCCCATTTAATGGGATCACGTCACGTTCTATTCACTCCCTTGCTTCTCTTACATATCCATTTCAGATCTGATATAATGAAAAAAAAATTAGGAAAGTGCATAAACCACAGAAAGAATACACAGTCTCTGTGTCGTGCTATGCACTAACCTCATTGTCACAGTGAGTGTTAGTGTATCTGATATTAATGCTGCCTTTGGGTTGATCTTTCTCAGGGGAGTGCTCATTTAACCATGCAGGCACAGACCCGACACGGTCAGCCCACTCTGGGAATGTTGCATCCTGGGAAATGCTTTCTGGACTACAAGTCCTGGAAGATAGTTATATAATCTACAAAGGCAACTCATTAAAGTCTCTGTCCCCTGTCCTTAGCTCCTTTATCTAAAAATTAATCTAGAAAGCAATTATCAAGATTTTGGGGGGCGCCTGGGTGGCTCAGTCAGTTAAGTGTCCAGCTTTGGCTCAGGTCATGATCTCACGGTTCGTGGGTTCAAGCCCCACATCAGGCTCTGTGCTGACCGCTACCTCAGAGCCTGGAGCCTGCTTCAGATTCTGTGTCTCCCTCTCTCTCTGACCCTCCTCTGCTCGCACTGTCTCTCTCTGTCTCTCAAAAATAAGTAAAAAACATAAAAAAAAGATTTGGGGCCATTATAGAGTTAGAGATAACAAGATGGAAGGCTTTTTAAAGTCTTTTTCATAAGCTAAAGTAAATGAGACTATTTCCTACTCTAGGCAGTGTGTCTTTCAGGTAACCTGGGATGTCCCAGCTCCCCAGGCAGTGTCATATCTCCAGTGTTTGGACCCTACTAAAACAGGAAAAATGTATCTCTCGGTTTCCCTTTAAGCAAACTTTAGCTTGAAGTTTTGTTGACACTGATTTCTGACACTTACAGTAACCTGATATCTGAATCAAAAATAGCTCTTTCATCTTTTAAGTACAGTTCACACACAGAGTCACTTTCGTTTTAGGTGTCCACCAGTGATTCGTCCACTCTATATGTTATGCTGTGCTCACGGGAGATAGAGCTACCTACCATCTGTCACCACGCAACATTATTCCAATACCATTGACTATATTCCCTGTGTCGTACCTTTTCTTCCTGTGACTTGCTCTATAACTGAAAGCCTTTCTGTCCCTCTGTCTTTCGTTCTTGTGCCAGCCTCCGACCCTCTCCCCTCTGGCAACCACCAGTTTGTTTTCTGTGTTTATAAGTCTGATTCTCCTTTTTTGTTTCTTTGTCTATTAGTTTGTTTTCTAGATTCCACATATGACTAAATCGTATCGCATTTTCCTGTGACTTAGTTCACTTGGCATTATACCCTCTAGGTCCATCCATGTTGTCGCAGATGACAAGATGTCATTCTTTTTTATGATTGAGTAATATCCCATTATGTATATATCACATCTTCTTTATCCATTCATCTATCCGTAGTCACTTGGGTTGCTTCTATATCTTGTCTATTGTAAATAATGCTGCAAGGAACTTAAGGGTGCATATATTTTTTTTTGAATTAATGTTTTTGTTTTCTTTGGGTAGATCCCAGGAGTGGAATTACTGGATCATATGGTATTTCCACTTTTAATTTATTGAGGAACCTCTACATTGCTTTCCACAGTGGCTGCACCAATTTATATTTCCACCAATAGTGCACTAGTGTTTCCTTTTCTCCACATCCTTGTCCAACTCTTATTTCTTGTCTTTTTTGAGAGAGAGAGAGAGAAAGAAAGAGTGAGAGAATGAGAGAGAGAGAACGAGTATGAGCATGATGCAGAGGAGGGGCAGAGGGAGAGGGGGAGAGAGAATCTTAGGCAGGGCTCCATGCCCAGTGGGGAGCCGGATGTGGGGCCCGCTATGGGCTTGATCTCATGACAGGTTGTGACCTGAGCCAAAATCAAGAGTTAGATGCTTAACCGACTGGGCTGCCCAGGTGCCCCTTTGTTGTCTTTTTGATTCTAGCCATTCTGACTGTTGTGAGGTTAGATCTTGTTGTGGTTTTGAAATGCATTTCCCTGATGATTAGTGATGGTGAGTATCTTCATGTGTCTGCCATATGTGTGCCTTCTTTGGGAAGATACCTAGTCAGGTCCTGTGCCCCCCCCAGAAATACCTCTTTCTTAATTGAACTTTAAACTTCTTGAATTTAGATTTCCTTTATCCTCTTCCTAATTACGTGGCAATGATTTATGTATTTTATGTCACATTTTATATAACATCTAAAAGAGTTGGCACCAAACTATTTATGATATTCTGCCTCTTCAGACTAAATCTTTCTTAGTCTAACCAACTGAAACAGCCAACTGAGAGGAAAATATTTTTGAGAAGCTCACAGTAAATGTCAGGGACAAATGTGAAATTATATGTCATTTTTGATACAATGCTTCTGGCAACAATTTCCAGGAGCTGACTTATAAGAATGTTTTTCTTATTACAGGCCAGCCTCTTGAATGTCATCAGCACAATTAATCAATTCCTTCCAGAGCTTCTACATAAGTAGGACTTTTGGTTCTAGCAAAAGCTCATCTATGATGGGGATTTTTTCTAAACCACGTGGCTCATGGAGAACCTTCAGGACAGGCACAAGCAGATATATCTACATGAGTCCCTTTGGATCCTAACTTCTTGGCTCACTTCTTGCAAGATTCATGTCTAGCCTTTTTTTTTTTTTAAGGAGATTTTACCTAAAATAGTAGGGAGAGAAATTTCTGTGGTTCCGCCACAGCGTTCCTGGGTAGGTCTCGAAGACCTTTCTAAGTGGGACTTCTGAAAGATGAGCAAAGTCACTTGGATGGTTAACTGTTGTGAAGGGTAGAAGTGTAACTCCTGGGCTTGGAGGGCTCAGGAAATTCTCCGAGGACCTTAAAATTTCAAAGTATATCAATTTATTTCATCACAAAACTTGACTCTCTCGTCAAAATCAAGACACAGTCCTAGACCGCTCCTGAGTAGTCTATAACTCATTCAGCATGCTGTCTCTAGAGGAAGAAGCCAGAGACTGTTTCTATGTGGTATCAAAGGAATGCTATGCAGACAACTTGTAGTTCTTTCCATCAGATTCTAAGAAACTAACTCCCAGCTCTCTGACCCTTGAATTGTTTTCTGCTTGATAGCAGCCTGGTTCTATCAATTTGATCTTGGTGAATGATGAATAAGCAGTTGGAGAAACTAGAATGAGTGCAGGCTTTGGGTAGGCAGGCAGTTTTCCTGACTTTATTATGTGTGAACTGTACGACAGTGTGGTAGTGGTGGTGGGGGTGTGTGTTGCACGTCTACACACACCTATGCCTACATACATGGAATCGTTGTCTAACCTCTTTAGGATTCAGTTTTCCCATCTTTAAAATAAGGATGTTTTTGTTTTGATTTTTTTTTTTTGGTTGTTGTTTTGTTTTTTGTTTTACTGGGACGTTGGGACATGGAAAGTGTCAAATACCTAGAAAATACTCAGTAAATATAGCTTCTCCTTGCGTAATTTTTGAGGGGGTTGGTAGCCAGGCGTATAAATCAGGGTGCATTTGATTTGATTTTGGTGGTTTCTCTGGTGCACAGCCTTGACAGTGTAGTGGTCATTGCCGATTCTTTCTTCTGCCATATTTGTCTTCCAGTAATGTCACACGCATAGTCAGACATTCTTTAAAAAAACACAACAGCTTTTCTCTATTCCTTTGCATATCTTTTCTCATTGGCTCAAATGTAAGTTCTAATCACTGTTAACTATCGCTTCCAGGCTTGAACAGTAATATGTTTGTTATTACAGATGCACTTATGACTTACTAAAGAGTAAATCAAATAGTGGGATTCACAGAGGCTTATATTTTATCACTTAGTGTATTTTGTGTTCACCGAGGATAAAGAATAAAAAAGAACAAACACTTCTCTTAAAATCTAACTTGCCAAAACTTAGAGTTACTTATGAGACTCCGTGTAATATGAAAATTGTGATCACCTCAAAGGCAGGAACTATTTTTTATTAATCATTATTGAATGGAATTGAATCAGTTTTAGCAAACAGAATGAGTCAAGCCCACTTACCAAATGTCATTATTTTCATGCCACATTTATTAAATGTGTACCATGAGTCAGACACTGAAACAACATAGGGAAATAAAATGTAATTTCCACTCTTTGGTTAAATATGTACTGAGCGTCTCCTTTGCACCAAGGTATTTATGAAGGTGTTAGAGATAACGTGGCAAATACGTCATGAACTCTGTCCCCAAGGAGCTCAGGATGAAAGAGGCAACATGGCCCATGTATGTGGATCACTTGGAGGCCAGATAAGACGTCCTGGAGTGAAGTGCTACATAGTTTGGCAAAGACTGTAAATCAACAAGAAGGGAGCAGAGCAGAGGTCGACAAGGCTTGTAGATGACAGCAACGGCCTGATAAGGGAGGCTCCCCTTCATCTGGGCCTCGAAGGATGGGGAAGATTTACATAAGTGGCGAGTGGCAAATAGAGCATGGCAGGTGGAGAGAACATGAGCAAAAGGCTCAGAGGTAGAAGCTGGAGTGGGTGCCATGAGTGCGGCGATTTGAGAGAAGAGCAGAGAACCTGCACAGGTGGGAGGATGCTGGTGAGCAGTAGGAAATAGAGCTGGAACAATCGGGTGAAGGTCAATTACAGAAACCCTGGAGTCAGACACACAGGCTTGAACCTAGTGCGTCTTTGAGGAAGAGAATGACCAGTTCCAGTGCAGCTGCAGTGTGCTTTGGGGGGTTACATGTCCTCATCATTTTCTTGGAAGCCTTTCCATGATTCTGTCTTTGCTTGCTGGTCTGCTTCCTACTTAAAGTCAGAATATTCTTTCTCATTTAGGGGAAGTTCTGGTTCATCAGACCTTTATGACCAGGAAGCTGGCCCAGCAACTCCGAAGAGCAGCCGGAGCAGTGGTGTGACCCCAGTCACGCAGAGGTCACCAGCTCCAAGCACACGCAGCGCGACCTCGGTCAGCAGTAGAGTAAGTCCACAAATGTGAAAGTACACCCAGCTTCTGAGACTTGACCTCACTGCCGCTGCCTGGTTGGGTCTGAGTTCTCGGGATCTTGAAGCATGTTGTTTATGCTGTTTAATTGTAGAAACTTCATTATCAGGACTGAATTTCCTGCACCCTTACCTCTGGGTGTGAAGCCAAAAATGTGAAGGAAAGGGAAGGAGCAGGTTCAAAGGTGGTATTTGTATGGTGGGGGCTTAAATGGCTATGCGGCTTTAACAAAATATAATGTTTAGAAGTCTCCTATTTTGATCTTGTTATTCATCAAGATATTCATAAGTTGACTGCACTAAAACCTTGCCACATTGATTTAAATCAGGAAAAGCAGAATCTTGAAATATTTAAGTAGTTTTCCTTTATATACATCTGTTAAAATTAGGGTTCAACACACCATAATGACTTAAATTGCATTATACATAGGATATGGGGGTCCTGGGTGGCTCAGTCCATTGAGCCTCTAACTTCCACCCAGGTCATGGTTCGAGAGTTCCAGTCGGGCATTGTGCCCTCTGCTGTCGGCACAGAGCCCACCTCAGATCCTCTGTCCCCATTTCTCCCTGCCCCTCCCCTGCTCACACACACTCTCAAAAGTAAACAGACGTGTATGTGTATACATACATATATATGTATATATACAGACGTTCTTTTGAATGAATGAGCACCTAGATTTTTTTGTTAAAGAAGGAAACTCCATACATATAGCTGATATATGTATTTAAGGGATCTTGGTCCTGGTCAAGCAAGACTTGAAGTGAAAGAACTTGTCATACAGGGGTCTGGAGCAAGGTGTCCCTCCGGGCCGGGACAGCACTGATATTTGGCAGGTACACGTACAGGGAAGGCTGTTCCAGTTACTTACAGCCAGACTCCCCCTTGGATGGTCAATGCACTGGTCAACCAGCATCTAAAATATTTTTAAAGCCCCTAGAGACACAGCCAGTGTGAAGACTCTGAAGTGGGAACGTGCCTGGTATGTTTCGGGCAGAACACGAAGGCCAGTATGGCTGTTGCGAGTGAACAAAGGGAGGAGGAGTAGGAAGTGAGCTCAGAGAGGTGATAGGGACTGACCCCTGTATGCACTTTGACATTTAGTTGGAATAAACTGGGGACAGTTGGAGAGTTTTGAGCAGAAAAGTGACATGATGTGGCTTTTTTTTTGTTATTTTTTATTAGGTTTTTTTTTTTTTAACTCCAGTATAGTTAACACCAGAATTGTATTAGTTTCAGGTGGACAGTATAGTGATTCAACACTTCCATACATGACCTGGTGCTCATCATGACGAGTGTGCTCCTTAATCCAAAATATGTACCAGAGTTAGACAGCTCAACACCCCGAAAGATAATCCAATTAAAAAGTAGGCAGAAGATGCGGCTTCTCTTCATACAGGACCTGGAGGCTGTGATGAGAAGCAGCCATAGGGGAACAAGTAGAGAAGCCAGGAGACCAGTTAGGATGCCATTGTCTTACTGCAGGCGAGACACCAGGCCTTGAAACCAGGAGACAGAAGTCAAGGTTGTGAGTCCTGTGCACTGTTGGTGGGACTGCAAACCGGTGCAGCCACTGTAGAAAGCAGTATGCAGGTTTCTCAAAAAAAAAGCAACAATTGAAGTACCCTATGACCCGGCAGTTGAGCTACGGGGTGTTTACTCAAAGAAAAGGAAAACGCTACTTCAGAAAGATACGCGCACCCTTATGGCTGTTGCAGCATCACTTACAACAGCCAAGATACAGAAGCAGCCCTGGTGTCCCCTGTAGGTGAACGGATAAAGAAGATGTGGTACATATATACTGTAGACTGCTGTTCACATAAAAAAGGATGAGTTCATGCCACTTGTGACCACACGGGTGGACTTAGATGGGATCATGCTGAGGGAAGTCAGAGAAATAAAAATACCATATAATTTCACTTAAATGTGGAATCTAAAAATCAAAATAAATGAGCAAACCAAGACAAAACCAGAAACAGATTCATAGAGAGAGAGAGCAGACTGGTGGTTGCTGAGGAGAGGGAAGGAGGGGAAGGGTGTAATAGGTGAAGGGGATTAAGAGGTACAAACTTCTCTTTATAAAATAAACAAGTCATGGAGGCGAAAAGTGGAGGCTGGGGAATATAGTCAATAATATTGTAATAACATTGGATGGCGACAGATGGTGACTACAGTTATCATAGTGAGCGTCACGCACAGAATTATTGAATCACTATGTCATCTACCTGGAGCTAACATTATATGACGATACTTCAATAAAAATTGTTATTATCTAAATACTGAATATAAAAACTAAATATTTATTTAAAATAGCAACTCTTCCTATAATGCAACTTCATAAATCATGAACTTAAAAAAAAAAAAAAAGCAGAGTCTGTGAACAGCCAGATTCCAGAAATATTTTTAAGGAAAAGCCAAAAGGCATTCAGACAGACCGAATAAACATAGAAGATTTATTTAAATACTTATACTCTGAATTGTACTTGCTGATAAGGTAAAAGGCAGGTTTAACTTTTATAAATATTTATACTACGCTCAGCAAGCAGTACTGTTCAATAGCCAGAAAAGTGTGTATATAGTTGACGATTACCCGTATTTCGCTGGCCACCTAACAAGGAATGATACTCAAAATATTTAGTAACTGATATGGCGGAGGCGCTGAGCTCTCAGAAGAGACCCTCACGCAAGGCGGGGGCAGTATCCTGGGGACCCTTCTGTGCCATGTGTTAACCTGGATCGTGGGTCACGGTCTTCTGGTAAATGGAGGTGGAGGATGTAAGGGGTCACTGAGGAAAGAGAGTGGGGACAAACATAGGAGAAAACAGAAGACTAAGCCTGTGTATTTCTCTGAGGATGTGAAGCTAGCCAGATTCTTCCATAGAGTTCATTTAAGATCGGGGTTATCCCTGCATCACCTTTCTTGCCAACCATACATTAGAACACTCGCAGGTTTGTGAATGTAAAATTACTTTGAACACCTTTGGTCCTAAATCACAAACGGATTTGATAGAGTAATTATTGATAGTACGCTTTAGGGTTATCTGGAGTCCTGATGAGGGCTTCCCCCATAGGTTAACTAGCCCCTCCTAAGGAGTAATACAACGTAAATGTGGTTATACTGACGTATATTCATATGATTTTAAAGTAAATTACAATCATTATAATGTTCTTTTTTTCATTTTTACTTGGTGAGAAGGAACATGGTTTTGAAAATTCCATGGATTTGGCTGCCCTTGAAAACACATCTCAGGACCTCCCAAAGAGTCATCGCAGAAACACTTCTGGTACCCCTTCCATTGCGGTGTCTGAGGTCTCCCTCTCCTCAGGTGGGCGTTCACAGCACGACTACTCTTTTTCAAGTTTATTTATTTATTTTGAGAGAGTGAGAGAGAGCGAGAGCGAGTGCACACGTGAACACAGGGGAGAAGCAGAGAGAGGAGCGAGAGAATCCCAAGCAGACTCTGTGCGGTCCGTGCAGAGCCTGACAGAACTCCAGCTCGGGAACCGTGAGATCATGACCTGAGCCAAAATCACGAGTTGGAAGCTTAAGCAATGGAGCTGCCCAGGCATCCTTGACTAAGTCATTTGGCATTGACTGTCTTGTCTGTCTTGTGTGTGTATTTCATGCTTTAGGAAATAATAGTCTGTTCCTTGACCCATGATGGTGGGTCTCTTCCAGGAGAACAGCTTAAATGTGGGCCCAGGTGATGCCTTGAGCCTCTTGCTTTCGTGCAAAACCCATTTGTCATCACTGCCAAGTTTCATAGCTATACCAAACATCAGTATAGGAGGGTAGGAAATATAATT
>NC_043717.1:31246476-31256826 GCF_006229205.1 Suricata suricatta
TCAGGATCGCGATTGCAATGGGGGAAAGGAAAAAAACAAAAAGCAAAAACCCGAGTCTCTCTTAGTTTCCGATAGCTTTGCTCAAGCCGCTGTGCGCTGCTGGAAATGAGCTGGGAGCTCCTACATTCTAAGCGCGTGCCCGGGCGTCCACCCGCCACCAACTCTTTGTTGAGGGACCCATCGGTACGCGCCTTATTTCTTCCCTGTGGGGACCCGGAATTCGCGCAGTCCGTGCAGGGGGCGGGGTGTGCCGTGGAAATGTGGTCTGTGGTCCCGTTCCCAAAACCAAGTTCGAATTGCTTGCGCCTGGCGCAGTTGCCGCTCTGGCCGCTTCCCACTGGGGAGCGCGCCTCCCCAGCGCAGCCGCTTCTCACAGCCACAGACGCCTCTGATTCCCCGCTGAGATGGCTTAGGGCTGGGGGCTATTCCTTCTCTTGTGCCCTGCTACCCAGCAGTTATCTATGGAGTGGGTTTCTGTCTCCACGCGCAGCCAAGCGTTCTATACCTCTTCCCCAGAGACAGTTTTATGAGCGTGTTCCGACTCTCTCTCTTCCCTTTGTGTCCCGGGCGCCGTGCACTTGCTCCACGTTGGGCTGGGGATCTTACCTCCCCGGCCCGTCCCGGGCTGGCCCGTCCTCGGATCTCCCCCATTCGCCCCCACTCACTCAGGTATCCTTGAGGTTCTATTCCTTCTGGAGTTCGTATTTTCTTCTTCCGCTCTCTCAGATGAACGTAATATCCTTCTCAGTTTGAAAAACGGTGCGGAGGGAGTTTACAGAGCTCCCTTCCTCTCCGCCATCTTGGCTCCACCCTCCTCCCTTATTGGATCCTTTCCATTTAGATGGTACATTCAAATACTGCGTATCACTTCACTTCTCCATCACAACAATCCTGTGAAGCAGGTTTTATTTACATTGCAATTTTATTACCTACGAATGAGAAAATTCTTGAGAGAAATTTGCCTCAGTCCCTTGTGTAGAGTTAAAATCAGGACAAAATCCTCAACATGAAAAAGTAAACTGGTACCTAATGTTGACATTTGCATAAAGCCTGAGGCTAGAGTCTGTGTGCTGATTTGAGGAGTCTCCTAGTCCGGTAGCTCACAAAGGTTTTCTAAATATATGTGGTTCTTGTTGCATTTTGTTCAGTACTGCAAAATTGTGTCTCCTGTTAAAAGAAAAAATTTTAATTTTTTTAATGCTTTTTGTTTTTTTGGGGATAGAGAGAGAGAGAGTGCGAACAGGGGGAGGGTCAGAGAGAGAGGGAGACACAGAATCCGAAGCAGGCTCCAGGCTCTGAGCTAGTTGTCAGCACAGAGCCCAACACGGGGCTCGAACCCATGAACCGTGAGATCATGACCTGAGCCGAAGCCGGACGCTTAACCGACTGAGCCACCCAGGCGCCCCAAAAGAAAAATTTTAAGCTAGTCTACAAACCAACCTCACAGGTTATATTTCTACTACTTCTCGTCAGTAGCTCTTGTGTTTTGAGCAGACCCTCTGCGTTAGGCACTATGATAAGCACTTCTGCGGTGTTTAATTTACCATTTCAAACTCAAGTACGAGCTTGTTCTCTTTAATCTTTCTCATGATGGGCAAATATATCTATCCCAGCAGGGCTCTGACTTATAACTGCTCTGTGCACATGAACTGTCTTTGTCTTAGAAAGTTGTCTACAGCATTACTGAGTGGTGCATTGTTCTTTAAATTATATTTTTAAGGGGCACCTGGGTGGCTCAGTCGATTAAGCGTCTTACTTTTGATTTCGGCTCCGGTCATGAGCTCATGGTCATGAGATTGTGCCCCACATCATGCTCTGTGCTGAGTCTGGAGCCTGCTTAAGATTTTGTCTTTCTCTCTCCCTCTCCCCTCCCCTCTACTCGTGTTCTCTCTCTTTCAAAAAAATAATAAAAATTAAAAGAAAAATTAAACAATTACATTTTTAAAAACAAAATGTTCCTCTGTTGAAAGAATGTTCTAGTGCTCAAAGAAATAGAACTTCCTCTCAGTTTACCTATGGCCACTCCCTTATTATATGAAAGAAATTTGTTATGTCATTTAATAGCATTTTATGTCAAGTATGAAACCATAGTGAATTCTCTAAATATATGAATCAAGAATGATTATGCTTTAGTTTTTCCTAAGGGCTCATTATATTTTAAGACCCCATTCTCTGAGAGTTTTTCAGTCTATAGAAAAACAGAAGCCTTAACCAGCTTGAAAGTTTGCATTTTACTTCCTTTAATCAAAAGTGAAATGAATGCATCGGTGTTGATAATGCAGTCAAAGAAAATTTCAAAATACTATTTTTAAAAAAGTATGTTAGGGGCACCTGGGTGGCTCAGTCGGTTAAGCCTCCGGCTTCGGCTCACGTCAGATCTCACGTTCATGGGTTCGAGCCCCGCGTCAGGCTCTGTGCTGACAGCTAGCTCAGAGCCTGGAGCCTGCTTCCGGTTCTGTCTCCTTCTCTCTCTGCCCCTCCCCCTCTCATGCTCTGTCTGTCTCTGTATCAAAAATAAATAAAACATTAAAAAAAATTTAAAAAAGTATGTTAGCATAAACAGCATGAAGTTGCTTTGACTTGCTTTCTTGACATCCCTTTGCCTAGAAAGAATGGAAATAATGATAAAACATTTGCAATGAAAAATGAGATTGTAGCACCTGGGCGACTCAGTTGGTTAGGGATCCGACTTCGGCTCAAATCATTATCTCATGGTTTGTGAGTTTGAGCCCCACGTTGGGGTCTTTGCTGTTAGGGCAGAGTCTGCTTAAGGTCCTCTGTCTCCCTCTCTCTCTGCCCCTCCCCAGCTCACGTCTTCTCTCTCAAAAATAAACAAACATTTAAAAAATGACATCTCTAACAAAATAAGCTGGCTGATATTTCTCCTTTTCTCTTCCTTCCTCCAGACCACAGTCGATCTGAGTTAGATTTGAGTGGATCATTTCCAGAAGACTTAGAGAATACTGTAAACATAAGAAGCAAGTCTGTCTCTGGGGCATTAGACAAAGACTTGGTAAGTTGGATGTGGAAGAAAGTCTAATGATCATGATGAAAGGGCACAGTCTTGTTCCAAACCTTCCCACTTTTAGGTGAGAATAAAGTGAAGAAATATGATAATCTGTTTGTACTAGTCCTCACAGCCAATGTATAAAAACAGCTAAAGCATGATTTAGAAGGGCCGCTGGCTCTGTTGGTTGAGTCCAACTCTTGATTTAAGTTCAGCCCATGATCTCGTGGCTGTGAAATCAAGCCCCCATCATCAGGGTCTGCAATGGGTATAGCATCTGCTTAAGATTCTCTCTCCCCCTCTCCCCCTCCCCTGCTTGCACATGTGCACATGCTCTCTTGTGCTCTCTCTCTCTCTCAATTAAAAAAAAAGGGAAAAGAATGATTTAGAAAAGTTAGCTGGTAATCAGGTTAATGGGTAAAGATTATCCCTTAAAAAAAAATACCTGTTTGCACTCGTGCATGTGCTCGCTCACTCTCTCTCTCTAAATTAAAAATGGGAAAAAAAGAATGATTTAGAAAAGTTAGCTGTTAATCAGGTTAATGAGTGAAGAATATCACTAAAAAAAAATACCTGTTGAGGATTTCAATTCCTGGCTTATTTAAACCTGGAAAATGAAGGACCCCAATATTTTCTAAGTCATATATTACTAGGTTTATCTGACCATATATTTTATATGAACATTTGTACATCTCAAGTTACTTCTAATAAACTACCTTCATAACTGAGATTAACTTATGTAAAAAGTAATGTTCAAGTGAACTCATTTTTGAAATGAGAAGGTAGAGTTAAATTATTCTTTCCACAGAAATCTTTAGTAAAAGGCGAAAGATTTATTCGATCTGAAGAGAAACCAGAGTGTGAGTTAAATTATTCTTAAGGTTCCTTCTAGTTCTAATACCTTGATATTCTGATTTCTGTAACTGCTATAATGCAATTTGAACTCTTTGAAAGAAAGTTATAAAACAAATGTTAAATGACAGCAGTATAATTTTCCAAAGCAAGACAGGAAAGTTGGTTCTAAAGCTCACTGTTATTTCCTAGAGTAAAACAACCTGGGACATATTTTAAAATCTGCCACAAAAGGGGTTGGGGCACCAAGATCAAATGGTTTCAAAGCTTACGTGTGTTTAACCTTTAAAGAAAAGCTAGGGGCGCCTGGATGGCTCAGTCGATTAAGCCTCCGCCTTCAGTTCAGGTCAGATCTCACGTTTGTGGGTTCGAGCCCCGCGTGAGGCTCTGTGCAGACAGCTAGCTCATAGCCTGGAGCCTGCTTCCGGTTCTGTGTCTCCTTCCTGCTCTATCTCTCTCTGTATTAAAAATAAATAAAACATTAAAAAAATTTAGAACAGCTAATTCCAACATTATTAAAATATTCCTGGTCCTAGAGAACTCCATAATTGAAATTAAAAATACACTAGAGGGAATGCACAGCAGATTAGAATATGCAAAAGAATAAACCAACAATCTTTTTTTTTAATTTTTTTTTAATGTTTTATTTATTTTTGATACAGAGAGAGACAGAGCATGAGAGGGGGAAGGGCAGAGAGAGAAGTAGATACAGAACCAGAAGCAGGCTCCAGGCTCTGGGCTAGCTGTCAGCACAGAGCCCGACACGGGGCTCGAACCCACGAGCGTGAGATCTGACCTGAGCCGAAGTCGGAGGCCCAACCGACTGAGCCACCCAGGCGCCCCTAAACCAACAATCTTGAAGACAGGGTAATAGAAAGCAACCAAGTTGAACAGCAAAAAGAAAAAAAATCATATAAAATGAGAATAGCTTATGGGAAGTCAGCGACATCAGTAAGCCTAGTAACATTTAGATTATAGGGATACCAGAAGAAAAAGAGAGAAAAAAGGGGGCAGAAAAGTTATTTAAAGAAATAGTAGGTGAAAGATTCCCTAATCTGGGTAAAGAAACAAATATCCACATCAAAAAGGCACAGCGAGACTCAGAGGTTCACATCAAGACATATAATAATTAAAATGGAAAAAATAGTCATCAACAATTTTAAAAGCAGCAAAAGAAAATAGATACATATGAGCGTAATGCCATGTGTCTATCAGCTGAGTTTTCATCAGAAACTTTCCAAGCCACAGGGAGTGGCATGATAGATTCAAAGTGCTGAAAGGAAAAACAAAAACCCTACAACCAAGAATACCCAGCAAAGTTATTCAGAACTGAAAAAGAGATACAGTTCGCCAGATAAACAAGAGGTAAAGGACTTCAACAGCAAAACTGAATCAAGAAAAAATAGAAGATTTGAACAGGCCCAAGGAGTAACAATGAAATTGAATCAGTAATCAAAAAACTCCCAACAAGCAAAAGTTCAGGACCAGATGGCTTCACAGGTGAATTCTACCTAATATTTAAAGAAGTATTAATACCTATTTTTCTCAAAATGTCTAAAATAGAGAAAGAAAGCTTTCTTTTTTTTTAAATAGTTTATTACCAAGTGCTCTTCCCCACAAGTGCCCCTCTCCGTGACCATCACCCCCTTTCCCCTTCCCCCTCCCTCTTCAGCCCTCAGTTTGTGCTCAGCATTCAAAAGTTTCTCATGATTTGCGTCACTCCCTCTCCCCAACTCTTCCAAGTTAATTCTAAAAGGCCAGCATTACACTGATAACAAAACCAAATAAAGACACTACAGAAAGAAAGCTATAGGCCAATATCTCTGCTGAACATAGATGCAAAAATCCTCCATAAAATATTAGTAAACCAAATCCAACAATACATTCAAAAAAGAATTCACCACAGGGTGCCTGGATGGCTCAGTTGATTAAGCATCTCTTAGTTTTGGCTCAGGTCATGATTTCATAGTTCCTGAGTTCGAGCCCCACATTGGTCTCTGTGCTGGCACTGCAGAGCCTGCTTGGGATTCTCTCTCTCTCCCTCTCTTTCTCCCCCTCCCTTGCTTGCTCTCTCAAAAATAAATAAATAAATTAAAAAAAAATTATTCACCACAACCAAGTGGGATTTATCCCAGGGATGCAAGTGTGGTTCAGTATTCATGAATCAATTAACATGATACATCACATTAACAAGACAAAGGAAAAAAACCATATGATCATCAGATGCATTTGACGAAGTACAGTATCCATTCATAATAAAAGCTCTGAACAGAGGGAGATTAGAGGGAACATATCTCAACATAAAGGCCGTGTATGGAAAAACCGAAAGCGAACATCATACTCAGTGGTAACAAACTGAGGGCTTTTCTTCTAAGATCAGAAACAAGACAAGGATGCCTGCTCTCACCACTTTTATTCAACATACAATAAGGAAACAAAAGGCATCTGAATTGATAAGATGTAAAACGCTATTTGCATACGACATGGTACTGTATATAGAAAACAAAGCTTTAAGACTCCACCAAAAACTACTAGAACTGATAAGTGAATTCAGTAAAGTCACAGAATACAAAATTAATACACAGAAATCTGTTGCATTTCTACACACTAATAATGAGGTAGCAGAAAGAGAAATTAAGAAAATGATCCCATTTACGATTACACTGCATAGAATAAAATACTTGGAAATAAGCTTATCCAAGGAGGTGAAAGACCTATACTCTGAAAAGTATAAAACAGTGATGAAAGAAATTAATGAGTACTTAAGCAAATGGGAAGATCTTCCATGCTCGTGGATTGGAACGACCAATATTGTTAAAATGTTCATACTGCCCAAAGCAATCTACAGATTTAATGCAATCCCTACCAAAATGCCAACATTTTTCACAGAACTAGAACAAATAATCCTAAAATTTGTATGGAACCACAAAAGAATAGCTAAAGCCATCTTGGGGGAAAAAAAGAGTGGAGGTATCACAATCCCAGATTTCATGACATACTACAAATCTGTAATAAACAAAAAGGATGGTACTGGCACAAAAATAGACACATAGATCAGTGAAACAGAATGTAGAGTCCAGAAATAAGCCCACACTTTTATGGTCAATTAATCTATTGCAAAGGAGGCAAGAATATGCAATGGGGAAAAGACAGTCTTTCCAACAAATGATGCTGGGAAAACTGGACAGCAACATGCAAAACCATGAAACTGGACTCGTTTCTGACACCATACACAAAGATAAACTCAAAATGGATTAAAGACCCAAATGTGCGACCCGAAACCATAAAGCTTCTAGCAAGAACATAGGAAGTAATTTCTTTCATATCTGCTGCAGAAATATTTTTCTAGATGTCTCTTCAGGCAAGGGAAACAACAGCAAAATGAAACTATTGGGACTACTCCAAAATAACAAGCTTTTGTCCCACGAAGGAGGCCATCACAACAAACAGAAGGCAACCTACTGAATGAGAGAATATATGTGCAAATTTTTATCCATTAACGCTTAACATCGGAACTCTATAGAGAAGTGCTACAACTCAACACTGGGGGAAAAGTCCAATTAAACAGTGAGAGCAGGGGACCTTAAACACTTTTCCAAAGAGATACCGATTTCCAGCAGACCCTTGAAAAGAAGCACAGCATCACTAATCATCAGAGAAATGCAAATTAAAACCACAGTGAATTGTCACTTTACACTTGTCACAATGGCTAGAATCAAAAAGATGAGAATCAACAAGTGTTGATGAGGATGTGGAGGAAAAGGAGCCTTTGTGCACCATCGGTGGGAATGCAAACTGATGCAGCCTCTGTGCAAAACAGTGTGGCAGGTCCTCAAACAATTAAAAATGGAATTTCCATAGAATCCAATAATTCCACTACTGGGTACTTACACAAATAAAAAAGTAATTTGAAAAGATCTCTGTAGCCCTACATTGATTGTAGCATTATTTATAATAGCCAAGAGAGTGAAGCAGCCTAAGCATCCATCCATGGATGAGTGGATAAAGACGATGTGATATGTATGTGTATGTGTATACACACACACACACACACACACACACACAGATAAACCTAGAGGGCATAATTCTATGTGGAAAAAAAGTCAGAGAAAGACAAACACCATATGATTTCACTTACATGCAGAATCTACAAAAACCAAATGAACAAACAAACTAATAAAAAGCAGAATTAGACGTATAAGTACAGAGAAGAACTAGTGATTGCCAGAGCAGACGGATGGGGGGGATGAAGGAGTTTGTGAGTTGGAGCCCCGAGGTGGGCTCTGCAGGGGCAGCACGTGGAGGGGGCTTGGGATTCAGTCTCTCTTGCTCTCTCTCTCTCTCTGCCCCTCCCTTGCTTATTCTCTCTGTCTCTCTCAAAAAATAAAAAATAAGCAACCACAAAAGCATATGCATAGCAGCTTTGTTAATAATAGAAAACTCTGGAAACAACCCAAATATTTACCAACAGAAAATGGATAAAGTGTGGGATATGATACCCTTGACTTATAAATAAAAATGAACAAATGATAACAATATGGAACAATTTGGATGACTCTTAAAAGACTATAATGTCATGGGGCGCCTGGGTGGCTCAGTCGGCCTCCGGCTTCATCTCAGGTCAGATCTCACGTTTGTAGATTCAAGCCCCGCATCGGGCTCTGTGCTGACAGCTGGCTCAGAGCCTGGAGCCTGCTTCTGGTTCTGTGTCTCCCTGTCTCTCTGCCCCTCCCCCTCTCATGCTCTATGTCTCTCTCTGTATCAAAAATAAATAAAACATTAAAAAAATTTGAAAGACTATAATGTCGAGACAAAGAGGCAAAACATGAAGAGCCTGTTACATTTAATTCCATTTACATACAATTCAGAAACAGGCAAAACAATATCATATTGTTGAGGAATGAATGCTTAGGTAGCAGAAGTATAAAGAAAAGCAAAGATGTGATTACCGTAAGAGTTAAGATACTATTTTAAAGATGGGAGAAAGAGGTTTGTGACAAGGACAGAGCAAAAAAGGGGCTTCTGCTTGGTCACTTAATATTATTATATCGTACATTTATGTTTCTTGCACTTTTCTACATGTGTCAGACTTTAGAATTATTTCTTTCTTGAAAGCACAGAATTATATGTATAAAAGAATCTCATTTTATAACACCATGGTTAAAGGAAATTCTTAAGTATGACTACTCAGATTCATGTGTGCACAATTTTATACAATTTTTCACATAAATAAGGAGATATGGAATAGAATATATAAAATATTAGTTTGGCCTGGGGTGGGAAGAAACAGAGGAGAGAACTGAAAACAATAGGTGTTTATTTAAAAAAAAAGTTTGCATGGAATATTGCATTGATGTGTGGCTGCATATGTAGGCATGTGTGTGTACATATCATAAAACTATTGAAACTCAGTCATTAAGCTATTAGTGGGAGTCCTGAGTTTAATATGTATTTATCTATATTGCATGAAAATTTTTAGCTGTAAAAATGCATTGCTTGATTAACCAAAGGAAGAAGCTACTTTATCATGTAGGAGAAGAAAAACAGAATTTGAAATTCTGGACAAGAATCCAGTGTCTAAAATAGTTAATTCTGTTGGAGAGATTTTTAAGATCTACTTTCCCATCTTGACAGTATATACACATGCATAAACCCAATTTCTTTTTAGTTAGCTAATTTAAGTATGTTGCCCAAATCTTAGCGATCAGGGAGGTAGAAATTGAACACGCAGGTCTGTATGATTCTAAATTTCGTGTTCTTTTCGTAAAACAAGCACCACTAGGAAGGAGACCCCCAATCCTCTGATGAAATAATTCACGTTGAATGGATAGCAAAAGAGAAAAACCTCAGAATAAGGTGATTTGTAGATATTTGTATCAAATCTTTCAGGTATTTAAAAACAAAGTGGTTTTGGAAGTTAAAACACTTTCTAGGAAAGAAATAAACTAAAGCACTGATTTTCTTCTTCTTCCTTAGGACTCCTTGGAAGAGACTGGGGAAGGCATTAATGTCTTAATGTCCTCACGGTTTTCTGCAAACACCCACAGTCTAGCAAGTGGCCTGTCAACCGTAAGCAGTTATTTAGCCTGTGACTGGAAGTGTCTTCTTTCTCTTGTTGATTTTCTGTACATTTGTCAAAGGAGATAGGAACGTCCTTGGGAATATGTGTGACAGTGAGTTAAAGGTCATTATAATTACCTGCCTGCCTTTTGCCCACGGACAACTTTTTGGTCTAATTTTGTATGGGCTTTTACTTCCCTTTCCTTCCATGGTCCTCACCCAGTTTTTTTTTAATAGTTTATTTTCAAATTGGTTTCCATTATAACACCCAGTGCCTCTCCCCACAAGTGCCCCATGACCATCACCCCCTCCCTCCCTCCCCCTCCCCCTTCAGTCCATGGTTTGTTTTCAGTATTCAGTAGTCTCTCATGATCTGTGTCCCTCACTCTCCCCAGCTCTCTTTCCCCCTTCCTCTCCCTATGGTCCTCTGT
>NC_043717.1:31256926-31326650 GCF_006229205.1 Suricata suricatta
TTCTCTCAGCTTCCCAGCCATCCACCCTGCTGCCCGTAGTTGTTTTCCTGAAGTACCCAGTCAGGTTTGCCTCCTACTCAGACACGGTCCATAGCTTTCCACTGCCTATAGAATCAAGTCCCTTCTTACTTTCATGCTCAAGGCTTTGCTTGCGAAGTAGGCTTTAGGAGCCCCTGTGTCTTCATGTCCATCTATGTGTATGTGCCTGTAGGTCTTTTTCTTTGCTTCTCTGATTTCTGTCTGTTGCTCTAATATCCTTTTTCCTTTTGACTTTTCGGCGACTTTCTTAAAGAATTCTCAAGCAGGCTCTGTCAGGAGGTGGACCTACCTGAATGTCCCTGATGCTGAATCAGACACTGTGAGTTTTCAGTCTTTCCTTTTCCTTCTTTCTAACCATACTTCACAAATTTCAAGGTATGGGAAATCTGATTAGGTGGGCACGTTTTCCAGCATTTATCTTTTTGTGACTTGTGTGCAATTAACCAGAGTTTCTCTTTAAAGGGTAAACAGCATTATCAGAATCCAAGTAGTCCAAGGAAAGAAAATTTCATTAAGTATTAGAATCTGAGTGCCATTCCACAGACACATAGTTCAAAATGATTTACCATTAATGAAACCGCTTTAAAATAAATATCTCTATTTTAAATCACATTAACTTGGTTAAGAGCATACAGTTTGGTTAGGAGCAAAATTGTCTTAATTTCTCCCAAGCTCCAACTTTTGTGGGTTCTTAAATTTTCTTCTATATATAGGGTCCCCCTGCTTACTGAGGGCCTTGAAAATGTGGCTGCTGAGGGATGTGATGTAGACACAACTTAGTGGGGAGGCATGGAAGGAAGATCCTAAGACTAAAAATCTGGAAGTCTTGCTTTATGACTTGGCACTGCCAATTTCTGTAGGCCAGAGTTTTGTCTTATGTAATAGGGAGTAGAGGCTTATTCTTGAAGCCTTTGAAAATCAAAGCATAGTTTATGGACCAGCCACATTGCCTCACCCAGGGCAGAGACTCTAGTGCTTTGTCAGTTCACAGAACCCCTAGTGATTCTTTGATTCCACTCCTGACCCAAACATAACTCCTGACCAACCCATTTATCAAGTAGATAGTGATGTGAAATGTTGGGGTCTGGGAGTGAACAGCCAAGAAAGAATTCTTGAGATGTCTTTGGTAGAAAAAGGTGGTTTTATGAAAACATGGGGACAGGACATGTGGGCAGAAAGAGCTGCATTGGGATTGTGAGGAGTGACTGGCTATACACTCTCATATTGGTGGGAGGGGTGAGGGATAGCATAAGCCTCTAAGGAATTTGGAAACAAGATTTCCAGGACCTTGAGGGGCTAGCTGCTGTTAAGATAACGTCATTTACTGATGTCTAGTAGAACCTTAGTCATGAGACCCTTCAGATGTATACCAGGGGGCCATATTCTTAAGGATGCTTGCTAACATATATGGTGCATGGGAAAGGGGAGCGGTGGGTAGAGATAAAGGAAGTTTCCAAAGGGATTTTTATGTTAGAGACTTACAGGGTCCTGGAGGTCAGGCCAATGTCAAGCTAAGTTGCCTTTTGCCTCTAGCAAAGTATTAACGTCAAGGCAGTTGGGTTCCTGGAGGAAAGTCGCCCTGCCTGTCTCACTTGTCAATGGGCCAGAAAGGAAATTTTAATTTTTTCTATGCTTCTTTTGCCTTTGTCCTCCGCATCTGTTAGGTTAAAAAACTTAATAAGCACTGGTATCCTAACAACTTAGTAGACAGGTGAAACAATAATACGCCTAAATTGAAAGAAAAATATTTTTCTTCCATTCTTAAATAGCCCCTATTCCTTACTAATGGGATGTGGATATGTGTTGGGCACTTTGCAACTGTCAAATCTTGGAATTTGATTGATTTGGTGATTGGACACCATCACCTTTATGTCCTGTTCCACATTGAATTTTATGTAGTACTTGCTTTTCTTTTTTTTCACAGCAACTGTCAAAAACTCAGCTTCACACTGATAGGACTTAACCGAAAAGACTATATTGTGTTCAATGTTGACATCATGAACTACTGTTAATAGTTTGCACAGTGTCTGATAGATGTCACTGTGTTTCCCTTGAAAATTAAAAATATCCTCTGGTGCCCCTGTGCGTGTGCTGTGGTACTCTGGAATGCCTCAGTACACATTCTGGAAGTTGTGGGCCTAGGCATTTGTTAGAAAAGCAGACTCTCAGTCCCCACTGGAGACTAACTGGATCTGAATCATCATTTGACCAAGATCCGTAGGTGAGTCATGTGCAATTAAACTTTGAAGAGCACTGCTCAAAGCCACCTGTTATTATGAAAATTTTATTTTGCTTTAGGAATAGGAAAGACAAATTAGATCACTCACTGGATCTCTTGAAATTTTAATTTCTAAGTAATTATGGAATTCTTAAGCCCTAGATTTAAGCCTAGAAGAATTACTAGCCAGGTCACCCACATCCTGTTCTTTGATCCGTCTCTACTCTGAGCAACTAGAGGAACGTAAAGACTTTGGTTACACATACTATAATCCTTCCCAGTAGTTCACAGACAAGGCTTTTGAAACTACTGAGTCACTCATAAAAGCCTTCCAAGTGGTCTTTTGTGACAGTTGTGCTGCCAAGATACAGTTGGGGCACTAGACGATAGTTTTGTTATACTTAATTTAAATACGTCTCTTGTCGTTTATTCATTCTGGCAGATGTGGACTGTTTTGCTTTTGCATTTTATTTTTATTTGTTGCTTGGTGTGTTTATAGTTTACTGTTCAATTTCATGGGTTGTTATTTTATGGAGGTTTACAAAGTTCTGGTCTCCTACTACCCATGTGACCAGAACAGCTGCTCAGGGATTTCCCAGCAGCCGAGGGCATATGATGTCCTTCTGGAATGCCCTTGTCAATGCTGCAGTTATGGCTTCCCAGGACTGATGGGATGCTCTCTGTGGGTGTCAGGGAGAAAATGTGTCTCCTGCTAGCACGGAATATATGAGCGTTTCTTTCTCCTGAGAGATGCATTCTAGACCTTGAAGTAGACTGATCTTGAGTCTACCAGTGAGAAAGGTGAAAGCTACATGAATCAGGAGAGGACGTGGGATTGGAAATGCCTCAGTGACTGTGTGTTCATTAGAAGTGAATGAACAAAGACTATTCCCTCCCCAGAAAGGAAACGTTTCCCTCCTCAGAGTTTCCTGCCTTCCTTACTAATGCTCCTTAAATCTTCTTGTCCTTTCCCAGGCTTGGATTTTATACAATACGAGAAAAAACAAGCAAGAGGAGTGATTTTCGCTTTCTTCTCTTCCGCTACACTTTCCAGCTCATTATAACAAATAAGAATTGTAATTAAATGAAGGGGGTGGCTTCTGTGAAGAGACAATGAGAATAACACTGGACACCTCTCTTCATCTTGTTTGTTACAGACCAGCCTTAACAGCATGATGAGCGTTTACAGTGAGACAGGAGACTATGGCAACGTGAAGGTCAGTGGTGAAATCCTTCTTCACATCAGCTACTGCTACAAAACCGGAGGGCTCTACATTTTTGTGAAGAATTGCAGAAACCTGGCCATAGGAGACGAGAAGAAACAGAGGACAGATGCGTAAGCACATAGCACGTTCCTCAGACGATTTCAGTCACTGCTTCCTTTGTCAGTATGTGTGTGGTTTTGTTTCAGAAGACTCTTAGCACTCCTCTTGATGCAAAGCCTTTTCAGAAGGCTGTCCGTTTTCTCTTGTGCTACCCTTCTAAGTATTCTCATAAGTGTATGTATGATTCTTTCCATGATTATCTGAGTTTTTAAAAAGCTGTGAGTCACCGTGATTCAGGGCTGGCCTATTTGTAGTTCATATAGAGGCTGGCTGACACACGGGCACACCCCAGGATGTAGGAGTGTCCTCCTCTGGGAGACCCTCCAGAGAAAATCACCAAGCTGTTAACCCAATTGAATAACTCAAAAGGACAATCTCGAGGCTCTCAGGATTACAGGTATCCGCTGGGAGGCAGATGGCGACCATGACACATTGGGAGGAAACTAGGTGAAAGAGGTGTCAGTGTTTCCCAAGATCGTTGCCAGGTTTGCTGATTTACCGGGATGACTCCCAGGACTCCACATGCAGTCATAATCAGCAAAGCAAAAAGGCGTATGTGGCGAAGTTCTAAAGAATCCCGGCTTAAACCTCCAAGTGTCCTCTCCCACTGCAGTTACACAGGATGTCCTTAATTTTTCCAGCAATAAGGTGTGGTAGCATATGCACAATGCTGTACACCCAGGAAGCTCATTCAGAGACCCAGATGGTCACATATCAAAATTCCAGTCTCCCAGAAGGAAAGCAGGTGTTTTGCATAAGCCATATGATTTTTACAAATAGTTTAGTCACAGTGAGCCCCTTTCCCTGTTCTGGAAGTGATGAGAAGCTTCCTGGAATCCAAGTTTTCAGATGCCAGCCAACTGCTAACCTTGTAAGCAAGCATTTCTTTTTCTTTTCTTTTCTTTTTTTTTTTTTTAGCATTTACTTATTTTTAAGAGACAGAGAGACAGAGCATGAGGAGGGGAGGGCAGAGAGAGAGAGAGTGACACAGAATCCGAAGCAGGCTTCAGGCTCCGAGCTGTCAGCCTAGAGCTAGATGCGGGGCTCGAGCTCATGAACCTCGAGATCATGACCTGAGCTGAAGTCGGTTGCTTAGCCAACTGAGCCACTGAGGCACCCCATAAGCAAGCATTTCTAAGGACAGCAAAATGAGGCCTGCTATGTTACTCCTTTCTTTCATTGACAGGTGACCTAGGTTCAATAAACAACTCAAAGAAGCTGTTTCCAAGTGTCTTGATATAGACCAATGAGCGGATTCTGAGAATAGTTTGGTCCACCTACTTCCCCAGCTAACTATGAGAGGGCTTCCGGACCAATATAATCATTTAGAGTAGCATGGAAACAGATCATCTAGAACCCTGGAAGATGTGCTTCATGATCTTGTACATTGCACTCTTGTACGTCTTGTACATTTCTAAGTCTGCTTTGACCAGGATGCCCCCGCTCCAAGAGACTCCTGGGATAGCTCAACACAAGGTGTTGTGTAGAATTGTTATTGTGACATCAGGTTATTACTTCCTATTTGCTCTCTTTTATCATTTTCCTTCATTTGCCCATGACCATTGACTCCACTCATCTTAAGTCCTGACATCTGAATGGACCATTTTGTGAGACCATTGATCCTGTGAAGAGATAGCATTTATTGAGTAGTGTAATATGTTAGCTCTCTGTATGTATCAAACAGTTTAATTCATGGGATGCTGTAAGTTACCGTTACTGTCCCAGTTTTACAGATGAAGAAACTGAGGCATAGAGAGGTTAAGTAATTTCTTGAGTTTCCCCAAACCAGTGAGCCACAGAGTGATTCAGACCTAGTTGAGCCGACTCCAGAGCCCACACTCTTTTCACTATACTAAATTTCTCTTATCGAAGGCCCAGAGTTACATTTTAAGGTATCCATCTGTATAGACTATATTCTCTTTGGTTTTCTCATGTTTTCTGGACTATTCACTGAAGCCCCTGACTATTCCTGAAAAGAATAAGGTAAAGTCAGTGTTTCCCAATAATTACTTTCATGTTTTATTATTTACAGTTATGTCAAGTCATACCTTCTTCCTGACAAGTCCAGAAACAATAAACGCAAGACCAAGATCAGAACAGGCACCAATCCAGAATTCAACGAGACCCTAAAGGTAAGTGTGTGCACTCTCCTATTAACGTGGGTGATACTGTTCACACCCTCATTGGTTCATAAGTAACTCTGGAGGATCTGCATGTCCAGGCTTAAATACCTTTTCGAAAATTAGAATGTGAGTAGATTACTGTAATACCCTTGGCTTTCCTAACAGTTCTTGGAAAAGAACAACTGTAAACCACTCTTACTCTGCTTTTTTCTCTGCTGCTGCTAAAGTTACACCTTAAGTAAATATGACCCAGTGAAATTCTATTTGAGCTGGTGCATCCTGTCAAAAAGACGTTTCACCCTTGGGAAAACTTTTTTTTTTTTCCCTAGTTCTCCTTAAAAAGGAATTTGTCACAGTTTTGACATGAACTCAGGAAGTCACTTTGTACACACTCAGTGTTCTGCTAGCACAGCATGAATATGTACTGTTTCTTGTTAGCTTTCAGAATTTGGCTAAATTTAGGCCTGTGGGTAATGAACGGTGGAGATGCAAGGTTGGATTTGAAGAACCTCAGAGAAAGTGGCCTAGATAAGACATGACCCAGGTCGCAATCCTAGAGACGTTACTTTTCCCCATGGGCTTCTATGTAACAACCCCTTCTCTTACCCTGGGCCAATCTAGCCTGGTAAGAAAGAGCTGGGGAGACTGGAATGTAGAAGTTATTGCTAGTTGCAGGGAAATTTATGGACCTTATGCCCAGCGTGATGGAGTCAGCGTCCACTCTAGAAGGGAAACACCCATTGGTGTGGTCATGTTTGGAAGCAGGAACAAAGGTGAAGATAGATCACAGTGAGAAGAATACAGGCAGGGGGCGAGTCCGGTGGTGGTAACAGGAGACCAAAGATGAGCACAAGCAGAATAGAGTGATGTGGCAAATTCAGGAAGCAGAGAGCCAAGATCAGTCATGTCAGGAACAGCTAGGATAGGTAAAGATGCAAGTCCAAGATCAAGAAGCGGTCTGAAGTGTATCTCAGGTGGCAGTTGCAAACCGGTGGTTTGGGGGTGTGGAGGCATGTGTCAGTGGATAATGTTCTGGAAAAAGAAAAGCTACCCCAGCAATATGTCCTCTCTGCTCAATCTACATATTTGTCTATTTACTCCTGCACTTATGGTACACTTTATGGAGTATGGTGTTGGCAAGTTTCTCACTCACCACACTTTTCTGGATTTGGGGGTTGTCACTATGAATAAGAGAAGTTGGAGAGTTGATATATCAAATCTTAAGCTTACAGAGTAGATGTTGAAAAAAAATTAGCAAATGAAACCAAGTAAAACTGGAAAGGGGACAAGCTTTATCACTTATTAATATATTTGAAGCTCATTGACCTTGTCCTACGTAATTTGCCGAAACATCTTTCCATGCTAGGTCTGACACACAATGAGTTCCGGGAGTAGGATCCCAGTTGTGGCTTCAACAAAGAAAAAGAAAGTGGGTTTTTGTGTGTGTGTGTGTGTGTATTTGTTTTGTTCCTATTACCAATGCATGAGATCTGAAAGATGGTGAGAGTACGTTTCGGCCTGTTGTAGAGTTGGCCAGAGCCCTCCATGCCAAGCGTGATGCTGTCTGTCTCCCTTGCAGTACACCATCAGCCACACCCAGCTGGAAACCAGAACGCTGCAGCTGTCAGTCTGGCATTATGACCGATTTGGACGTAACAGCTTCCTTGGGGAGGTGGAGATTCCTTTCGACTCGTGGAATTTTGAAAATCCAAGTGATGAGTGGTTTGTGCTTCAGCCCAAGGTAGGAAATGCTTCCAGAATAATTAAACAGTCCTGCAACAAGTCGAGTTATGAACAAAATTGATGTCAGAGGCCTAAAGGATCTGAAGGCTTCTACTATTAAAGGGATCATCTGAACAGATTAGTGCAGGTAATTTTGGAATAATATAATAAATGTAAATCTGGTCCTCGGAACTCCTTTAATACAGACTATATAATGCAAGTCACATAGTTGTGTATGTTATTAATTTAACTTGCTAAAAATGTATTCATCATTTGAAGGTCTCCCTGGATAAGCAAGAGGAATGTATTATATGATCCTATCATAAATAGAAAGTATTCAATTTCACATAGGCAAAAAAAAAAAGAGCCATAGAGCCAGTCAGTATCAAAGCATTGTCTCTATTCCTGATTATCCACGATTCTGACCTAAGCAGGAGTGATCTTGCCTTGGCTCACATAAGGAAGTGACCAGTAGCCAACGTTTCTGGTTTTCTACATTCCTTCTTTTGAGATTCATAACCCAGGTCTTGAGTTGTATTTGGAAAAACAATCTTAAAGCTGAGTCTAGGAATTAAATGCAATATAGCATGTGCTGAACTAGACCAACAGTACCTTGGATTCACTCTATGCAACTCTCTCTACATTTACAGTAATTTTTTAAGTCAAAAGTGAGATTTAAAAAGGTCACATTTATGTGGCCAGAGATTGTTCTCTATGTACAGAGAGGCAAAAAGAATATGAACAGTAAGGATAGTAGACTCAAATCAGACTTTCTGGGTTTAGTCCTAGCTTCGTGACTGCCTGTGTGACCTTGGGCAAATTACTTAACTTCTCAGTCTTTGGTATCCTCATTTGTGATATAGTAATTGGACACATTGTACTGGGATGTTGTGAGGCTCGAAGAAGCCCTCTGATGCTCACAGCACTGTGTCAGGCACGTTGTCAGCTCTCAGTCAATGCTAGGTATTATTTACGTTACCTCAGAGTCCCTTTGTTGCAGTGCAGAAACCCCAGCTCACACCACTCAAAAATTAAAGGAAATTAGTGGCCAGTGATTATCAAGCATGGCTTGATCGAGATTCTCAAATCTCATCAAGGCCGTGGACACTCTTGGTCTCTCCTCTGTGTGTTGGCTTCATTTTTAGACTTCGTGCAGTTGGCTCCCCTCGCTCGCTCCAGCGTGCTTCTCTTGGGCCCTGCGACACCTTGCAGACCTCTCATGCTTGCACCACACTGTCCAGGAGAGATTTCCAACCAGTGCCCTGGGCCTGGTTCTCCTCATCCTAATTGCAGCATTTGCCCGTCCTAAGCTAACTGCTGTGGCCAGCCAGGGAGGTGAGATACATCGCCTGACTTAAGACCATCGGAATGTGCTCTGGTCCTGAAGGTGGTATTGCCCCAAAGGAAATCTAAAGGAATGGTGTGTGGATGCTAGACAGCAGAACACACATCAATCATCATCAACAACAGCACTGTTCACAGCTAAAGGTACAACAAACATTGTGAGATAAGTGTCATTATTTCCATTTTATATGAGGAGATTGAGGCTCAGAAGTTACATACAGCTTTCTGGTGGAGTTTTACAACTGGGACCTTGAACTTGATGTAAATAATTCATGGGAAATCTTTGGGAAGCACATTTGGGCTATGGGTAAGATTGACAATAAAATATGTCCTAAACTAACTGCAAGCCCATGACTAACATAAACATGATAAAGGTAGGAATTGCGATATTAACAAGAAATAAGTCCACAATAGAACTACTATTCTCCTGGCATGAACGATGGGAAATATTTAGTCATTACAACACTGAGTCTCCTGGAATTGAATGACAAGCCTTCCCATAAAGGATAGCACTTAAGCTGACTTAACAGTCTCCTATGACTTGCTTCCTTTTGTGCGTAATGGGTGAGCGCCATAGATTTTTTTTTAATGAAGCACTATTTAATTTGTCAATGTACAAATATTTTTACGAACGTGCTTGGAAACTAATTATACAATATCAAGTCTTCTCTCAGAATGAAATAAGGCTTTGACTGACAAACCAAAAATAAAAAATAAAATAAAAAGGAAACATACACACTAAAAGGTACCATTACTAATAAATGTAGACATCGTGAACTTGTGAATTTTAACTACTAAACTTGAATTTTCTTGTCATTTTTTGGTAATATATGTTTTATTGAACGAATTACAATTTGCAACCTCAGAGGAAAAAATGATGCTAAACTTGTAAGATTTGTTTTGTGATTAGGAGATGCTGTGCCTTCAGGAGCACCTGGGTGGTTCTTGATTTTTGCCTCAGGTCATGATCTCACAGTTGGTGAGATTGAGCCCCGCACTGGGCTCTCCACAGACAGTGCAGAGCCTGCTTGGGATTCTCTCTCTCTCCCTCTCTGCCCCTCCCCTGCTCGCTCATGCTCGTGCTCTCTCTCTCTCAATAAAAAAGAAAAAAAAAATCTATGCCTTGAGAAATGTCAAATTATCATTGTATTATCACAAAATAACAACATATAAATGAATATGCGTAGCATTTTTATATCAAGTTTTAATTTTAATTCCTGTATAGTCAACAGACACGGTTACATTGGTTTCTGCCTTACAATATAGTGATCCAACACTCCCACACATCCTAGGGTAGCACCATAGACTCTTAAGTTAGACAATGTCCAAGACATTGTATGATGCATGACACGGATGAAGGACAAGTAATATTCATTTCAGTACGTAACATTGTCTCATAAATTTAACGTTAAAGTGCAGAGGGGCTCTTTGGAAAACAGCTTGGAGGGTTCCAGATAGTTTCCCGGAAATGGTTGAAGGACTTGCACCGGGGCCGTATCTGGAGCTGTTCCAAGCATCCTCTGTGCTGAGGGACCAACCACTTTCCAGGTAATCACCTTCATATTACCACCGAGTGATTTCACTTTCGATCATAAGGGAGAAGCAGCTCTCTGAGCCTGCTCAAGGTAGAGAAGTTCTGATTGTGTTTAATGTCTTTCCAAAGGAGTTCTGACTCCTGGGTCCTCTACCAGACCCCCTTAGATTCCGTTAACCAAGATTGTTAGGAGTTTTGTCTCCAAAGGCCTTCACCTGACATTCTGTTTAGAAGACTGTCCTCAGGCTGCTGTAGCTTTTTCGCACATGAGCAGAGAGCCAGAAGCTCCCAGGAGCTTTCATACCCCCTGTCACAAGGCAGTTCGTTCCCTGAGGGCAGCGGGGGCAAAAGGGGTGATGCCCCAAAGCATTACTTACACTCTACAGCATTGCTGCCGGATCAGGCTATGCCCTTGCCTGGCTTCCTCTCCTTCTCTGACCTCTTTTCTGTCACCCCTTAGCTGGTCCATCCTGGGAACAATTCTTTTTTTTATAGTTTTATTCTTATTTTTTATTTTTTAAATTTAAATCCCAAGTTCACAGATAGTATACTAATAATTTCAGGAATAGAATTTAGTGATTCTTCTCTTGCATACAACCCCTAGTGTTCATCCCAACAAGTGTCCTCCTTAAGGTCCCTCACCCCACCCAACACCCCGCCAGCTTCTCCTCTGTAGTTAGGAGTCTCTTATGGTTTGTCTCCCTCTCTGTTTTTATCTTATTTTTGCCTCCCTTCCCGTATGTTCATCTGTTTTATATCTTAAATTCCACACATGAGGGAAATCGTATGGTATTTGTCTTTCTCTGACTAACTTAGTTCGCTTAGCATGATACATTCTAGTCCCATCTATGTTGTTGTAAACGGCAACATTTCATTCTTTTTGATTGCCACGCAATATTCCAGTGTGTGTGTGTGTGTGTGTGTGTGTGCGCGCGCACGCACACGCATACATATATATATATATATGCACACACACACACCACATCTTTATCCATTTATCAGTCGATGGACATTTGAGCTCTTCCACAGGCTATTGTTGGTAGTGTTGCTACAAACATTGGGGTGCATATGCCCCTTCAAATCAGCACACTGGGAGAAATTTTTAATAAGTCATGTGCATAAGAATCCTCACTTCAGAGTCGGCTTCTGGAGATCCCAACATAGGTTTGTGTTTCTAATCCATATCATCTTTCTCTGCAAGGAAAAAGATGACACATAGAGATACGTATAAGTGTCTCTGACTTGCATAGAGGAAAGCCTGCAGCTTGGCCTTGCTTAGATGCCGTGCCTTCCAGAAATGGGGTGGGCAGGTGCAACAGAGCTCTGTACACTGCCTCCCGTTCCTTAGTGGCTCTTCCTCAGGCAGAGCTGGGCTCTGTGTGGTGGATTATCACCCAGCTCTGAGAGCTGATAGAGGATCAGAATTAACAGGCCTTTTAAGCATTCGGAAACACTGACATCCTTTTGCAGTGGGAATACTGGAAGGACATAGTGCCTTATTTCTTAGTCATTCTGTGTTAGTGAACGTCCCTCGCCACCTGCCTTTGTCTTTGCTAGGTCTTATAGCGCTAAGCCGGTGAGGAGGCTGGTGCAGATAGAGAAAGAACTCAAGACGTCACACGTACTGTAAAGTAGTTTCACGGTGTAACTTCCATTTCACTGCATGACATGAGCTTGTTTATTAGCTGTAACTCATTATCTTTCTGAAAGGTACATTAGGTAGTTAGACAAGAAGGGCTTTTCAGTATGAATTGCCTTTCATTTCTTCCCAGAAGGTGCTATTATAAAAACAAGGAGCTTTGAAAACCAACAGCAAACTCAAGTGTTTTCCAAGGAAATCTTCTCTGTTTTGCCTTCAGGCAGAGAGTAAATGCACGTTTCTGTGAAGTTATTACCTAGCTAAAAGGTTCTCTCTGTATTTGGCAGTTTGGGTAGACTCTTGTCCATAATTTATTGCCACCGCCGTAGACCTATAAATGTGCTGGAAACTCTGCTTCCGACTCTGATGTAATGTAGATCTCTGTCTCTTTTCAAAAGCGGACAATAGCGGGTGTAACCTGACGATGCCACACCTCTGCCTGGTCCGAGACCTTCACTTGTTCCCAACCACTTATGGATATGGTTTGAATAAATCCTAACCCATCACCCGGGTACTTAGCGCTCCTGTGATATGGCCCAGCCTTTTGTAACAGAGGAGGATGCTAGTGCTCTCCCTACGTGCCCATGTTCATGCATCTGTGGTTCCCCATGGCTTTCATTCACACAAGCCAACACCGGCCAGTCTTTGTCGGAGAGGAGCCCTTAGGCTGCTGATGTGGTCTTGGTCTGTGGGAGTGGAAAGCCAGAGTGGCCTGAATAAGTTTCCTGAAGGTTGAGGGCAGAGCCCTTGATCGGTAACTGATGGGTGAAGGAGCGTAATAAACACTCTGATTCCCGTGTCCCTGGTTGAGGCAGCTCTGACATGTGATCTATCTTGTCTCCAAAGCACCCCTAGGGAACTGAGCAGGCTACTCACCACAAAACGTTGCCTGATATCACAGCCTTGTTAAACCTCTCTTCATTTTGTGGTCCCACTTCTCTACTCCCTTTCCTAATAAAACACGCTAAGAGAAATTTGTGTCCTAGGGTCTTCCAGGCAAGTCAGAGTAGACATGTTGTTTCCATCCTCCTCGCCACAGCCTCCCTTCACACACACCTCTAATCACACCTGACTTTCTACCAGTTCTTCAACACATTTTATACAGTCCCCACTGTATTTCTCTCTTTAGTTTATTGCTATTAACTTATATAATTAGAACCACAAACATGGCTGGCCTAAAGAGCCTGGGTAGGCATACATGGTCTTTGTATAGAGGGTCCTGCTCTTCATTGGGAATGGAGATCATTAATCTGATGAATCAGTTAAGTAAGGGCAGATTAATAGAGCTTCTGTTGACTATGTCTCCTGGATAGACTGAAAACTCATAGAAAGTAGGGTCTATGTCCCATGTGTCCCTACAAGAAGGCGTTCCATATGTGGTGGTAGAATTGAATGAATTGAATTGAATTGAATTACGCCTTTTCCTGAGAAGGTGGTTTAATAATGTAAAACGATCGTATGTCAGGAGATGACATTGCCTTGGAATTTTCTTGCAAGAATACCAAAACTATCTCAAGACATTAGATATGTGCAGGCTGCAAGATAACTCACTCTGTTGAACTTCTTTCGTATGTGATTATAATGCTACAAGACTTTATCGTTACTATTTTCTACTTTCATAAGATTTCAAGACCGGGGGCACCTTGGTGGCTCGGTTGGTTAAGCATCTGACTTCAGCTCAGGTCATGGTCTTATGGTTTGTGAGTTCAAGCCCCAGCTTACATTCCATGCTGACAGCTCAGAGCCTGGATCCTGCTTCAGATTCTGTGTCTCCCTCTCTCTCTGCCCCTCACCTGCTCAGTCTGTCTCTCTTTCTCTCTCTCTCTCACAAAAAAAAATAAAACATTAAAAAATATTTCAAGACTATTTGCAGAAAGGTACCAGTATATTTTAAGCTAAATACCAATGGAACATTAATTAATCCCAATAATTCACGTTTTAATCTCTACTAATATAGTGTATATTGGTGTGTATCAGCTGCATATATCACTTTTTCCTAACAACATATTTTCCTATCCAAAGCTCTTAGCCAAAAGCAAATAGAGATTACCCTAAATCTTAGTGGTTTAATGTTTATTCATTTTGAGAGGGAGAGAAAGGACATATAAGCAGGAGAGGGTCAGATAAAGAGGGAGAGAGAAATCCCAAGCTGTGTTGGCAGCACAGGGCCTGACATGGGGCTTGAACCCACAAACCATGAGATCATGAGGTGAGCCAAAATCAAGAGTCGGGTGCCCATCTGACTGAGCCACCCAGGTGCCCTTAAACCTTAGTGGTTTAAAAGAGTGGTTATTGCACATGATTCTGGGGGTGACTGAACTCAGCTAGGTGGTTCTCATTTAAGGCCTCTCATGTGGTTACAGCTAGATGGTAGACTGAGGTTGAAGTCGTATGAAGGCTTGACTATGCCGGTTGTTCAAGTTGAGTGTCTCACACTAACGTTAGCTGCCAGCTGGGAATTCAGCGAGGTCTGCCACCCAGAGCACCTGTATGTGGCTTCTCCATGTGGCCTGTGCCTCAACACCACGGGTTTTCAGAGGGAACATCCCAAGGATATCCATTCTAAGAGGGGAAGTAGAAGCTGGTAGTCTTAGGGTTGGGGCCCAGAAACTGGCACATTGTCACTTGTGCCAGGGTCTGTTAGTCAAAGGTCCACTCATCCGAAGAGAGAGGATAAATACCCCACTTCTCATTGGCTGTACTATCTTTCATCTGCAATAATGTCCATTATAACTTTCCATTTGTGACATTCACATAAAGTATATTTTACTAAAACTGTCAAAACAATAAGAAAAGTCCTTTTACAAACCACATGACTTACAACAGTTAAATATTAGATGGACAGTCTATTTCACCATCCAATCTCATGTTTACCCTTAGTAAGAAGGTTGAATAAAATACTTCAAATGACTTTCCCACCCTTACTAATAAGCCTTACCACCACCAGGCAAGAATTCCTTTTCCTGGTAATGGTCTCTGGCTTTGCTGAAGCTTAAGGAGCCTCTGGCTTCACTGTGAGTTTTGGGCTTTTTGAATTCTTGTGGTCTACCCTCTCGGAAGAGAGCAATGGTCAGCCCTTGACTCCATACTCAGGAGTCAGGTTCCTGAAGGAAAGGCCTAAGAAAGTATATGACTTTTCTCACCTCATTTATGAAAAGTCATAGTTCAGTTGACTCCATGGCAAGTAGGAGCCTTACAGAACAAAGGTTGTGGGTGTATGTTCACATTGACTTTTTGAATCGAAACTTTCGGTTTTGAGATGATTGTAGATCCACATTCAGTTATAAGACATCATAGAGAGAGATCTCAGGTCCACTTTACCTCGTTTCCCGCAATGGTAGCATCTTGCAAAGCTATGGTGCAATGCCACAACCATGGTAATGGCATTGAGACAGTCCACCTATCTTCTTCAGATTGCCTCAGTTTTCATCTGTGTGTGTGTGTGTGTGTGTGCGCGCGTGCACGTGCGCCCACCCTATGCAATTTCATCACATGTAGCTTTATCTACCACTACAGCCAAGATACAGGACAGTTCCATCACAGTAACAATCCCTTGTGATCTTTTATAACCACACCCACTTCCCTCCTGCCAGCCTTCCACAACTCCCAGCACCTGTTTCTTTTGTCACCTCAGGAACGTCATTTAAATGGAATTGTGTGGTATGTATCCTTTTGAGCTGGTTTTTTTCATTCAGCATAATCCAGTAGAGATTCATCCTAGGTGTGTATATTGCTAGTTCATTCCTTTCTGTTGCTGAGGAGTGTCCCACAGTAAGGCTATACTGTAGGGCCTGGAACCAGCCACCTCTTGAAGGTCAGCTGCTCTGTTTCTGGTTGGGGCTATTACAAATAAAGATGATATGAATATTTGCATACAGGTTTTTATGTGGACATCGTCTTTCATTTCTCTGGGATGAATGCCCCGAGGTGCAATTGCTGGGTTGTGTGGTAGCTGTATGTTTAGTCTTATGAGCAACTGCCAAACCGTTTTCTAAAATGGGACACCGTTGGACATTCCCACCGGCAATGTCCAAATGAACGAGTTTTTTCACATTGAATTTTAATGATGTGAATTACCAATATAGCTTTTAATGATCGGTGGCTGGGCGGCCCAATGTGAATCAAGCATTACTGCCTCCTTCCCCCCTCTTTGTCACTTAGGGAAGCCTTGAGACATCAAGAACAGCCAAGGAGGAGGATCGTCTGGGGCTGTTTTCAGTGGCATCTTTATTTCCACTTCATACCCCAACCTATATGTTCATTGGTGGCTTCCAGGCCTCATTGTACCATAGGCCATGAGGAGCCACTGACTGACCACACGTGTGTCCTATATCTCTTCTCAAATTCCCTTTACTTTAATGTTAAAAGCTATAGAGAAATACCTTCATAGAGTTTTCCAGCCTCTCTTTTGCCTGTAACTAAGGCAGATCTTAAACCAGTAAGTTTTAACATAGTTGAATGGGAATGGATTGTCACATTGAAGCCAGCAGCTAAATAGTGTACATTCAAACATGGGCTACAAAATAATAAACCAAGTATTGTCACTTTTCCTTTTCACCTGTTTTCCCTTGGCCAGGCGGAATGTGCTGCTGACATAGGCCTTCACTATAAAGGGGAGCTGACAGTTGTTTTACGTTACATTCCCCCGGAGGAGAACCTGGTGCTTCCTCCAGAACAAGTTCAAGGTAGAGTAACAATCAGTGACTTTGATCAAGGACATTCTTTGTCTAGAAGTGTGGGAATCGGAATCAGAAATTGGTTGGATTATGTTACTTTTCCGTTACACTGATGAAAATGTAGAGGGTTAGGTGTCTCTCTCTTTGAAGAGCGTTGAGAAGCCTATCCGACCTATGGGGAAGGTGCAGGATCTTCACAAGTAAAGGGCAGAGTTCATACTTAGAAACCAGCCTTAATGGTGATATGTGTTTCCTGGAAGTCCCAGAGATCTAGAATCTTCCCCAGGATGGAGGGAGGGAGGGAGGGGTACAGTCTGCTGAGAGGGGAGGTGTAAAAAGCTACTGTATGGATTTATGATATTGACAGTTCCTCGGGGAGTCTTGAGGAGGAAGTTGACTAGAACACACAAAAGGAAAATTCCAGATGGAGTCAACTTTTAAATCCTTTTTGCCCTTTTACCATCAGCTCCTACAGGCAGCTTCCTCTGTCCTTCCATTCGCTGTCTCCCTCCTCATTGTGACCCCGTGCAAGTAATTTGCTGCCTCTCAGCCTGCGTTTCCTCACGTCATAGAGATATCACAAGGATTAAAAAGTTCACTCACGTAAAGCGCTTAAAGAAGTGCTATAGAAAGGTGGTGGTGGTGGTGATCATTCACGTTGAGCACGTTCCATCAGAATAAAAACGTGGGAAGAGTTTTCTCTCACTCAAAAATGTAGTTGTGCCCGGGCTGTATATAGCCTTTGGAGCTGGCTTTGCAAAGTTCTCAATTGATAAGACTAAAATATCTATGAGGGAAGTCACGGAATTTTCTCTTCTGGAGTCCGCACATTTGTGTGTGGCGTTCACGGTGGCTGTTTCTCACTGAGAGCAAGAATGTGGCTCAGGCAGCTCTCAGGGTCTTTTCCACTTTCTCTTTGTATACCTGTGAAAAGCTACTCCTTGTTGCAGACTGTTTCAAGTTTTAAATTTATTTATTTGTTCTTTTTTTTTTTTTCAACAAACGCAAATTGGAGACCTATCCAGAAGGACTCCAGTGGGGTAAAAAAAAAATTTTGTTTTACATAAATACATAGAAAAATACACAGTAGCGTAAAGACCTGATTCAGTTGTCAAATGAAATAAGTATTTGCAGATTTCCTTTGTGAACTTTACAAATAGAACCCAGGATGTCTCTCTCTCCCCTTCTTTCACCTCCCTTCTCCCTCCCTCTCTCCCCATCTCTCTCATTTTGATGCCTGATGCAGGAAAGAAGAGCTTCAAAAGGGGAAAGAAGAAGGAGTCACCTGTAATCTCTGGAGGAATACTGGAAGTGTTCATCAAAGAGGCAAAGAATTTGACAGCAGTGAAGTCAGGAGGCACTTGTGATAGCTTTGTGAAGGGGTAATTTTGTTTTCACTCATTTTAGAAGATACTTAATGGGAGATGAGAGAGGCTGTGATCCATGAGACGGTGGTGGCTGTGACACTTCTGTGTTCATCTTATTCTAAATGTACAAGGAAAGAAATACCCTTAAATGCTGCCTTTTATTTTTTTCAGTTTATATATGTTTGAGAGAGAGAAAGAGACAGAGTGAGCCGCAGAAGGGCAGAGAGAGGGAGAGACCGAATCCCAGTTGCAAGAGTTGAATCCCACTGCGGGACTCAGTCTCACAAACTGTGAGATCATGGCCTGAGCCAAGATCAAGAGTCAGCCACTTAACCAACTGAGCCACGCAGGTGCCCCATAAATACTAGCTTTTAGATATGAAACAACACAAGTATAGAGGGAGCTGTTTATTCTAACTTTCAGCTTGCTTCCAGCTTCCAGATCCTCCCAGGATCTCCCATCATTCTCACCCTCAATACTGGCAGATTTTCCTGTAAGATTCATCTCTCAAAGGAGGAGAAAATATGATTTTCTACATGTAATATATTTTTATTGTGCTTTGTTATCACTTGGTACTGGCAATAAACAAAAATATTAGATCATTGGTATTTTGCTCTCTTAGGGGAAATTGTAAAAAGTAGAGATTTCAGAGCATCCTTCCCAGAGATATCAACCAGAGAGTGCTTTGACAGAAGCATATTTCTTTTTTTACGGTTTTTTTTTTCTTGTGATTGATTTCTAATTTCATACTATAGTGGTCAGAATAGATGCATGGTATGATTTCAATCTTCTTAAGTTTATTGAGGTTTGTTTTGTTGCCTAACATGTGATATATTCTGGACAGGGTTCCATGTGCACTTGAAATGAATCTGTATTCTGTTGTTTTGGAATGGAACGTTCTGTATATATCTGTCATGTCCATCTGGTCTGATGTGTCATTCAAAGACACCTTTTCCTTATTGATTTTCTGCCATTGATTTAAGTAGGGTGTTAAACCCTACTCTTATTAAGTTACCATCAATTTCTCTCTCTTTATGTCCATTAATATTTGTTTTATGTATTTAGGTGATCCAATATTGGGTGCATAGATATTTATTTATTGTCATACCCTCTTGTTGGACTGATCCATCTCTCATTATATAATGCTCTTCTGTGTCTCTTGTTATAGTGTTGGTTTTAAATTCTATTTTGTCTGATACAAGTATTATTGCTCACTCAGCTTTTTTTTCTTCCACTTGCATGGTAAAATTTTTTCATCCCTTCACTTTCACTCTCTATGTGTCTTTAGGTCTGAGGTGAATCTCTTGTAGGTGAGTCTCTTGTAGGCATAGATCTTGTATGTAGGCATGTATAGACAGATCTTGTTTTTTTATCCATTCTGCCATCCTCTGTCTTTTGATTGGAGCATTTAGGCCATTTGCATTTAAGATAATTTTTAACAGGAGCTTACTACCATTTTGTTCATTGTTTTTTGGTTGTTTTTATAGTTCTTCTCTACTCTTCTCTTGCCATATTTCTTTGCAGTTGATGAGTTTCTGTAGTGTTGTATTTGGCTTTCTTTCTCTTTACTTTTTTGTACATTTATTATAGGTTTTAGGCATGAGGTTAATTATTTGAGTCAATGTCATTCTTGTTCCTCTCATCAATCCTTCATAGGAAAGTGTAATTGTCTCTACAGGAAAATGAGTCAAACCTTTAACCTCATCCACTCTAATTTTGATAAAGCAAATAATAAAGAGAAGCCGCTCTCTTGGGCTTTCCTACTGCTGAGTGTGTGGGCCTGAGTCCCAATCCATCTGTTCTTCATTCTTTCTCACAATAGTTTTAAGCACAAAAGGAATGTTTTATTTGGATCCTGCCATTGCATTTTTCCTCATCAGCCCCACCATCCATTCAGGCCTCTTCTTGCTTACTCTCTGGTGGGATGAGGGGATGGTTCCTTACCTATGGCCTCATTGTCACCTTACAGGGGTGACTTAACATCTTTTGAAATAGTTTTCACTTCATCATGTTGAACATGTACAAAGCAGAGATAATAAAGGATAGTATCCTTGTTCTATAAGGAAAAAAGGCCAGTAACTTTCCAGTGAATTATCTCCCTTTTTACACTTAAATATTCAGCTGATTTTTCAAGAGACCTTAGATTTTTTTAAGACAGCATAAGAAAGCAAGGTTTTTTTTTTCTCTTTCATGTAAACAAAGATAGAAGGTAAAGTATCTAGGGCAGGTATGAAAGCAGGATACTTAGTGACCCGTGTTTCTTCTGTCTTGTTACGGTATTCACCTCGTTGGTCCAGATAGCCACTAGAGTTTTAGGTATCCCATCCGAATTCTAGCTGGAAGGTAATTTCCAGAAATTTCATATAGAGCAAATTTTTGTGTCCTATTGGCCAGAACTTAATACACAGCTATACAGGCTGCAAGGGAGGCTAGGGATATTGTCTTTATTCTGGGCAGTCTTGTGCCTAACTTAAAAAAATGTGAGTCTGTTTTAAAGAAGAAGGAGAGAATGAACATTGAGAGATAAAGAGCGTCTTATTGGTACATGAAATGAAACCTCAAGTGTTGCAAGGTGTCTTATTGTAAGCACCTACTGTAGGAGGAGATATTTTCATTTCAAGATGAGGGACCAAAATAGGATTAGAAAGGAGAGTGCAGGCATTTTACTATCATTCTACTTAAAGGAGAAACCAATCCACTTAAATCTAGAGTTAAGCATAGAAGAACCTGGAAGAAAACATCAAATACACACACACATGCACACTCGCACACCCACATACTAAGAATTATGGGGAATTGAAATAACTACTCGAGGATGCCATTTTCTGCCTACTCTCTCACCAAAGGCTTGATTGCATTTTCTCTTGCAGCTACCTGCTCCCTGACGATAGCAAAGCCACCAAGCACAAAACTCTCGTAATAAAAAAGAGTGTTAACCCTCAGTGGAATCATACTTTCATGTTCAGTGGCCTGAATCCCCAGGACATAAGGAATGTTTGCCTAGAACTTACTGTCTGGGACAAGGAGGCCTTTTCCAGCAACATCTTTCTGGGAGGAGTTCGTTTGAATTCTGGAACTGGTGAGGGACTTGGGGACCCTGAGATGGTCTGTGACGAGGCATGGGGCGGAAGAGGGGTCCCTGCAGGTTAACATGTAGTAGACATGCATGTAGTTCAGCTTCGCCGGTTCCTGAACTTACCACAGGTGCTCCATCCCTTTAGCCAAGAATATGTTCATTGTTAAAAATGCAAAAATAAGTGTGCATCCTTTGGCTGTAAGCTTAGGATAGATAATGTTTATATTCAGTCCTTTTATGAAATACCACTTACATCATAGGCTAAGTGAATTCCAACTACCTTCTTGCGTGTTATTTCATGTTTTGCTCAGGAGAGGATCACCAAGACAGCACAGACTTCTGACAGGGCAGAGAACAACTTCCAAAACCAACTTTCCTTCATCCTCTTCTCAGATTACTCACTAGTTGACTTGAAAGGAAACCCATCCCCCACCCTGCTAACATCTAATGTTGTTTAAACAGATCATGGAAGCATACTACTGATGCCATAAGGTGCAACCACAACAGGGTGAATTGGAGGGAAACGACAGTAGTAGGGCACATGTAGCTCCACGATTCTCTCTCTCTTTTTTTTTTAAATTTTATTAATGTTTATTTTTGAGACACAGAGAGACAGAGCATGAGCATGGGAGAGAGAGGAAGACCCAGGCTCTGAGCTGTCAGCACAGAGCTGGACGTGGGGCTCGAACTCACTGACCATGAGATCATGACCTGAGTAGAAGTCAGATGCTTAACCAACTGAGCCACCCAGGTTCCATCCACGATTCTCATTATTCCATAATTTAAGTAAGACCCAGAGGATCTGCATGCACCATGGTCTATATTCCTGTTAAGAACAGCCCCACCTTTATGATGCTTTACTTAGTTATAGATTAAGGAGAGCCAAGAATATCTATACCACTAAAGTGAAAAACGCCCAAGTCAATGGGGAGTTTAACAAGGGGTCTTGTTAAAAAGCAAGAGCTTCAGAGTCCAATTCAGCCCGTTCTGTCATGTTAACTCAGTCCAGAAGAGATCCAGCTCTCTGATAAACTACCAAAGTGGGGGTGGGCTGGGGTGGAAACGACCACCAGGCCATCCTGATTTGTTTCTCTTTGTCTTGGCAGAAGTGAGTAGTCAGACTACACAGGAAGTCTTTATTCTAAGTAACACTACCCACTAGATATGGTGAGGAAAAACAAGCCAATGAAGGACTTTCTGCTCAAAACGTCCCCTCAGAGATTGATAAGTGTCTTCCAGAAGATCAAAATATTTCATCTGTGAAGTGTAACACTCCTTTGTCCCTTCTTTAGGTACGAGCTATGGCAAGTATGTGGATTGGATGGACTCTCAGGGGGAAGAGCAACGCCTTTGGCAGAGGATGGCTGACAATCCTGGGACTCCCGTAGAGGGTGTGCTCATGCTCCGTGCCAGCATGGCAAAGTGTAGACTCTGAAGGTACCAGTCTCCAAAACGAGGCCTCCAGGTGCTGTGTGGCTGGGATTCTGTTTCCCTGCCATTTCTCACCTGAGGGTATTTATTAAGACATGCAGGGAGAGATGTCAGTGTTATGAACATTTAGGGTCTTGCTGAGTGTCTATAAGAGCATGTACCTCTATATGTCCATGGACCAAGGCCTTTTTGATTGGATGATAGAGCGTGTGCCACACTGTCCTGGCAGCAAGCCAATTATACAATGATTCATAGGCTTTATTCCACAAGGGAAATGGTGCAAGCTTCTTTGAAACTAAAGTTGAAATTTGAAGTCCCTAAACTCTTTCTATTAATGAGTTCTTTTATGTTTCTCAAAATGGTTTGAGGGATAGAGGGGCCACTCATAATACAGATAACTTGAAGAGTAAGAAGGAATGCTGGCTACCCTTTTCTCACCCTGGAAACCCCCATGATCCAAAGATGGCATGGTGGGGATGGTTGCTTGGACAAGGAGGTGACCCCGTTATTGTAGCAAATGTGTGGATTAATGAGGTAAGTTTTCAAAATGAACTGAAGGTTTTTCTTTGGTGACTATATAATTTACAATCTGAATCAACCCACTTTTGAGAGTGAAAAGAACGAAATCATTACACTAGAACAACAGGTGTAAACCAGGATTGAACTGGAAAATTGGGAAGTAGGGTCACCCTACTTATGACCTAACAATGAGAGAGCTCTATTATAAACAGTTAGTTTATAAGATATTCTAAGCCACTAACTCCAAGGGAGTAAGAACTAATGTACATTTTGAGCCCCTGCTTGTATCCTATCTACTGATATCCCTTTGGTCAAAGGAAGTCATGTGGCCAAGCCCAAGATCAAGAGGCAGGAAAATACGTTCGTGCATAGTGGAGTCATGGCAAGGATGGCAACGCAGGAAGGGAAGAAGAATCGTTACCAGTAATTCAGTCTACCATACCTTATGTTACCTGAATTCTAGATGCTTTAGGCACCGAACTTAAATGCAAAGGTAGTTAAAGCAGAAAGTTACCTCAGACCTGTTCTTCATTTTGCTAATTCCAAATCTGAAGTCCAGAGAGCTGAAATGACTTGCCCAAGATCATATAGAAGCTTTGACTATATTCAGACTTAAATCCAGGCTGTGACTTACAAGCCAATATTCTTTCTACTGTAGCCTCTGGCATAATCTTGCGCTTACCCGGGTGGAGAGGAGGGCATGCATGAAAGAAGAGGAAGAAGCTTCACCTTCAGCATGCTTCAGTATGAAGTACCTGACCGACACTTCTGCCCGAGTCCTGGTCTACCCCTCAGCTCATTTCTTCACTTGAATTCGTAGAAAACCTTTGAAAGGTTAGAAACTGAAGTTCAGTGATAAGAAAGGTAGAATCATCTTCAGGCTTATTCAAGCTAATTTCTCCATATTCTAAATTTCTTCTTGAATTTTGAAAACTGATTTAAGGGGTGCCTGGGTGGCTCAGTTGGTTGAGTGACCGACTTCAACTCAGGTCATGATCTCACAGTTTGTGGGTTCAAGCCCTGTGTCCAGCTCTTTGCTGGCAGCTCAGTGCCTGGAGCCTGCTTCAGATTCTGTGTCTCACTGTCTCTCTGCCCCTCTCCTGCTCATGCTCTCTCTCTCTCTCTCGCTCTCACTCTGAAAAATAACCAAACATTAAAACAAATTTAAAAACTGATTTAAGAATATATTTAGCATTATTCTGATGGAAGAAGCAGTCCATTTTCAATAATATTCCAAAAAAGGCTAATTCTCAAAAATGAAAGCTACTGGTCCAGTGTAGCTTAGTATATATGGAACATTTTTTTTAAAACCTCAAACTCCTACCCCTATGCTGCCCTTAAAAACAGAAAACAGGGGCACTTGAGTGGCTCAGTTGGTTAAGTGTCTGACTTCAGCTCAGGTCATGATCTCATGGTTTGTGGATTCGAGCCCTACATCAGGCTCTGTGCTGACAGCTCAGAGTCTGGAGCCTGTCTTCGGATTTTGTGTCTCCCTCTCTCTCTGTCCCTCCCCTGCTCATTATCATTCATTTTCTCTCTCTCTCTCTCTCTCTCTCTCTCTCTCTCTCTCTCTCTCTCTCTCTCTCTCTCTCTCTCTCAAAAATAAATAAAACAAAAAAAAACCCCACACAGAAAATAGAAAGTGTAAGATCATCACTACTTCCTCTATTGGAAAAATTGTCTTCAGACTTGACCTGATCCATTCTTTCTTCAATGATACTTTTGGGACCTGTGAGAGAGCGATGGTGGTTAAGTCTGGAGACATTTCTAAAGTAAACAAAATGGAGTAGATTTATTCACTAACAATAAAAGTGGCAAAATAACAAATTCCAAAATGTGTAACTTAAACTCTTGATGAGCATATACTTTATGTGTTCAGAACTTTGGCACATTTAGAGCAGTTTTCTGTATTATGGTTTCATAAAATCCAATATCTAACTGGGTATTTTCATAATGCAAAACATAGATATACAGAAGTCCATCAGAAAGCTGTGATATTTTCTCAGAAAAGGTAAATTGATCTTCAGGTCATTCTTTTTTACTAAGTATTGTGTAGAAGTACAAATGTTTTTAAATATAGATAAGATATGTGAATGGCACAAAATCCAAATAGTTCAAAATTGTAAAAAGTCCGTCTGCCTTCCTCCTTTTTCATAGCAGAAATGATTGATAACCTCATTCTTTCTTATGCCTAAAGGGTATTACATTGTAGGAATATAGCAAATTTATTTAACCATTCTTATCAAATGCCACATTAAATATGGTTAAGCTCTCCATGTTTGATGGCTTTTCTGAAAACCCTTTTCTTTTTTGAACACTTCGAAATTCAAAATGAGATTTTGGGTATTTCCAATTTGGGGTATTTACCCTACAGAGATAGATACAGATGTGAGAAATGAGTACATACAAAAGTGTTTATTGCAAAAGATGGAAAACGAGCCAGTAGTCCATCAGGCCATAGGGCTTCTGAACTATCATATATGCCTACTTGTTCTGTATCATTAGTTGCCCCCTCTCCTTCTCTGCTAAACTTTGTTAAATGATAAGCGTTGGATTCTTCAGTGCTTGTTTTTTCCTTCCTCCTCACTTCACCCACCCTCTCTGGCATTATCACGTATGATGCCCTCATGGTTTCATATGCTTGTAACTTCAAACTCACGTCTCCAACCCAGACCCTTCCTCTCAGCCTTAGACTCAGATCTGACTACCCATATGACCTATCCACCAGGGTAGCTGATGTTTTCAACAGAGTCAAAATAGAACTCTTTATTTCACCCTTCCCCTTGTACCCAGTTCTTCCTATACTACATCCTGTCTCCGTACCTGGTACTGTCCTCTACCCAGTTCAGCTGGACAGGTCACCCCAGCCTAGCTCAGCATAGATAAAGGCACAGAGAGTGCTCTCCAGCCCAGCTCTCCATGTTACCTTCTCAAGATACCATGACCTTGCCAGAGTGTCCTCCTCAGGAGATCTCAGCCCTCAGTGTTCCCTCACTTGAATCAGACAGGTTGTAAAGGGACATGGGCAAGCTTTAAAGCCTGAACTTCATCCATTGAGCTTGTCAACAGTACTTTCAGGACACGTGGAAGATTGTGTATCTGCTCTCATTTCACTTACATGGTCACTGTGACTGGAATCATCAGGATGTAGATCTTCCAGGACACAGAAATGCCCAGAACAAAGATATTTTGATGGGACTTCATAATTCTAGTCTCCTTTTCCTTAATAAACCTGCACAAATCCATGACCATTGATCTTTGAGTATTTAAGTTACTAATGGATGACCCACCTGACCCACAGAAATATCAGTCTTGTCATCACCTGTTACCCTAAGGTTTATATTTGATGGAGGAGAAAGCCATGGAAGAAACAAGGGCAAATCCCACTTTTTGAAGCATAGTAGATCAAAATATCAAGTCATCCCAGAAGTACCTCAGAGTAAAATCATATGCTATTTTGGACTGTGTTCAATGTTTATATTTTCATTCCATGTAGATATCTCACATTAAACTGAGCATTGCCTTTACAAGTAGGCAGAAGGGCTTTCCTCTATAATGGTGACATTTATGGCCTCTGAAACTAAACAAGAGGAGGAAGTCTACACAGGTCACAGTATAACAAAAATTGGATCTGGCAAAGTTTGAACAATAGCCATGGAAACTGAGCCATATCAGGGATTCCAAAGGATTATCTGGATCATCTGGAGTATGAATTCAATACAGTGACTCCAGAGCATCGCTCCAAACATACTGAACAAAATCTCCAATATTTCCATCATTCTAATCAAGATTCCTGGGTGATTCTGATATGAATGGATCACAGTTTGAGAAGCACTGCACTGGAGGACAAAATAACTCAACTGTATTAATTGGACTCTATGTCGGATGGCAGATTAGATTTGGCTAACTTGGACATGATTCATTGCAAGGCAGTGGTGGTGAGTTGGAAGGACCCTAACCTCGGACTCAGATGATATGAGCTCAAGTCTTGACTGCTTACCAACTATGGGACCTCGGTCAAGTTAATTATCCAATCTAGGCCTTGATCATTTTGCCTGTAACATGGAGTTACTAAAGATATGAAAGAAAATAATATATGTAAATATGCTTTTTAAATTTTAACCACTGGCTGGTGGGGGTTATGGGGAGGTCATTGGTGAGCTAGCATGAGAACAGCATTCTGTTGTTCATAATCTCTTGGGCCCTTATTTTCCTGAATGCTTGGATGAGACTTATTCTATGTACAATGAGGCGGTCTCCAGTGTATAAAAATACAAAAAAAAAAAAGTAAGAAAAAAAAAAATCCCCTTATTTTGTGCTATGTCACCCATTGTGGGTAATAGTAATTTATTTTTAGCCTGGAATTTCCTACTTCATCTGAATACATAATAAATATTTCAAAATGTGTTTTATTTGATAGAGAGAAAAACTGTGGTCAGCTTTTTGTTAACAGGTTGTGGAATCTGCTAGCAAACCACGTTGCCATGCCTTTCCTTACCCCCCTCCTCCAGTGTAAGGATCATCTCTTTTGGTGGCTCATTGCTTATCCCTCATGCCAGGGAGATCAAACCTGCCTTCCTCACAGGGATGTTGTTCAGAATTGTGCTTTTTTATTTACAGAAGGAAATTTACCATTCTGTCCAAACAAATCCCATAGTCACTATGGACTGTTCCAAGAGTAGTGACTATGCCAATGTCCCTACTCATGACATTATGAGGAATACATGGTGTTTCAAAGATTAGAAGTTGTACCTCATTTACCTCACCAGAACTCATCAAACTAAAAAAAAAAAAAGGAATTCATCAAACTATTCTGGCAGGGAGTTCCTTCCATATTTGGAAAAGGGAAGTGCGACATATAGTTAGTATTGCCTGCACATGACAAAACATAGTAGTTAGATGATATTTTTCTCTTTACTTTTTCAGCACAAAGGGAGACAACTCTGTTTTTCATTTTCTTTGGTTGAGGCAGAAATTAACACAGCAACAAAATAACATATTTTATTATAGTAGTTAAGGCAAAAGTTTAAGTCATTGGCATTTGTGAGGAGAAATATGTCTCCTTACAAAGGGACAGAGAATTAGATATGTATTTGAATCTAAATATTTTAGTTTCATCTCTTTATAGTTAGATCTGCTTACTTTGGGGAAGGAGTCTGATTGTTCCTTCCATGAATTTTTTGGTGCTTAACCCAAGGTTAATTTTGTCTTCAGAATGTTGACACTTGTTTGTGCAAATCCATGAGACTTGATGAGACCCAACAATAAAACTTTCAAAATCTTTCTCATTTGGAAACAAAGGAAGGGAGCCATTCCATTACAGAACAGTTTATGTCCATCATTTATGGGTGAACTATAGTTAGAGCAGTTGCAAATTGGGAATATCTTTTCTTTTCTATCCTTTCCTCATATTCATTATTCATAAATGGACATTTTTTGAAGAGAGATTGTTGGCTTTCATTTGATATGAAGAAATAATGTTTAGGCTTTCCCGAATCTTTTTGCTTTTGACCTTCCTCATCACCCTCATTTAATTTGTCCTCCTTCATTCCTATCTTCCCACATTGTCCCTCCAACTGATGACGTTTATACAAGAACCTTAGGAAATGTCCATAACGCTTTTTTTCCTACATGGATTAATGGAAATATTATTGTTAATTTTCAGCTTTTTCTTTTTACCTCCAAGCCCAGCTCTATTAGAGTCATATGCACAAAACCAATTTATGGGGTTGTATAGGCGCCTTCCTGGCTACTTCCCAGGATGCCAAGTTATAAGGGACGCTAAACATCCCTGAAAAGGTAATGAGGTAGAGAACTTCTCTAAGGAAAGGCATGGTATCAGAAGGATGAAATAATGTCTATTTTAATAGATAAGTGAAGACAGGACCCCTTGCCTGAAGAGCAATTCATGGTTGATAAATTCTAAGAAAGACAGGTCTGCTTAGAGGCAAAGGTTTTGTTTTGTTGAATAGGGTTTACAGTTTGGGCCAGACATGAATTGCTAAGGACATAGGGAAAGGGGGGTTGCCTCCTTTGGGGGTTTCCTTTGTACCCCTTCCACCAGGCAGGTGTTCCTTAAATGTTACATAAATATTTAAAGAACCTCTTAGAGGGACACCATATCATCAATGCAAGAGTTGGCCCAACTGAATGCACTGGTCCTCGTTCCTAGATTGAGTGTGATTGTCACAAACAGGCTGTTTGTTTATTTCTGGGCCTGAAGATGAGTCTAAGCATTTAGTGGGTTGGAGAAGAAAGACAAACTTTCAATATCCTAAGAACAGCTAAAGATCATTGGGTCACTGGGACATTAGAACAGGGTTCTCCTTGGGAAGAAATAAGAGGGGTAATTTTCCAAACCGCCAAAGGCTGGGTGACCTACATGTGAGTCTGCCCGTTTCTGCTTTGTCTCTGGCACCCACTTGCTTTGGCTGCCAATTTATTCTCGTAAAATTCTGTCTCTTGTTCAGACAGGAAGTTGACTTCTTTGTTTGCTTTTAAATCCATAGATTTAATTTCTTATAGCAGTATTAGGGTTTACAGAAAAATTGAACAGAAAGTACGGAGAGTTCCCATATACTACCACCCCCGCCCCCACAAGTGTCTCCTAGAATGAACATCTTGGTGTAGTGTATTTATTGCAGTTGATGATCAGTACCAGTACATCATTATTAACTAAAGTCCATAGTTTGTATCAGATTCATTCTCAGTGTTTTATAGTTCTGTGGGTTTTGACAAATGCATAATAGCCTGCATCCACAATTACATCATCGTGCAGAATAGCTTCAGTCCTGTAAAAATCCCCTGTGCACCAGCCTGTGGTGACCGCTGGTCCTTTTCCTGTCTCTGTAGTGCCTTTCCTTTGCCTTCTCTCAGAACGTCATTAGTTGAAATCATATGGTATGTAGTCTTTTCTGACTTGCCCATTTCACTTGTCGATACACATTTAAGGTTTCTCCGTGTCTTTTTGTGGCTTGATTGTTTGTATTTCTTTTTTTTTAATTGCCATAAGAGCACTTAGCATGAGATCTGACCTCTTAACACATTTTTAAGTGTAAGATGCAGTACCTTTGTTTTTAAGTTAAGAGAAAAGGTTGGAAAACTCTGGGAAACAGTAACATTTTTTAAATTTCCTGGAGATGATGGGAAATCTGCATTTATTTTGCTAGTGTTCTTGGTTTTATTGTTGGGTACAAGCTGCTATTCCTATTTGCCTTGCCATGTTTAGTGCAAAATTAGTAGCAATACTTAAATGTTTAACATACCTACTTCTAAGCATCTGTATGGAATATGTACCCCAAACCAAAGCTTTGTGCCACTATGTACTTTCTGCAAACTTTAATGCCTTTTTCATTAAATTCACTTTCCTAATATCTCTAATGTGGTCTATTATAAGTTATTCCTCAGTACTTGAAGATGGATTGTACGTCCTTGAGGATTGATTATATGTCACCTATATTCCTCCTGTTTTTATACTTACTTTTCTTTGGAGAAAAGCACATTTGCTGAATTGACACACACAGATTGAATGAGTGTTTGGTTTTTGTTTCTAAGGCTACAATGATGTTGAACAATTCTTCTTGGTGCTCAGCTATTGAATCTGACCATCATTGTGATTTTTCCTCACTTATCTTTCTGTAAATCTGGACCCTGACACCATCACTCCCTTTGCACCAAACCTCCCCCCCCCCAAACCATAGGTAATGACAAGGGAAGGGATCAGAAGTGACCTTCCTTGAGCACCTATTATGTATGAGGTGGTTTTCCAAATTGCTTTGTGCTTTGCTCCTTTGCCCTCTGGTTTTTAGGTTGAGTTTGGCCAACTAGAGGCAACAGCAGTAGATTAGAGGACAAGAGTAGAGAAAGTTCAGGGTATTTATTCCATCATGGTCCCTCCTTGCTGGGCTGAAGGCTGTTAGAGACTGTTCCTCCATCACAGCTCCTCTTAGGTGGTCTGTCCTAAAACTATACACACAGTTCTCTCTGGGCCCCACTAGTCACTCCCTGCCCTTACCCTTTAGGCCTCAGGTGGTAAATAATCCTTTGATGCTGTTAGCTTTGAAGTGCTACAATACCCCTTTCTGAGTTTGTGCCCACACCATTATAATCCTTCCATTATGTCCTCTTCAATTCCCATTGGAGTCTGCCAACTGTTTCCCAACAGGACTTTGACTAAAAAGTATGTCATTGATTGTAAGACACTCTCTACTTCAGAGATGTTAAAATGTGGGGAAAAAATGTGTATCTTAGAATCAATGAACTATGCTAGTTGGGATGCATTCCTGGTGAATGAACAAATCATTGACTAATTAGCATTCATGGTGCCCCTCATCTCAAAGACAGAGGAAGTGTAATGGTATCACAGATTGTGTGTTGTTCTGGCTAAACTTCAAAAATAAGAGTCAACACTGATTCTTCCTAAGGACTTAGATGCTCTTTCTCAGTCTTGAGATGAGTAGTCAGCGAGAAGGTCATGGCCTTGCCCAGGACTCCTAGTTGTTACACCAGGGCTATAACATTAAAATACTATTTAGTCATTCCATTTCTCATGAAATGAGATAACTCCAAAGCAAATGCTACCAGTGTGGGTACAAATTTGCATTCTGGGAAGCAGTACTGTTGTTATTGTTGTTTGTGACTCTACACAAACTGAGTTCAGAGCTTTCTGAAAGAAGAGAATGGCCCGCGAGTTAGCTTACATTCACTGCTCTGTGTAACCACTGGCTTATATTCTGGCCATGCCTATTTTTAAAAAATTTAAATGTTTATTTATAATTTTTGAGAGAGAGCATGAGCAGGGGAAGGGCAGATACAGAGAATCCCAGAATCTGAAGCAGGCTCCAGGCTCTGAGCTATCAGCACAGAGCCCGACGTGGGGCTCAAAGTCACAAACCTGAGCTGAAGTCAGACACTTGATTGAAGGAGTCAGCCAGGTACCCCTGGCCAAGCCTATTTTTAATAGATGTTGGCCTTATTTACAGCCTAAGACATTACTTAGTCTAGGCTCCTGTCTAGAACTTACCAGCCCTTTAGCCAAACTACTGATTGGAACTGCACAGGCTGTCTTCCTGCAGAAAGCTAGCAATGTCTGAGTCTAGTCAGGCACTACGAGAACTACCGTGGGTGTCTACAAGGCACACGGCCACCAGGGACACTTTCCGTGAGTCCTGTCAGAGTTGAGAAAAGAGCCAAATGTTTGGTATGCTTCCACTCTTTTCTACTCATGCTTCTGTCACCATTCCAGAACAGTCAGTGCACTTTTATTTATGAAAGTGGTCTGCAGACCACTGGGAGTCCTAAAACCATTCCAAGGGGTCAGCGAGGTCAAAGCTATTTTCCGTACTTGCTTTTTTCCCGCTGTGTTGGCATTTGTACCGATGGTCCTGAAGCAATGGTGAGTAAAACTGCAGGTACCGTAGCAAGAATCAGGCCAGTGTGTTTCTTTGCCTTTATGCATTATAGTAAATAAATAAAATGCCACTTTGAAGAAATTCCTTCATGAAACAGTAAAAGTCATTAATGTTATTGAATCTTGATCTTTAAATACATCTGTTTTTAAATTGTTTTGTGCATGCCAAAGTACAAGGGTTGTCTTAGGGTAAAACATTTGTGCATTTGAGATGCCAGTTGAACTGGCTGTGTTTTTTTTTTTTTTACCATTTTTATTTTAAAGAACGAATGACAGATAAACCATTGTTATTCAGTGTTAAGGATTGGGCGGGCATTTTCTCAAAAATGAACAACATAAGTGTCACTTTTAGAAAAACAACTGACAGTATTTATTGACAATTAGAGAATTTGAGCTTTGAAGTGAAAATTTTAAAAAATTTGTATATACCTTTGTGTGACAGCTTCCCAATGCTTAGAGGCTTTTCTAGAAAAGATTGGTGATGGCCTTAACTAATGTGATTTTTTTTGTTTATATTGTTGAACAAATTTTATCGACCTTTGGAATATTTGCCTGATTTAGTGAACCAATATTTTCTAAATGACCAGGATTAAATGAAATAGTGAAGTACAAGTTAGAAAATCACGCTTGGGTAAGAGATCCAGTCAAAGCGCAGGATAGGCCAAGTGATTTTAATGCAATAGAGTATAAAATCATTTCCATATTGACATTAATCTTTAAGGAACTAGTACCTGCTGGGTTTTTGGCGAAGGGTCAAAGAAAAATATCCAGTTATCTAAATAGGCTATTGAAATACTCTTGTCTTTTTCAAATATATATCTCTGTGAAGCCAGATTTTCTTTGTTTCAATCTAAACAATAAATTGATAGTACAACAGATTGAATGGAAACTATATATGAGAATGTAGCTGTCTTGAGAAGCATATTTAATTTTTCTAAAAAGTCGATGTTGGGGCACCGGATGGCTCAGTTGGTTGAGCGTTCGGCTTTGGCTCAGGTCATGATCTCACGGTTCGTGGGTTCAAGCCCTGCATCAGGCTCTGTGCTGACAGGTCAGAGCCTGGAGCCTGCCTCAGATTCTGTGTCTGCCTCTCTCTCTGCCCCTCCCCTGCTCATGCTGTCTGTCTCTCTCTCTCTCTCAAAAATAAATAAAACATTAAAAAAAATTTAAAAGAATCCATGTTAACATGAGGTTATCTTTTCCAAATGAATCAAAATATAGTTTTTAAAAAAATTGTTTTAATTTATTAAGTTATACTTTATACAGTGTCAAAAATGCTATAATTTTTATTCTCCTGTATTTTTAGGTATAATTGACATTATTCATTTCAAGTGTATAACAGTGATTCAATATTTGTATATATTGCAAAATGATCACCATGATATGTCTATGTAACACCCATCACCGTATATGGTTAGAAAAATTTTTCTTGTGAAAGAGAACTTGGAAGATGTACTCTCTTAGCAGTTTCAAATATGCAATACAGTATTATTAACTATCATTGTCATGGTGTACAGTAGTCCCAATGACTTACTTATTTTATGTCTAGAAGTTTCTATGTTTTGATCCCTTTCACCTACCCTGAAACCCCCACCTCCTCTAACCACCAATATGTCATATTTATCTGAATTTGGCTTTTATGTATGCTTCCTTGCTGTTTTAGATTACCAAAACAAGTGCCACCATGTGGTATTTATGTTTCTCTGATTTATTTCACTTAGGAGAGTGTCTTCAAGATCCATCCATGTTGTAGTTGTAAATGGGAAAATTGTATTTTTTATAGCTGAATAATATCCCAGTGAGTGTGTGTGCATGCATGTATGCATTTTCCTTATCCACTCATCCATTGATGGACATTTAGGTTGTTTCCATATCTTGGCTATTGTAAATAATGCTGTGGTGAATGTGGGGGTGCTTGTATCTTGTGAGATGGTGATTTTATTTTCTTTGGGTAAGTGTCCAGAAGTGGAATTTCTGGATCATGTGGTGGTTCTGTTTTTGATTTTAGGAGGAACCTCCACACTGGCTGCACCCATTTACACCCACCAACAATGCACGCGAGGTCTCCTTTTTTTCCGCATCCTTGTTAATCCTTGTTATTTTTGATTCTAGCCATTCTGACAGATGTGAGGTGAGGTCTCATTGTGGTTTTGATTTGCATTTCCCTGATGATGAGTAATGCTGAGCGTCTTTCCATATACCTGTTGGCCACTTGTAAGTTGTCTTTGGCAAAAGGTCTATTCAGGTCTTCTATTTATTTTGTAACTGGATTGTTGGTGTTTTGCTGTTGAGTTGTGTACCTTTATATTTTTTTGGATACTAACCCCTTTTCGGCTATATGATTTGCAAATGTTTTCTCACACTTAATAGGTTGCCTTTTCCTGTTAAAAAGGATTTCCTTTGGTGTGTAAAAGCCTCTTATCTTGATGTAGTCCCACTTTTTTTTTTTTCTGTTGTAGCTATTGCTTTTGGAATCAGATCCAAAGAATCCTCTCCAAGACTAATGTCAAGGAGCTTCCTGCCTAAGGTTTTGTCTAGGAGTTTTATGGTTTTAGGTGTTACATTCAAGTCTTTAATCCATTTTAAGTTAATTTTTTGTATGGCATAAGGTGGTAGTAATCCAGTCTCATTTTCTTGCATGTGACTGTCAAGTTATCCAAACACCATTTATTAAAGAGATCATCCTTTTCCCATTGTATATTTTTGATTCCTTTGTCATAAATTAATTGACCACATATCCATGGGCTTATATATGGACTGTCTATTCTGTTCCATCGATCTGTGTGTCTGTTTTTATGCTCATATCATACTCTCTGGATTATTATAGCTTCGTAATATAATTTGAAATCGAGGGAACAAGACGCCTCCAGCTTGTGCTTCTTTCTCAAGATTGCTTTGGCTATTCAGGGTGTCTAGTGATTCCACACAAATTTTGGGATTTTTTGTTCTCTTTCTGTGAAAAATGCCACTGGAATTTGGATAGGGATTACATTGAATTCATAGATTTCTGTGACTGGTATGGGCATTTTAACAATATTAATTCTTCCAATCCATGAGTATGGAATGTCCATTTATTTTTGTCTCCTTCAATTTCTTTCGTCATTGTGTTATAGTTTTCAGTGGACAGGTCTCTCACTTCCTTGATTAAATGTATCCCTATGTATTTTTTAAGGTATTTTACTCTTTTTTTTAAATTTTGTTTTATTTATTTTTGATACCGAGACAGAGCATGAGAGGGGGAGGGGCAGACAGAGAAGGAGACACAGAACTGGAAGCAGGCTCCAGGCTCTGAGCTAGCTGTCAGCACAGAGCCCGACGCGGGGCTCAAACCCACGAACATGAGATCATGACCTGAGCCGAAGCCGGAGGCTTAACCGACTGAGCCACCCAGGCGCCCCTATTTTACTCTTTTTGATACAATTATAAATGAAATATTTTCCTTCTCAGTTTTAATTTATAACACAGTAAATATGGGTGGACATCACCCACACAAACAGAAGTGCTTTGGAGCATTCCAAAGGTTTGATGACTGCTAGCTTAGGGAATGCTTACTATACAGACTGGCCTCAGTTTTGTTCTTGCAGACAGTTAAATTACTAGCTTATCATTTGGATCTTGTGGAAGTTTGATTTTAGGATTCGTTGAGCAAGTCGATTTTGGTTTATCTTAGTCCAGAGGCTTAGTGTTTACTTCTCAGTTTTCCATGGATCTCTAAGCTGTTCAGTGAGCCCCTTTATGTTTTATTTATTTATTTTTATTTTTGAGAGACAGAGAGAGACACAGAGAGCAGAGGAGGGTCAGAGAGAGAGGGAGACACAGAATCTGAAGCAGGCCCCAGCCTCTGAGCTAGCTGTCAGCACAGAGCCCAACCCGGGGCTCAACCCCACGAACCATGAGATCGTGACCTGAGCCGAAGGCAGACACTTAACCGACTGAGCCACCCAGGTGCCCCTCAGTGAGCCTCTTTAACTTGACTTGATCTCAGGCACTGACCAGTTGTTGAGATATCTGTTCAGCTCTTTTACCTTTAACTCTTGTTTTCCCACCTGGACTCTTTGGAACTTTATTCTGCACATGTACCACTCAGGAGTCAGTTAAAAATTTGAGATAAATTTATCTGCAGATTCAGAGCCTCCTTCACTGTGGCTTTCTCCTCTCTCATGTTTCCTCAATTTCTAGCCTCTCTAGCAGTCCTATCTCTGTCCTCCAAATTGTCAACTCAGTAAGATGATAGCCTTCTGCTTGAGCTTCATGTTCACTTCATCAGGAAAATGGAAGAGGCTTCAGAGAAAGTGCCGACTAAATGTGGAACTCGTTCAATGTGTTTGCATTCTTTCAAGGTCACATCTTCTCCAGTTTTGACCTGCTTTTGGTTGAGTTCCAGTGAATTCAAACCACCTTTCCCCCCCGTATGTTTTTCCAGAGTTACAGTCATCAGCAGGAGAGTTCATATGATATGAGCTACACTGCTGTTAACTGACGTGGAATTCCTGTCCAAGATCAGCAAGACCATGTCCTCATTGGTGGGGAGAAAACAGTCAGTAGCAGGCCCTGGAAAGTATGTTTTCCTCCACCTATGCAGTGTTACATAAACTCTTCTTTCCCCACAATCCACACACTGAGTCTAATTTAACATCCTCTTATCTGGGTGGTTCTGATTTTGGGCCAAGGACCATCATGAGACACTCATTTTCTCATAGTCTACCCCTTCAGTCTTGGTGGATGGTCATCTATCCAATATCTTGAACTCACATTTGCATTTTGTGATCAATTCACATCATTATATATACTGTTTTAAAATGTACTTTCTGGTTTGTGACCATTTTATGCCATTGTAAACTTATGGTTCTAGTTGACACTAATCATGCTCATATTTTTGGGCTCAAGGTGACAGTACTCAGGCTTTAACCTACATCAAGGTAGAGTTTTTCTAATACCCGATGCTTCCTTTGTGCTCTTTTTCAATTTATTTCCCGACAGATGAAACCACTGATGTGTTGGTTTCTGTCACTACAGAATGTTTTGCCTGTTAATAAACTTTATGCAAAGGGAATTGTACAGTATGTACTTTGGCAGTTTTTAATATTTCAGTATTTTGAATATGCCATTCAACTCACTCCTGGAATGTAGAGTTTCTTCTGAAAAATCTGCTGATAGGCTGATGGAGATTCCTGTGTAGGTTTTTATGGTCTTCTTTCCCCTGGCTGCCTTTAAAATTCTTCATCATTGGCTTTTGATAATTTTATTTTAATATGTCTTAGAGAATGTCTTTTTGCATTGAGATTAAAAGGTATTTTATTAGCTTTGTGGACTTGGAGATCAAGTTCTTTCCCCATATTTGGGAAGTTCTCAGCTATTATTCCTTTAAGCCCTCTGGTCCCTCTCTTCTCCTTCTGATATACCCATTAATTTTGTATTTGTTCTTTTTTTTAATTGTTCTTTAATGTTTTATTTATTTTTGAGACAGATGGAGACAGCTTGAGCAGGGGAGGGGCAGAGAGAGAGGGAGACACAGAATCTGAAGCAGGCTCCAGGAGCTGAGCTGTCAGCACAGAGCCCGATTGCAGGGCTTGAACCCCCGAACTGTGATATCATGACCTGAGCTGAAGTTGGACGCTAAACCAACTAAGCCACCCAGGTGCCCCTGTGTTTGCTCTTCTAATGTATGAGTCTGAGAGTACTCACTGAGTTTCTTCACTTAAAAAAAATCTCAATCCCCTCTTCTCTTCTATACATCAATCATTTCTAAATCCCTGTCTTCAACCTTCTTTAGTCTCTCTTCTGTCTGATCTATTCTATTTCCAGTGCTTTCTAGTGCATTCCCATCTCATTTATTGAGTTCTTCAGCTCAAGAATTTATTTGATTTTCATAATTTCAATTTCTTTGGTAAAGTAGTCCTTCTATCCATTAATTTTATTCCTGAGTTTACTGAATTGCCTTTTGGAGTTTTCTTGTAGCACATTGAATTTCTTCATTATAGCTTGCTTTAATTCTTTTATCACAGTAATTCCACGTCTTTGGGTTTGGTTGCTAGAGAATTTCTATTTTCTGTTTGTGATGTTATATTACCATGATTTTTTATAGCATCTGATGAAATGAGCATCTGCTGCCATATGCGAAGTGGAAAACACCTTTCTTATTTTGGTAAGGTTTTATTTACTTTGACCCTATCTTTTAAAATTTATTATTTAAGTATAATTGACAATGTTATATTAATTTCAGGGGTACAATGTATTGATTTGGTAATTCTATACATTACTCAGTGCTCAGCATCTGTCACTATAGTGCTGCTACAATATTACTAATTTCCCTATGCAGTACTTTTTTATCTCTGTGACTTATTTACTTTATAACTAGAAGTTTATACCTCTTAATCCCTTTTGTTTGTTTCACCCATCCCCCCTAGTACTTCCCTTCTAGAAATCACCAATTTGTTCTCTGTATTTAAGAGTGTTTGTCTTTTTTATTTATTTGGGTTTTTTAAAGTTTCCACATATAAGTGAAATACAGTATTTATTATTTCATGTCTAAGTTGTTTAACTTAGCATAATACCCTCTAGGTCCACATGTCATGTGTGTGCAAACGTGTGTATTACATCTTCTTTATCCATTTGACAGGCATTTGGATTGCTTCCATATCTTGGTTATTGTAAACAATGATGCAGTAAACATAGGGCTGCATATATCTTTTCAATTTACTGTTTTCATTTTCTTTAGGTAAATACTCAGTAGTGGAATTACTGGATCGTATGGTAATTCTATTTTTAAATTTTTGAGGAACATCCATACTGTTTTCCACAGTGGTTGCATCACTTTACATTGTACCCAACAGTACATGAATGCTCCATTTTCCCCACATCCTCACCAACACTTGTTATTTCTTGTCTTTTTGATTTTAGCCATTCTGACTGTATGACGTAATATCTCATTATGGTTGTGATTTGCATTTCCCTGATAATGAGTGATGTTGAGCATCTTTTTTTATGTGTCTGTTGGCCATCTGTATGTTCTTTGGGAAAATATCTGTTCAGGTTCTCTGCCCATTGTTTAATCAGATTATTTGTGGATTTTTTGGTGTTGAGTTCTATAAGCTCTTATTGTATTTTGGCTATTAAACACTTATCAGATATATAATTTTCAAATACCTTCTCCCATTCACTAGGTTGTCTTTTAGTTTTGGTCTCCTTCATGTGAAAAAGTTTCTTCTTTTGGCACAGTCCCAGTATTTTATATTTGCTTTTGTTCCCCTTGTCTTTGGAGACAGAGCTAGAAAAATGTTGCTAAGGCTAATGTTCAAGAGATTATTGCCTGTGTTTATTTTTAGAATTATGGTTTCAAGTCTCATATTCAGTTCTTTAATTCAACTTTTTATTTCTGTGTATAGTGTTAAGAAAGTGGTCCATTTTCATTTTTGCATGTAGCTATCCAGTTTTCCTACAACCATTTATTCAGGACTCTTTTTCCCACTGCATATTCTTGCTTCCTTTGTTGAAGATTAATTGCCCATATAATCGTGGGTTTATTTTTGGTCTTTCTATCCTGTTCCATTGATCTATGTGTCTGGTTTTATGCCAGTACTATACTGTTTTTGATTAATTCAGCTTTGTACTATATCTTGAAATCTGGGATTGTGATACCTTTCAATCCCAGTTTTGTTCTTCTTTCTCAAAATTATTTTGGCCATCTGAGGTCTTTTGCGGTTCCATACAAATTTTAGGATTGCTTATTCTAGTTCTGTAAAAAAAAAATGCTAGTGGTATTTTGAAAGAGAATGCAGTGAATCTGTAGGCTGCTTTGGGTGTTATGAACAATTTAACAGTATTCTTCCAATCCATGGGCATGGTATATCTTTCCATTTCTTTGTGTCACCTTCACTTTCTTTCATCAGTGTGTTATAGTTCTCAGATTGTAGGTCTTTCCCTTCCTTGGTTAAGTTTATTTCTAGGTATTTTTTTCTTTTTGGTATAATTGTAAATGGAATTGTTTTCTTAATTTCTCTTTCTGCTACTTTGTTATTAGTGTATAGAAATGCAACAGATGTCTGTATGTTGTCTATCCTGCAAATTTACTGAATTCATTTATTCTCATTGCTTTTTGGTGGAGTCTTTAGGATTTTCTGTATACAGTATCATGTCATTTGCAAATAGTGATGGTTTTACTTCTTCCTACCAATTTGGATGCCTTTTATTTCTTGTCTGATTGCTTTGGCAAGGACTTCTAGTACTGTGTTAAATAAAAGTGGTCAGAGTGGAATCCTTATCATGTTCCCGATCTTAGAGGAAAAGCTGTTTTTCACCATTGATGTTAGCTGTGGGATTTTCATCAATGGCCTTTATCATATTGAGGTATGTTCCTTCTAAACCTACTTTGTGGAGAGTTTTTATCATGAGCAGATGTTGTATTTTGTCAAGTGCTTTTTCTGCATCTTTTGAAATAATAATATAGTTTTTATCTTTCCTCTTGTTAATGTGATGTGATATATCACATTAATTGGTTTTTGAATATTGAACCATTCTAGCAACACTGAAAAAAATCCCACTTGATCATGGTGAATGATCTTTTAAAATGTATCATTCAATTTAGTTTGCTAATATTTTGTTGAGGGTTTTCCCATCCATGTTATTAGCCTGTAGGTTTTTTTCTAGTATCTTTTTGTGGTGTTAGTATCAGGATGATGCTAACCTTACAGAATGAGTTTGGAAGTTTTCCTCCTTCTATTTTTTGGAATAGTTTGAGAAGAATAGGTATTAGCTCTTTTTCAAATATTTTCTAGAATTCACCTGTGAGCCATTGGGAATTTTCTGATTATCAATTCAATTTCATCATAGCAATTGGTTTGTTCAAATTTTCTGTTTCTTCTTGATTTAAGTTCTAGAAGATTGTGTTTCTAGGAATTTACCCATTTCTTCTAGATTGTCCAATTTGTCACCATTTATTTATATTTCTGTGGTGTTATTTCTCCTCCTTTGTTTCTCATTTTATTTGAGACCTGTTTTTTTCTGATTAGTTAAAACTTATCAGTTTTACTTATCTTTTCAAGAAACCAACTCTCAGTTTCATTGATCTTGTTGGGGTTTTTTTAGTGTCTATTTCATTAATTTCCCCTCTGATTTTTATTATTTCTTTTCTTGTACTAGCTTTGTGTGTTCTCTTTCTGGTTCCTTTAGGTATAAAGTTAGTTTTTTGTTTACTTGTTTGAAATATTGTTTCTTGAGGTAGGCCTGTATCACTATAAATGTCCCTCTTATGAATGCTTTTACTATGTCCTAAAGATTTAGACTGTTATATCTTAATTTTTATTTGTCTCCATGTATTTTTATTTTCTATTTATTTGTTGAGCCTTCATTTATTTGTAGTATGTTTTTTTTGCCTCCATGTGTTTGTGCTTTTTCTAGTTTTTAAATTGTAATTGATTTCTAGTTTCATATCATTGTGGTCAGAAAAAATGCTTGAGATAATTTCAATATTCTTAAATTTATTTAGACTTGTTTTGTGGCCAAACATGCAATCTATCATGGAGAATGTTCCATGTGCCCCTGAAAATAATGTGTATTTTGCTCTTTTTAAGTAGAATGTTGTATATGTAGCTTTTAAGTCCACCTGGCCTAATGTGTCATTTAAAGATAATTTCCCTGTTGATTTTCTGTCTGGATGATCTATCCATTGATGTAAGTGATGTAAGTGTAAGGTAAAAGTCCCGGACTATTATTGTATTACTTACAATTTCTCCGTTTATGTCTATTAATATTTCTTTTATGTATTTAGGCACTCTTATGTTCAGTATATAGATGTTTACAGTTATTGTATCCTTTTATTTGATCTCCTTTCCATTATGTAGTGCCATTCTTTGCCTCTTACAACAGTCTCTTTTAAAGACTTTTTTGTGTGATATAAATATCACTTGCATATCTTTTTCCATCCCTTCACTTTCCATCTGATTCCCTTCACTTTTCATGTCTTTTGGGCTGATATAACTCACTTATAGGCAGCAGCAGATAGATTGGTTTGGTGTCTTTTATTTATTCAGTCACCCCGTATATCTTTTGACTAGAGCATTTAGTACATCTACATTTGAAGTAATTATTGGTAAGTATGTACTTATTGCCATTTTTAAAGTTGTTCTCTGGTTGTTTTTGTAGTTATTTTCTGTTCCTTTCTTCCTTTGCTCTCTTCCCTTGTGATTTGATGGGTTTCCTTAGCATTATGCTTAGATTTTTGTGTGTGTGTGTGTATTTTACTATAGGTTTTTGACTTGTGGTTCCCATTGGGTTCATATATAGCATCCTACATGTACAGTAGTCTTTATTAAGTTGATGGTCACTTAAGTTTGAACACATTTTAAAATACTAAATTTACTTCCCCCTCCATTATTTTTACATGTATTATGTATGTGTGTGTGTGTGTTTTAGTTTTTAATTTTGTGTATCCCTTGACTAACTTTTGTAGACATAATTGACTTTACTATTTTGTGTTTTAACTTCCATACTATTTATAAGTTATTAATCTACCTTTTCCATCTGACTGCTTTTACCCATGAAATTTTTTTCTTTTATAATTTTCTTCTAGTTATGATCTTTTCTTTCCACCTAAAGAATTTGCTTTACATCTCTTGTAAGGTGGTTTAGTGTTGATGAACTCCTTTAACTTTTGCTTATCTGGGAAACTTTTTCTCTCTCCTATTCTGAATGATAGCTTTGCTGAGTACTAGTATTATTGGTTATGAGGTTTTTAAAATTTCTTCACGTTAAAGGTATCATACCATTCTCTTCTGGCCTGCCAAGTTTCTGCTGAAAAATCATCTAGTAGCCTTATATGAATTCTCTTCATGTAACTCTCTTCTCTTGCTGCTTTAAAAATTCAATATTTTTTGCCATTTTAATTATTATTAAAAGACCAATTTGGATTCATCTTCTTAGGGACGCCCTATGCTTCCTGGATTTGAATGTTTGTTTCCTTCCTTAGATTAGGGAAGTTTTCAGCTACTGTTCCTTCAAATAAATTTTCTGACTCCTCTCTCTCTCCCTTCTGAGACCCCCTATAATATGAATGTTAAGACATTTGATGATGTCACAGAATTCCCTTAACCTGTCATAATTTTTATTATTCTTTTTTCATTTTCCTTTTCAGCTTGGTTGCTATCTATTATCATCTTCCAGATTGCTGATCCATTTCTTTTCATTCTGTCATCTCCTGTTGATTCCCTTTAGTCTCTTTCTCATTTCACTTATTGAATTTTTCAGCTGTTTTTCTTTTCTGTTTCTTTGTTAAAGTTCTCAATGAGCACATCCACTCTTAAGTCCATTGAGTATCTTTATGACCATTACTTTGAATTTGTTATTAGACATATTATCTCTGTTTCATTTAGTTCTTTTACTGTGATTTTGTATTGTTCTTTCATTTAGGCCATATTCTTCTGTCCTCACATTTTGCCTAACTGTATTTCTATGTGTTTGGTCTTAAAAGTAGTGGCCTTGTGTAAAAGAGGTCCTGTGGTGCCTTCTAGCACAATCCCACCTGCATGCCAGATTCAGACATTCTGGGGGTGTCCCATGTCAGCTGTGGGCACTCTCCTGTTGTGGTTGAGCCATGGTTGCCTCCAGGTCTGCTGTCTGCAATAACCTTTTTTGCCTGCTGTGAACGTATTAGGTAGGGTTGCTGTGTGTGCTGTTGAGATGTTCGGCTGTAGTCACCACAGCCTCCTTAATAGGCAAGGCCAGTAATCAGCCTCACTGTCTGCCATTAGCCTTTCTGACACAACTGCAGGTGCACCGAAGGGCAGGGCTCACTCCATGAACAGCTAGCCACAAGGTCTGGCTGCTGGAACTGAGAGTGTACTGGTGTGGCAGCAGGAATCACATTGGAGTGGTGACAGTCGAGCCAGGGTCGCCTGCCAGGTGAGGCAGGGCAGGAGTCACATTGGAGGTGGGCATATTGAATAGGGTGGTTGCACAGGAGATGGCCAGGGTGGAGCATGCAATCCTAACAAGATCGGTGGAGAGTGTTACACTTGATTCCCACAGGCATCTGGCTCTCTAGGCTGGAGAAGGGCAAGAAAAATGGTGCCTACCAGCACTTTTGTTCCTGGAGGAATCTCCTGCAGATCTCTGCTCCTCTGAAACATGATCTAAGATTAGTGGATCAGTCTCCTTGATGTATACCCCAGGTGTTTATCAAACTGTGTCTTGGGCCGAGTTTTTAGTATGTTGGCTTTTTAAGGGCAGGAACTTGGACTTCGTTTCCTATTGCTTTTGGACTCTCCCAGAGTTAAGCCCTAATAGTTTTCATAGCCAGACATTATGGGCACTAGTCTTCCCAGTACAGGTTCCCAGTGCCAGGGGTGCCTGGTATGGGGTCTAATCGACTTGCTCCTCTGCGTTTGTGATGTCCCTCCTCCTTGCAGTTAGTTGTGCCACAGGTTTGATTCCTAACCACATGTCTACTCCTCTTGCCCTTTATGCTATGGCCTTCCCTCTCTGACTAGCTGCGGAAGAGGTGTTGTGCCAGTCTTCAGGTGATTTGCAGAGTTAGTACATATACATGTTCGTACACATGTAGTTGATGCCTTGGTGTGCCCACCAGATGGGGTGAGCTCAGGATCTGTCTATTCCATCTTATGAATGTCTGTTTCAAGTGGTTAGTAGTTAAGAGGCTTTCTCCCCCCTAAAAAGTAGTGCTACGGCAAAAGTTTTGGCTGCTAAGGTGGTGAGAACAAGCATAGAAAAAGCTGCTGGGAATAAAAAGGTGGTGGCAGAGTTGGAGGGGGGAGGAAGTGTTTGTTTAACACCAGTGGCTTTGGGTGTGGCCATGGACTTAGTAGCGCTATCTTCAAGTGGAGGGTCCCAAAACATGGACTTCCCTCAACAGGGTGATGACCCCTATATCTTTGCTGATCTACTTGACCTTTGACTGGTACAGTGGTCCCCACTGGGGAAAAACGAAAGGTGAGAATTGGTGCTTCCTCTGGTTTTAGCCTCCGATTTATATGATCACAGCTGGTGATTAAAGGCTTAACTCCTTAATTTTTGGCTTGTTGCTTTAATCAGCTACTCTGCCACCTTAAAGCACAGCTTTCCCAGCTCAGCTGAGTGCCTCCTGACCAAAGTAATTATATTTTTCTATTCCTAAAGCACCACTAAGAATCAGTCCTAAAATCCCTGACCACATTGAGCAAGTACGGCTTGTGCTTGAAACACAAAATGAATTTTAATAAAATTTGCTCCAAAATATTTTATTAATACATTTTATATAAAAAAAACAAAATAGAAGTAAGTTCTGTGTTACACTGAATAACACATCAAAAGCACATGTACGGTCGTGGTTTGTAATTTCTCTATAAAATTAACCAGCCACAATGGAACAAAGAGAGTAAATATCCTATTCATAATTTTTTGGTACGCTTCCGAGTACAAAAAGCATCATGGCAATTTTTAAGTGCAAAGGAAGCTCATATTAAAATAGACTTTAAAAATTACAAATAAAAATCTGTACATCAAGGATATTTTTAAGGCCTTCCGTGTGCAGGGCACGCTGTAGAAGAAGAAGAACTGCCAAGAGAGGAACCGTCGCGTCAGGTGGTACAGGCCTGGCCCATTTCCGCTTGCAGGACCATCTCCTCTTTTCTCAAGGGGAAAGTGTCAATCAGGTTGAAGAGGGCCACAGGCATCACCAGGGACACGTAGCGCTCCTTGTCCATGCCATGCTTATCCACGAGCACCATGCTGAAGGAGTAGAGTGGGATTCGCAGCAACAACCTAGGGCCGACAAAGAGGTGAGTGTCCAACCTGATTTCCAAGGGTTCTATTGGACCAGCCAGAGCCCTATAGCAACACTGTATGCAGAGAAAGGCTTAATACCATGAAGGACTTACTCATGTAAAGGCTCTTGCTACTCAAAGTATGGTGCTTGGACTGACAGCCAGCACATGGGAACTTGTTAGAGATGGAGAATCCCATGCTCCACCCCAACCCTATCAAATTAGAATATGCATTATTAGCAAGATGCCTAGATGACAGGTATTGTACATATAAGGTTGTGTAGCACTACTTTACATTTTTTTAATGTTTATTTTTGAGAGCGAGAAAGAGAGGGAGACACAGAATCTGAAGCAGGCTACAAGCTCTGAGCTGTCAGCACAGAGCCCATCGTGGGGCTCGAACACATGAACTGTGAGATCCCGATCTGAGCTGAAGTCGGATGCTTAACCTACTGAGCCACCCCGGCGCCCTGGGTAGCACTACTTTATTGTGATCAGGAAGATATTAGGACTGCATTGGTGCTCTCTGCCAACAGCTGCTATGAGGTATGTCCAACAATACCAATATTTTTGCCTTAAATTGGAGTCAACTGAAATTTGCAGACTAGGTTCGCAAAGCCATGTACATACTGGACCTAGGTCAGTGGTTAGTGGGAGTGATTTTACCCTTTAGGGAATATTTGGCTATGTCTGAACACATTTTTCGTTGTCACAGTGAGGTGGTGCTTCTGGCCTCTAGTGAGTAGAGGCCAGGGATGCTGCTTAATATACTGCCACCCACAGGAAAGTATCTTCCAACAAAGAATCAGCCAGTCCCAAAGGTCAATAGTACGAGGTTGAGGAACCCTGGATGAGGTGAAGTTGATTGAAATGAGTTTCTAAACATTGTACTTCTGGCCCATTCGGGCTTATTCAGTAGCCAGCTCAGGACTGCAGTTAATCTGCATTAAATGTGGTCCATGCCGTAGGAGTATTAATTCGGTTAATTATAATATGTACCTCACATAATTCTGAAAAAAATCAAAGTTACCTCAAAAGTCTGATGATTTTTCTACTCTACCACACTAGAATTTTTACTGGGTAAATTATTTTTATATCAACAGAAACATGTTGAGATTAAATAAGCCCGAGAAAGCAAGCAACCTGGTAGGCTGAGCCCATTGAAAAAATAAGCCCACTCAGTCTCAATTTTATTTCTTAACTTAGTTATCTAGACATTGTGCAAGGCAGAATATACACTGCCGTCTGTATTTAAAGTGAAATAGTTTTTCATCACACAAAAGGATCAAGGGAGAAATATTCACTACTAAAAATCCAAACTGACTACACTTTCTTCTGCCTTTTAAGAGGGAGTTTCAGGGAAGATGAGAATAATTTATATTTTATCTCATTGGGAAGCTAAATTGCTAATCCATTGCTAGTGACGAGAAATAAAAGACAGACATTAAAATATCTTCATCATGTCTCCTGAGGCAGTAGATGGCTGAGAAATGCATTAATGAGTATTTGTAGACCACGACGTGAATCAAAATGGAGAAACTGCTCTGCATCCTTACAAAGAGGAATAGTTAGGTTTTTTCTGGGGGAGAGGAGAGGGGTACCAGAAAACAAGAGTAGGAAAGAAAACCGGTTTGGAGGGAGGAAAACGCCAAGCAATGCTGTGTTGGCTGGAGCCGGGGGGGCTAAGGCAACCACTGAGGAAGTGGAACGTTTGGTGTTACAGTGCTTCTGAGGGTAGGCTGGAAACCTCCCGTGATGCCACCCTCTGCTACCACGCACATTCCTCATGTGAGCCTTGTGCCCTGAAAAACTACCATGGGAAGAAATGAGCGTTCAGGTCAGCAGGCTATCAATCAACAGTCACTAGAATGTATCTCACAGTGGCCAAGAGACTACAGAAATCTTGGAGATGGAGGATGGGCCACCCCACAGGTTGAAGGGTGGTGCCAGCACTGTGTTGGCGTTACATAAATGCCTGTCATCAGATTGGAATGAGCTCTTCCTGAAGAATACTCTAGCCTTCAAAAATAACACGGGATGTTCCAATTCAAGATGGAAGAAGATCCTGACTCCTTTCATGGACACGACACGTTTACAACTTCATTTGGAACAATTTCCTCGGGAAAAAAAATAAACCTGAAACCATGCAGTGCGACTCCAGCATTTCAGGAAATGAGAAGAAAGCCACATCCAAACGGGTAGGAGAAGCTGCGACACAATCTCACCAAAAAGTCCACGCCCCTAGCAGTGACCCCCAAGTCAGGAGGGAACTGAAAACCTGGAGCTTCTCCTCAAGGACCAAAGTGTTCACACCCCACTTGGGGAACCCTATCTTTTGAGACCTGCACATGAGAGAGGCCCCTAAATGTCTAGCATTGACAACCAAGAGGGCTAAAACCCCCCAGACCTGTAGGTCTGTGGTAAATTGAGAAATGGTTCTTATAGGACTCACATGCAAATTCACCCCGAGGTGCAGCCCCAAGCAGCCACTGGAAAAGCACCCAGACATCAGGTGAAAGAGGCTCCTTGAGCGAGAGCACGCACGCACACGTGAGCAGGGGAGGGGCAGAGAGGGAGAATCCCAAGCAGGCTCCTTGCTGTCAGCACAGAGCCCCACACGGGGCTCAATCTGTGAGATCATGACCTGAACCGAGAACGAGAGTTGGACACTTAACCCAGTGGGCCCGGCAGGTGCTCTTCCTCTGATAATTTTTAAGTGTGTGACTGAGGGGCAGGGGCCTGAGGGATACTCTCCAGGTTCAGAGGCTTCTGGGTGCCATTTTCACACCATACCTCTATGTTGCTAAAGGCAGTGGAAGCCATCTATTTTTCTTTTCATTTTTGGCCTGTGGGTTGCTTCTTCACCCTCCAGCCAGCAGGTGCCATCTTTGTGTTAGCCTACCTTCTATAACTGGTGGGCATGGCCTCTCCACCCATTCCTTGCTCCTTGGCTTGCACACTCCAGCTCTCTTGCTCCCATTCTGTTCCTGATGCTCTCCCTCCTGCCATCTCTTGCTCCCTAGCTTTCAGTTTGTCATACTCATCCTTTCTCCATCTGTCCTTTGTGCACGCTCATATTCCGTTTCTCTCTCCCATTCCCTCTCCTTCTCTGTGTGCGTGTGTCCATCTCTTGCTGTCTCTCTGATTCTCCTTTTCTCCATCCTCTCTCCGTTTCTCTGTGCCACCCTTTCCCTATGTTGGTGGGTCTTTCTTACGTCTGTTCTCTCTCTCTCTGCCTTTGTAGGTCTCGGTCTTGCTGTGTGTGTCTTTCTGTCCCAGCTTCCCCTTCTCTCCCATCTCTTTTCCTCCCTACCTCTCTCTACATCCCTCTCACTGCATCTCTGTTCTTGTCTTATCTGTATCCATCTTGGTCTGTGTGTATGTCTCTCTACGTGTCCACTTCTACCCCTTTCTCTGCCAATGTCTCTCTTTCTGTACCCCTCTGTATTTGTGTCACCTTGTGTGTCTTTCTCCTTTGCTCATTTCCCCTCTCCCTCTAACCATCTCCTTATTACTGTCTCTCCCTTGCTCTGTCCCCTTCCCCCTCTGTTTGTCTTTTTATCCCTTTTTTCAGTGAGTGCCCTCTCGTGCCCTCCCCCTCTGCTTAGCTCAAGCTGGAGGACAGCATCTCTGCCCTCTCCAGCTGCCTCCCTACAGCTCACTGGTGTGTTAAAGGAGCTTATCCCTTTTCTGGCTCCTCGATGCTGCTGCCGGGACATTTCTACATCATCTGGCTCTTGGGCCAGGGTTGCGTATGCCTGCAGGCCCCGTAGGACAGCAAGCACCCTCAGGAGACAGCAAGAAGATCAGCCCTGGGAGTTCAGTCTTTCTGTGAAAGAGTACGAATAGCTTGTCATCATAGCTACAGTATGAGGGAGAGGCTTCGGATGCAATACACATCTGCGGACTGACTGTAAACCTTTCAGAGACCTCGGAGGGGAGATGCTGTCTTTGTCCTCTCCCTCTGCTGCCCTCCAGAGCACTAGCTTCTATTGCCCGGGAGCTCACGTATGCCTGGTGCCCCAGCTTTTACATCTAGTACCGTGCTTTTCACGGATGCTACCCAGAAGATCCCGCTTGATCTCCTGGCTCCAGCGGCTGAAAGGACTTGCACTCCTGGGTGCCACGGGACTGTAACAATCAAGCAGACAGTTCTTGGCAGCGCCTCCCCTCTGGGGCACTGTGCAGATTACAGCAGGCCCCATCTTTCCAAATATCCCAATTTGTTTATCCTGGAACTTCATCCTGAAGGGCAGGCTTTAGACTTAGAACACCTCTTGGCGCCTTCAAAGGGGCCCCTGGAAACATAGACCACGGGATGCCATCTTTGAGCTCTCCCTTTGTCTCACCACAGCTCACAAGTGTGTCCCAGAGAAGAGCTTATACAGCGCCTGAGGCCCCAACTTTTGTGACTGCCGCCCAGAGGACACCTCCCAGTCACTACGTCAGGTGGCCAGTGGAGCTAACACTTCCCAGTCCCGCAGCACTATCCATCCACCCTTTCCATCAGTCATGTGCTGATTGAGAGTCTGGCTTCCAGTGAGCCTGAATGTAAGTGCTGAGATGCTGGTCTTTCATACACTGACGCCTATTGGCACACTCTCAAATATTGGAATCGACTGAAAATAAAATAGCCTGCTTAGAGAATCAGAATGGTTTGAGAGACCACCAAAAGCTAGAGCACGGGTGACCAATAAAGAGTATCTCCTGCCTGAGACCATTATTTCAACACCGAGAGAGATGGCTGTTTGATCTAAGGGACAGAAGAGTATGTTCTGAACAAAATAGCAAGATCAAACCTCAGAAAATAAACGTTAATGAAATGGAGAAAAGTAATTTACCTGAAAAAGAGTTCAATGTAATGATCATAAAAATGTTCACTGAACTTGGGAAAAGAATGGTTTAGAACAGTGAGAATTTCAAAAAAGATAAAAATATAAGGACATACCAGACAGAAGTCAGAGCTGAAGAATTCAATAACTAATACTCGAGGAATTCAACAACAAACTAGATGAAGCAAAAGAATAAGTGAACTCAAAAGACAGGGCAGAAGAATTTACCCATTCAGAAAATCAAAAAGAAAAAAATTTCAAACAATGAAAATAGCTTTAAAGGACATATGGAAGACTATTCACATAAAACACGGTCTCATTGTTCATATGCAAGGGGTCCCAGAAGGAGAAGAGAGGGAGAGGCTGAAAACTTCAACACGGGGAATAAATAGACATCCAGATCAAGGAGAATTGAAAATAAGAAATCAGAAACCCACACCAAAACACATTATAGTTAAAATGTCAAAGAAAAGGAGACAACCTTAAAAGCAGCAAGAGAAACACTTGTTAAATATGTGGAATTCCCCATAAGACTATCAGCATGTCTTTTCAGCAGAGACTTTGAACGTATCGTGCCTCTCCCTTTGGCTTACAAACTGTTGAAAGAAAAAAAGCTGCCAAACAAGAGTACTCTGTTCAACAAAATTATTCAGAATTGAAATAGAGATAGTTTCCCAGACAAGTTAAAAGAGTTCATCACCACGGAAACATCCTTACAAGAAATGGTGAAGGGACTTCTTTATGCTGAGAAGAATGGGCATGAATTACTAACAACATAACATATGAAAGTATGGCTCTCGGTGGTAAATATATAGCAAAGGGAGTGGATTCATCACTTCAAATTGATATAAAGATTAAGATACAAAAGTAGTAAAACTAATAACTATGATAAGTTAAGGGATACCCAAGATTAAGAAAAAGATACTGTCGTGACATCAAAAATATAAAACGTATCCTTTGAGTAAATACCTAGTGGTGCAATTGCTGGATGAGAGGGAGTTCTATTGTTCACTTTTTGAGGAACCTCCATCCTATTTTCCACAGTGGCTGCACCAGTGTGCATCCCCATCAACGGTGCATGAGGGTTCCCCTTTCTCCACATCCTCACCAACACCCGTTGTTTCCCGTGTAGACTTTAGCCATTCTGACAGGAGTGAGGGTGATACCTCATTTTAGTTTTGATTTGCACTTCCCAGATGAGCAGTGATGTTGAGCATCTTTTCATGTGTCTGTTGGCCATCTATATGTCTTCTCTGCAAAAGTGTTCATGTCTTTTGACCATTTAAAAGTTGGGTGTTGACTTGTCTAAATTCTGTATACATTTTGGATACTCACACCTTATCAGATATGTCCTTTGCAAATATCTTCTCCCCTTCCATAGGTTGCCTTTTAGTTTTGTTGTTTCCTTCACTGTGCAGAAGCCCTTTATTTGGATGAAGTCTCAATAGTTTATTTTTGCTTCTGTTTCCCTTGCCTCAGGAGACATGTGGAAGGAAATTGTGATTGCTGATGTCAAACAGGTTACTGCTTGTTTGCTGGATAGTTATGGCTTCATGTCTCGCATCTAGGTCTTGAATTCATTTTGAGCTTATTTTTGTGTATGGTGTAAGAATGGTCTGGTTCATTCTTTTCCATGTTGCTGTCCAGTTTTCCCAACACCATTTGTTGAAGAGATGGTCTTTTTCCCATTGGATAGTCTTTCCTTCCTTGTCATTGATTAATTGACCATAGAGTTGTGGGTTCCTTTCTGGGATTTCTTTCTGTTCCATTGTTCTGCATGTCTATTTTTGTGCCAGCACAATACTGTTTGGATCACTACAGCTTTGTAATAGATCTTGAAGCCTGAAATTGTGACGCCCTCCAGCTTTACTTTTCGTTTTCAAGGTTGCTTTGGTTATTTGTGGTCTTTTGCGGTTCCATACAAATTTCAGGATTGTTTGTCCTAGCTCTGAAAAATGCTGGTGGTATTTTGATAGGGATGGCATGAAATGTGTGGGTTGTTTGGGTAAAATAGACATTTTAACAGTATTCTTCCAGTCCATGAGCATGGAATGTCTTTCCATTTCTTTGTGTCATCTTCAATTTCTTTCATCAGTGTTTTATAGTTGTCATAGCACAGGCCTTACATCTCCTTGGTTAGGATTATTCCTAGATAGATTATGGCTTTTGGTGCAATTGTAAATGATTTTTATTTCTTAATTTCTCTTTCTGCTGCTTCATTATTGGTGTACAGAAATACAAAAGTCTTCTGTACACTGATTTGGTATCCTGTGACTTTACTGAATTTATCAGTTCTAGCAGTTTTTTGAGAGTCTTTTGGGCTTTCTCTATATAGTATAATGTGATCTGCAAATAGTGAAAGTTTTACTTCTTCTTATCTATTTGGATGCCTTTTCTTTCTTTCTGTTGTATGATGGCTGTGACTAGGACTTCCAGCACTATGTTGAAAAACAGTGGTGAGAGTGGACACCCTTGTCTTGTTCCTGATCTTTGAAGAAAAGCTCTCAGTTTTTCCCCATTAAGGATGAAATTCACTTTGGGTTTTTCACAGATGGTCTTCACGATACTGAGGCAGGTGTTTTTTTTTTTTTTTTTTTATCATGAATGGATGTTGTACTTTGCCAAATTGTCCTTCTATATCTATTGAAATGATCATATGGTTTTTATCCTTTGTTATTGATATGATGTATCACACTGATTGATTTGTGAATATTGAAACTTCTTTGCAACCCAGGATTCAATCTCACTTGATTATGGTGAATGGTTTTTTTTTAATGTATTGTTTGATTTGGTTTACTAGTATTTTGAGGATTTTTGTCTGTGTGTTCATCAGATATATTGGCCTGTAGTTCTCTTTTTCGTGGTGTTTATATTTGGTTTAGGTATCAGGGTACTGCTGGCCTCATAGAATCAATGTGAAGGTTTTCCTTCCTTTTCTCTTTTTTGGAGTAGTTTGAGAACAATAGGTATTAACTCTTCTTTAAATGTTTGTGGCTCAGTTGGTTAAGCGTCCGACTCTGGTTTCAGCTCAGGTCATGATCTCATGGTTTGGAAATTTGAGCCCCACAGTCGGGCTCTGCACTGACACTGTGGAGCCTGCTTGGGATTCTCCCTCTCTTGCTTATGTTCTTTCACTTAAAATACATTTAAAAAAAAAAAGTGTGGTAGAATTTGCCTGTGAAGCTATATGGCCCTGAACTTTTTATTTGTTGGGAGTTCTTTGATTACACACTCAATTTCCTTGCTGGTAATCACTCTGTTCAAGTTTTCTATCTCTTCCTGTTTGTCCAATTTTTTTTGGCATATAGTTTTTCATAATATTTAACTGTAGTTCTATGCAGTTGGTTGTTATTTCTCCTCTGTCATTTGTGATTTTCTTTGAGTCCATTCCCATTTTTCCTTGATAAGTCTGGCTAGAGGTTTATCAATTTAATTTTTTCAAAAAGTATCTCTGTGTTTCACTGATCTATTCCAGTGTTCTTTTAGTTTCTATATATATTCTGGTCTAATTTTTATTTCCTTCCTTCTGCTGGTTTGGGTTTTGTTTGTTCTTTTTCTAGCTCCTTTAGGTGTAAGGTTAGTTTTTTTGTTTTTTTTTTCAAGATTCAAGAATCTTTTGCATTTCTTTACACTAATAGTGAAGTATCAGAAAGAAAATTAAGGAAACACTCACTTTCACAATTGCATGAATTGAATAAAGTAACTAAGAATAAATTTAAGGAGGTGAAGAAAACCAGAACACTGAACTATATATGACATTGATGAATGAAATTGAAGAACACACACACACAAAATGGAAAGATAGCCCATGCTCATGAATAGGGATATTGTTAAAATGCCCATACTACCCAAAGCAACCTACAGATTCAATGCAATCCCTATCAAAATTCTAATTATATATTTCACAGAAATAGAACATAAAAACCTTAAATTTTTATAGAAGCACAAAAGATGCTAAATAGCTAAAACAATTTTGAGAAATAACAAACCAGGAGGTTTCAAACTATATTACAAAGCTACAGTAACCAAAACAGTAGGATACTTACTGGCATAAAATCAGACATATAGATCAACAGAATAGAATAGGATGCTCAGAAATAAGTCCATACATATATATGGTGAATTAATTTATGGCAAAAGAGCCAAGAGTTTACAATTGGGAAAGGACAATTTCTTTAATGAATCATTTTGGGAAAACTGGACAGCCAAATACAAGAGAATAAAATGGACCACTATCATACACTGTATACAAAAATAGACAAAAAAAATGGATTAAAGACTTGAATATAAGACCTGAAACTATAAAACTCCTAGAAGAATAGATAGTAAGTTCATCATCACTGTGATGATTTTTTTGGATTTAACACCAAAATTAAAGGCAACAAAAGCAAAAATAAACTAGTGGGAATACATCAAATAAAAACGTTTCTGTATAGCCAAGTAAATTATCAACAAAATGAAAAACCACCTACTAAATTGGAGAAAATATTTGCAACTCATGTATGATAAGAGATTAAAATCCAATATATATAAAGAGCTCCTACAACTCAATAAGAAAAGAACACAAAATTTTTAAATGGGCAGAAGAACTGCACAGACCTTTTTCCACAGAAGACATAAGCATGGCCATCAGATAAAGAAAAAGATGCTCAACATCATGATGGAAATCAAAACCACAGTGAAATATCACTTCACGTCTGTTAGAATGGCTATTATCAAGAAACACAAAAAGTAAGTATTGGTGAAGATATGGTGAAAAGGGAACACGTGGGCACTGTTGGTGACAATGTAAATTGGTACAGCTACTTTGGAAGACCATATGGGTGTTCCTCAAAAAATTAAGACCTATATGATCAATCAATTCCACTTTTGGGTATTTATCTTGAAAACCTATATGCACCCTCATCTTTAGTCTAGCATTATTTACAATAGCCAAGAGATGGAAACACCCTAAAAGTCCATCAATGGATGAATGGGATAAATAAAATATGGTACATACAGAAACTAGAATATTATTCAGCTATAAGAAAAATATTGCCATTTGTGACAATATGGATGGACCTTATGGACATTATCCTAAGTGAAATAAATCAGACGACAAATACCATATTGTGTCACTTATATGCAGAATCTAAAACAACAAATACAAACAAAACAAAAATCTCATAGATATAAAGACTTATTAGTGGTTGCCAGAGGCAGGGGGCCAGGGGTAGGTAGAATGTGTGAAGGGGGTCAAAGGGTAGAAACTTATAAAATAAATCATGGGTCTTAATGAGGGTTGCTGGGAGGTGGGTGGGGAATGGGCTAAATGGGTGATGGCCCTTAAGGAGGGTACTTGTTGGGATGAGCACTGGGTGTTATATGTAAGTGATGAATCACTGGGTTCTACTCCTGAAACCAATGCTACACAATACATGTTAACTAACTTGAATCTAAGAATCTTGGGGGTAAAAAACAAACTCTGACTTAAGATTTAATAAATTATTTAAAATCTTTGAGTTCATGAAAAATAAGTCATGGGGATTAATGTACAGCATGGTGATTATAGTTAATACTGTATTACTTATTTGGAAGTAGTTAAGATTAAATCTTAAAATTACTCTTCATAGGGAGAAAATGTAACTACGTGCGGTGACTGATGTTAAATAGACTTAGCATGATGATCATTTTGCAATATATATAAACACTGAATCATTAGGTGTATAGCTTAATAGTGTTAATGATAACTCAAAAGTGACATGGATATAAAAAGCATGGCATTCTTGGTCCCTATCACCCTTGCAATTGCTGGAAAGTTAGTCTAGGGAACATGAATTTGCCCCTGCCTTCATCTCTAAAACTACGTGAGAGCAAGGTAGCCGGGAGGGGGTGTCTTCACAACACTAGGCACTGCCGATGCCTTTTATTGTCTTATCCTGGCCTCAGTGCTATTTGAAAATAGTATTCTACCCAGACAGGAGAATTTTTAGATTCTCCCGGCAGGCATTCTGCATCTCCTTTTCTTTCACGCTTCCCATTCTTTGCCTAAATTGGCTCTTTTCATCCGCAGTACACTCTGGGGTGGAATTCAAAGGGAAAAAGATAAAGCATCCATCTGTGAAGTCCCTCATTCCTCACTGATAGGTCCGATAAAGGGGACATGTAGCCTGACACCGAGTCCCTTAGACAATGCATGTGATGGATCATCTCTGCGTGCCATCTCCCTGGACTGTCTTCTGGCTACACAGTGATGACTGGCCCTCTTTTTACGGGCTGCTTTGCAAAATTTCCATTTCAAGGCTGTGAAGCCTTTGGTGAAATGCTAGGCCAGTGGCTCTCACAGTGCGATCCTTAGCAGCAGCTTCAACAACACGGGTACAGGGACCTGGAGCAGGAACGTGCTAGAAAGGCAAATTCTCAGGCCCCATCCTAGCCCTTCTGAATCACACGCTCTGGGCGGGGGGGAACCGCATTCTACGTTACTACACTGCCTCAGGGGATTCCAGGGCAGGTTAAAGTTTGAGAACCACTGCGTGATTCACACGTGCAACTTCTTTGTTGCTCAAATCATCCTCAGCCTGCCAAGGCCTACAGTAGCCCCACCATATGCAACCCGAAAAGAGTTTTTCTCTTGAATCATATTTTTCTGCTCTTCAAATTGCAATAGTTTATAATCACATAAACATTTTATCAAGATTCTCTCTATAGATCTGCAGTCCAAAGAGAAACGTGGCAAATTCTGTGACTGGCTTTCTAAAAAACCTTTAACACAGGGTATGAGCAGGGAGTTCTAAATTACCAACAACTTCAAACACCTACTTTGGGAACTTCTGTTACACATTGTCAGATGTCCACATAATCTCAACGTGTGCTATTTTAAGCTTGAAATATAACTGTAAATACACTCTTAGAGGCCACTTTCACTCCTGGAAATAGTAAACGTGTTTCAGTTTAGACTCATTGCCTCCACTCACCTCCAACATGGGGTGGGGCACTGTTGGGGAGATCCGGCACTGATCTCAAAGTGTCAGATTCTAGAGAGGTGCTAGCGAACATAGCAAGTAGATGCTTGTGAGTTTACCCCGCCTTCTCCTCCTTCCGGCCAACTAAAAATAATTCAGGTAACCTCATTTCTTTTTCCATCCCTTACCCTTTGAGTTCTTTACCTTGGTGTAGGGTATGGATGGGGCACTCTCGCTGGGTGAAGATGTATAAATTAGAGATGGGGGGGGGCTCAAAAGGCAGACAGAAAATAGACAAAGAAAAAAATACACAAAGAATCTATTGTGTCAATCGATATCACTGGCTAAGGACATTGTTCTAACGTATAATCTCTCAAGGAATCTCTGTGAACCTCTCTGAACATCTGTGGTGGGGCTCATCAAGTCCTCTTTCATTTTCTTCTTCCTGGGAATACAGAAAGACTGCATTTCCTAGCCTGCCTTGAAGTTCAATTGCAATCATGTGCCGAGTTCTGGCCAACGGACTTGCTGAGAGCAAGTTCATGCTTCTAGCATGAAAGAGTGGTGATGTTTGGTTTTACTCTCCTCACCTTTTGCAGACACCTGGAAGTCATGTGTTCCAAGTGTTGACGCGACAAGATGGTGGAGCCACCATCAGCCTGGGACCCTCAATATGAAGCGTAGCAGTTATAGGCTATAAACAAAGTACCCCCCCTTGCACTGTGTGAGAAAAAGGATGGGTGAGGAAGCAAGACTTTGAGTTTTCTTCAACTCAGTTTTCCTTTTCACAGTGTTCAAGAGATGCATGTAAACATTTGAAAGTGTTCTGAAATTATCTTTGGCTGTTGAATTCTTTTTTTTTTTAATTGCACTATTTATACAGAGCTTGAGCTCCATGATTCTAGCTTTATAAGCATTACCAAAATAAAATACAGCTGTTAAAATGGGGGTCTGGACAAATGCCCTGGAAACATGGAGGAAAAAGAGGCCAAGCCTGGAAAGGCTAATTGGACGCTTGCTTTCCTAACAAGACAAAGGACTGCACGGGTCCTTTATTTAGGCTCTTCTCTTCCCAGCCCACCTCCACCAAGCAGAAAGAAAACCAAAACAAAGACAAAGCAAAGACACCTAGTTAGAAGGGACAAGAAAAGAACACTGGAAACTCCCCATGGCATGATATTTGGACAAGCAGCACCTTGCCAATTAGCATGGTTATGGAACTCTCAGACTAAAAGCAATTAAACACTGGGGCACCTGGGTGGTTCAGTCAGTTGAGCATCTGACTTCGGCTCAGGTCATGGTCTCACAGTTCGTGGGTTCGAGCCCCGCGTCAGGCTCTGTGCTGACAGCTCGGAGCCTGGAGCCTGCTTCTCATTCTGTGTATCCCTCTCTCTCTGCCCCTCCCCTGCTCATGATCTGTCTCTGTCTCTCAAAAATAAATAAATGTTAAAAAAATTATTAAAAACAAACACTGAAGGTTACTTGGAATCAATACTGAATAGTAAGAAAGGAGGGAACATGATCTGAAAAATTCATAGGGGATACAATTTAAGGACAGGACTTCCGCTTACCTGAGCTGCAGAGCTAGGGCTGGAGGCATAATCTTTGCTCCTATCCTGCCGATGAGGGTCGGGAACACACCTACCAGCTCCACCACAGTGATGTGTCGAAGATCCAGGCCACACTGTGCTTGCTGAAAAAAAAAAATCCGTTGAGGCGTGAACAAACGCAAGAGAGAGACTCCCTAAAGACTGACAGAACAGCACTGTTCTGTTTAGGGAAGTTTATTTGCTTACTCCAGTGGTCTTGAACACAGGTGAGAAATCGGGGTTCAACTAGTGTTATAAAACCTAGACACCCTCCTGGAGAAATCACTCAGAAATGGTTTGGCAATAAGATTTTGAAAATGTAAGCAAGATGGCGGTCTGCGGATTTCTAGGTGGGGTATGAATTTGCATGAGCCTAACATCCTAACAGTATCCAAAACCAGCCCCAGAGAATTCTTATTCGTGTTTTCAAGGAGAGAAGCACACTTCCAGAGTCCCCTTATCTGCCCTTGCTCCCCCACCATCCATGCCCTTGCCCTGAGCTTCTCATGCCCAAACACAGTAAGAAAAGACACAGCAATAAAAGGTCTCAATCTTCATCTGGCGCCCTAGTGTTTAAATCTAGTGACCTGGTTTTTATGCCTGCTGCTCACAGGATACCCTTTGATCACCGGATTCCAGAGGTGGAGGGTAGGGGGGTAGGGGCTTGCATTCCTGGGTCCCAAGGGACCATAATAATTGGAAAGACGGTTATTGGTGAACCACACCTCCTACAGCACAGGACAGACGGCAGCCTGGAAGACACCTGCGGCCTTTCTGAGAAAGAGAATCATCTGCTTGTCCAGGAGGTTTGGCCTGAGGGGCAGGCTTCTGGTTTGGTAGACATCTAAGGGCCTACAGAGGTACTCTCCGGGGACAGGCACTAGTGGATGCAATCTTTGTGCTCTCACTCTGCCTCATTCCACCTCACTGGAATCTTCAAGAAAGAGCTTATTCCCTTGTCTAGTAACCTGACTTTGATGGCTGCCGCCAGGGCGCACCTCTGTAACACCCAGCTGTGGTGTCCAGCGAGGCTTACACGAGCAGCCCCACCAGGCACAGCAAGAGGGAGCAGATCCAGGAGCTCAGCCATTCCCTGGAAGAGGCCTGTTGGTTTATCATCACAGCTGCAGCCTGAAGGGTGGGCTTCCAATTAAACACACCGCTAAGGGCAGGCTGTCAACCTTTCTGGAGAACTTGAGGGCAGGCCCTGTCTCTTCATGCTCTTGCTCTCACTCTCGCACTCTCCAGAGCAACAACATGCATTGGAGTGGAGCTCTGTAAGTGTCCAGTGCCCCAGTTTTTATGTCCGGTGCCCTCATTTTTGTGGCTGCTACTCCCAGGATGTCCCTTGACGGCCTGGCTCTGGTGGCTGGGAAAGCCTGCATTCCTGGGTCCTCATCCCCAGGGCAGCAGACTGAAGTACAACCCCAGAATTTCTGTGAAAGAAGCCTTTTTGTCCTGGATCGTTGGCTAAAGAGGTCGGTTCAGGTTTGGCACACACCTAGAGCCCTCTAGAGATGGCCTAGGACATAGGCCAGCAGATGCCATCTTTGCTCGCTTGCTCTCTCTGGAGGTTTTCACTGCTGTGCCCACACAGGGGAATTAACTCATTGTCCCACCAGTATGGATGAAGGCTCACAGCCACTCCTGAACAGAAAGCCTCTTTGGGAAAATTTGAGAGTTGCTGTAAATGAAGCCTCCCAGTCCTACCCAGGCAGGGGCGTGAGTCACGGCCCCACCAGCTATGGACTATGGCTTCAACCTCCATCAAATGGGGAAGATCAGTAAGAATGCCAGGATGCTATATAACCCAGCAACTCCAGAGGTGGGAGGTAGATGGGGCAGAGCTGATTGTCCCCAGAACACACACAGAAGCCCTGTTCAGCCATGGAGCTTGAAGTATGGGTCGGCTTGAGACAAGATCAAAACTAAAGAGCATTAGTGGCCTCGGAGCTGCTGCTCCCACTGCATCCAAGCTGAGAAACTAATGCATAGCCCACAAATTTGTAGCCCCACATATGGCTGAATACAGCCTTCAGACCGTTCAACCAGGGAACCTTACCACAGCAGAAGGGATGCTGCATAGCTTAGCTAACAACCCTGCTTAGAGCGGCACTCGAACAGACAACATTGCCCATGGCTTTCCCTGTCTGCAGAGTGAAACTGGTAGCCTCACCTGACTACGATATTCAGTGCACACTCTTGCCTGATTCAGGTCCAAGCCCTGGGCTCTGTCCTGCTGCCCCACCAGAACAGGGAGGCTAATTCATAGCTCCCCTACTGCCGAGTATAGAATCCAGTCCTGTCTAATAAGCCTGCCCAGAGAATCCAGGCAATGGTGAAGCCCATCCTACAGATCCCTTGGGCAGGGAACCAAGCCAGCAGACTTACATTCTCAGCAGTGGCGCACACACCCCAACCCCCAACCACTGACCCTAGAACTCAAACTGTTGCCTGCCCCAAAATAGACCCTAATGGCAGGCCCTACCTGCCCAAAGACATTATCAGCAGACATATCCAAAAAACCAAAACTGGGCTTATTGCTGAGGAACGGTCTCAGCCACAATGAACCTGCACAGTCTGGAAGAGAACACTTACTTAAATGTATAGATACCAACATAAGTAATCAAGGATCATGAAAAACCACCAACGGAAACCAACACCACCAAAGGGAACTAATAAAACTCTAATAAATGATCCAAAGGAAATTGAAATCTATGAACTGTCAGAATTCAGAATAATTTCCTAAAGTGTAGTGAACTACAAGAATATATGGACGACAAAATTAATACAGCAATGCATGAATAAGATAAGAATTCAACAAAGAAATAGAAACAATTAAATTCTAGAGTTAAAAAAAGTAATGTAACTGAAGAATTCCAAACACAGCTTCAAAAGCAGTCTTGGCCATGCAGAAGGGAAAAAAAAATCAATGGCCTGGCAGTTGCGACATTTGAAATTATCTCTGAGAGGAGAAAAAAGAAAAAAAGAATGAAAAAGAAGTAAAGTCTGCAGGACTTGTGGGACAGAATGGAAAGTACTTTCTTAACAATAACTACCACAAGACATCAAAGAAACAGGAAAACAACATCAAGGAGTGACAAAAACAAAACAACTAAAAGAAACCCAATTAACAAAATAGCAGTAGAAAGTACTTTCTTATCAATAATTACTTTAAATATAAACAAACTAAATTCTCCAATAAAATGATATAGAATGGCTGAATGGATTTTTTAAAAAATAGATCCAGCTGTATCCAGCCTACAAGAGACTCATGTTAGCCTTAAAGACACACATAGACTCAAGAGTATGTGAATGAAAAAGGATATTTTAAGTAAATGTAACCCAAAAAAAGAAGTAGCTATACTTTTATCATACAAAATAGACTTTAATCTAAAAATGGTAAAAAGAGACAAAGCTCATTATAGAATGATAAAGGGATCAATATAGCAAGAAGATATAAAAATTGAAAATATTTATGTGCCCACCATCAGAGTACCTAAATACATAAAGCAAAACCTAAGACAGCTAAAAAGACAAATAAACAGCAATACAATAATGGTTGGATACTTTAATATCCCACTTTTCAACAATGGAGAGATCATTTGTTCTCCAAAGATAATAACGAAACAGTGGATTTGAATAATACTACAGACCAAACAGACCTAACTGACATATACATGGGGTACCTGGGTGGCTCAGCTGATTGAGCATCTGACTCTCAATTTCAGCTCAGGTCATGATCTCATGGCTTGTGAGATTGAGCCCCACGTTGGGCTCTGCACTGTCAGAATGGAACCTGCTTGGGATTCTCTCTCTCCTTCTCTTTCTCAGCCCCTCCCCTGCCCATGTTCTCTCTCTCAAAATAAACATTAGAAAACATAAGTGACATATACAGAGCATTCTATTTGATAACACATTCTTCCACAACTCATGGAACATGTTCTAGGATAGACCACATATTAAGCCACAAAACAAGTCTTACCCAATTCAAGAATAAAATCCTACCAAGTATCTTCTCTGCACATAATGGTATGAAACTGGAAGTCAATAACAAGAGGAAAATAGAAACACACAAATACATGGAAATCAAACACTCCCCTGAATAGCCACTGTTCTGAATAAGAAAGGGAGTATAAAAAAGTATCTTGAGACAAATGAAAATGGAAACACAACATACCAAAACATATGGGATACAGCAAAAGCAGTTCTAAGAGGGAAATTCATAGCAATAAAAGCCTGTATGAAGAAGCTAGAATTTTCCCAAATAAACAACCTAATTTTATGCCTTAAGAAACTAGAAAAAGAAAAACAAACTGAGCTAAAAGTTAGAAGGAATGAAATAATGATTAGAGCAGAAGTAAATTAAATATAGAACAGGAAAACAGAAAAAAATAACCAGAGTTGGTTCTTTGAAAGATTAACAAGATTGACATATCTTAACCTGATTAACCTATGAAAAAATGGATCAAAATGAACAAAATTATAAATGAAAAAGATATTAGAGCTGATACCACAGAAATATAGGCTACTATGAACAAGTACATGCCAAAAAACTAGACAATCTAGAAGAAATGGAAATCTTCTTAGAAACATACAAACTACCAACACTCAATCAAAAAAAAGTAAAAAAAAAAAAGTGGACAGTCTGATTACTAGTAAGGAGGTTGAATCAGTAATCAAAAAGCTCACAACAAAGAAATTCCCAGGACATGATGGCTTCACTGGTGAATTTTACCAAACGTTTAAAGAAGAATTAAAACCAATACTTCTCAAACTATTTCAAAAAACTGAAAAGTGGGGAATACTTCCAAATTCATTTTATGAGGCCACCATTACCCTGATACCAAAGCCAGAAAAAGTTACTGCCAGAAAACTACATACTCCCTGATGAATACAGATGCAAGCATTTTCAATAAAATACTAGCAAACCAAATTAAGCAGCACAATGAAAGAATAATGCACCATGATCAAGTGGGATTCATTCCTGAGATGCAGGAATTTTCAACATATGCAAATCAACCAATGTGATACATCAGATTAAAAGAAGAAAGTCAATAGATGCCGTATAAGGACTAGATAAAATTTGACATCCACTCATGATTAAAAACTCTTAACAAATTAGGTATAGAATGAATGTACCTCAACATAGTAAAGGGCATATATAATAAGCCCAAAGCTGATTTCATACCAAATGGTTGAATGTTGAAAACTTTTTCCTGATATCACAAAGAAAACAAAGGTGCCCCTTCTATTTCAACTATACTATTCTATTCAACTGGTACTGGAAGACCTTACTAGAGCAATCAGGCAATAGAAAGAAAAGGCATTAGAATTGGAAAGGAAGTAAAATTTTCTCTATTTGCAGGTGACATGATCTTATATATAAGAAATCCTAAAGACTCCACCAGAAAAATGTTAGATATAATCAATGTATTCAATAAAGTTACAATATAAGAAAATTAACTTAATGAATTATCTGAAAAATAGCTAAATCCCATTTATAATAGCATCAAAAATGGCAAAACATGTGGGGATAAACAAAGGAGGTGAAAGATCTCTACTCAGAACTAAGAGGTATTGATGAAAGAAATAAACACAATTAAGTGAAAAGGTAATTTGTATTCATAGATTGAAAGAATTAATATTGTTTAAATGTACATACTACCAAAAGCCATCTATGGATTCAATGCAATCAATATCAAAATTGCATTGCCATTCTTTTAACAGAAGTAGAAAAAAAAATCTTAAAATTTATATAGAACCACAAAAGACCCCATATATCCAAAGCAAGCCCGAGAAAGAGGAACAAAGTGGGAAGTATTACACTTCTTGATTTCAAATTATACTACAAAGCAGATGCAGACTCAAATCAGGATGGTTCTGCTATAAAAACAGACACGTAGATCAATGCAACAGACTCAAGAGCCCAGAAGCAAACCCAAGTATATGCAGTCAACTGATATTTGACAAGGGATGCAAGAATACTCAATAGAGAAAAGACAGTCTGATCAATAAATAGTGCTGGGGAAAATTGAATATTCACATGTAAGAGAATGAAATTAGACTCTTATACCACTTGCAAAAATTAACTTGGCATGGATTAAAGACTTAAATATAAGACCTAAAACCATGAAATTCCTGGAAGGAAAATTAAGGAAAAAGCTCCTTGACATGGGTCTTGGCATTGATTTTTTTTGGATATGCACTTAAAGCACAAGCAAAAAAATAAAAAGTAGGACTTCATCAGGCTAAAAAGCTTCTGCACAGCAATGGAAACAATTAAAAAAAGGGAAAAGACAATCTACAGTCTGGGGCAAATATTTGTAAGCCATATAGCTAAGGGGTTACAATCCAAAATATATAAAAAAACTCATACAACTCAATAGGAAAACCACACCAAAACAACACAAAAAAACCACAAATAATCTCACTAAAAATGGGAAATATTTGAATAGAGATTTCTCCAAAAAAGATACACAAGAGATCAAAAGGTTCATGAAAAGATGCTCAACATCAGTAATCACCAGCAAATCCAAGCCATAATGAGGTATCCTCACTCCTGTTAGAATGCCTTCAGCAAAAAGGTAAGAGAGAACAAGTCCTGGTATGATGTGGAGCAAAGGGAGCCCTTGCGCACTGTTGGGAATATAAACTGGTGCAGTCGTCATGGAAAATAGTAGGGAGATTACCCCCAAAATTGAAAATAGATCCATATGATACAGCAATTCTACTAGATACTTATCAAAAGTAAACAAGAACACTAACTCCAAAGGTATTCATTCCAGAATTACTCACAGTAGCCAAGATATAGAAACAACCTCAGTGTCTGCTGGTGGATGAATAAAGAAAATGGGAGAAACACACACAATGAAAGGCCAAAAAGAATGAAACCTTGCCATTTGCAACACCATGAATGGACCCTCAGGGCATTATTCTAAATAAAATAGAGAAAGACAAATACTGTATGATCTGACTTCTATGTGAAATGCAAAAAACAAACAAAAAAAACACCAACCCCCAAAAAACCAAACTGATAGACCTATCATCAACATCAAATTTGTGGTTACCCTGGGGGAGAGTTGGAGGGAGGGTGAATTGGAGAAAGGTGGTCAAAAGATGGAAATTTCCAATTACAAGATAAATACATACTAGGGATGTAACCTGCAACATGAGTATAGTTAGCACCTGCTGTATGATATATATGAAAGTTGTTAAGAGAATAAAACCTAAGCGTTCACATCAGAAGGAAAAGAGTTTTTTCTCTTTCTTTGCCTTCCATTTTATTATTTATTTATTTACTTATTCAATTTATATTGAGAGAGAGAGAACATACATGAGCAGCAGAAGGGGCAGAAGGGAAAAGAGAGAAAGAGAGAGAGAGAATATCAAGCAGCCTCCAGATGAGTGCAGACCCCGATGTGGGACTCCATCCCACATCCTTGGGATCATGACCTGAGCTGAAATCAAGAGTCGGGATGCTCACCTGACTGAGCCAGTCATGCAACCCTCCATTTTTATTTATGCATGAGCTGATGGAGACAAACTAAACTTATTGTGGTGGTCATTTCACAATATATGTAAGTCAAACCATTATGCTGTACACCTTAAATTCATACAAAGACGTAGGTCAATTATATCTAAATATAACTAGGGGAAAAATATCCAGAGAAAAGAGAATGTGACATTGGCATACAGTGGATTCTCAAGAAGTAAATTCAATTAAAAAAAAACTCAATGAAATGATGGAAATATGTAATTTACCTGATAAGCAGTTCAAAGTAATGATCATAAAGGTGCTTCCCCAACTTGGGAGAAGAATCAATGAACACAGTGAGAACTTCAACCCATAGTTAAAAAAATATAATGAAATATTAAAGAGAAGTCACAGTGCTAAAGAATACAATAAATGAACTGAAACCACCAGAGTGGTTCTACAGCAGACTAGATGAGGAAGGATCAGGGAGCTCACACACAAAACAATGGAACACAATCACAGCAATAAAAACAAAAAAGAATGGAAATGGTGAAGATAGCTTGAGGGACAGCATCAACTGGAGAAATATTCACCTTGAGGGGAGGGGTCCTGGCAGGAGAAGAGAGACAGAAAGGGGCAGAAAACTTACTGATGAAGTAATGGCTAACAACTTCTCTAACCAGAGTACGGGAGCAGACATCTATCTAGATCCAGGAAGCACCGAAAGTCCAAGTAAGAGAAACCCACAGAGACCTACATATCAAGACACAGCAGAATTAAAAATTCAAATGTTAAGGCAACAAAGAAAAATATCTTGTTAAGTGCAAGATTTTTCAGCAGAAACTTTTCAGGACAGTGGGAGTGGCACAACACATTCTAAGTGCGGAAGAAAAAAAATTCCAATCAAGAATACTCTACCCAGTAAAAGTTATCATGCAGAATTAAAAGAGAGATAAAGGTTTTACAGATGAGCAAAAGGGAAAGGAGTCCATCACCACTAAACCAGCCTTACAAAAATTCTTAAAGTTAGTTCTTTGAGTTGAAATGAAACGGCACTAATTCATAACAAAAAAATTATGAAAGACTCCCTGGTAAAAATAAATTACATAGTAAAGGTAGTAGATTGAGCATATAAAGCTAGGATCAAAGTTAAAAGACATGAGTACTAAAAATAACTTTACCTACAGTAATTAAGGGATACACAAGATTAAAACATGTGCATTATGACATTAAAAACATAAAATGAAGGAGAGAGAGAAGAAATTCAGAGCTTTAGAATGCATTCAAACTTAAGTTCTAATCAACTTAAAATAGATTGTTACAAGTTATGTGTAAGCCTCATGGTAACCACAAAGCAAAAACCCATGGTAGAAATGTAATATAATGCGAAAGGAATCTAAGCATACTACTAAAGTCATCAAACTACAAATGAAAGAGCAACAGATGAAGGAACACACGTAGTAAAAATAGCCAGAAATTTGGGGCGCCTGAGTAGGTCAGTCAGTTAAGCATCCAGCTTTGGCTCAGGTCATGAATTCGTGGTTCATGAGTTTGAGCTCCACATTGGGCTCTATGCGTACAGTGCAGAGCCTGCTTCGGATCCTCTGTCTCCATCTCTCTCTCTGCCCCTCCCCAGCTCATGCTCTCACGCTCTCAAAAACATTAAAAAAAAAAACATAGCCACCGCTCTAGAAAACAGTGTGGAGGTTCCTCAAAAAACTATCCATAGAACTCCCTTATGACCCAGCAATAGCCCTGCTAGGGATTTACCCAAGGGATACAGAAGTGCTGATGCATAGGAGCACATGGACCCCCATGTTCATAGCAGCACTTTCAACAACAGCCAAATCAGGGAAAGAGCCTAAATGTCCATCAACTGATGAGTGGATCAAGAAGATGTGGTATATCTATACAATGGAGTACTACATGGCAATGAGAAAGAATGAAATCTGGCCATTTGTAGGAATGTGGATGGACCTCGAGGGTGTCATGCTAAGCGAAATATTTCAGGCAGAGAAAGACAGATACCATATGTTTGCACTCATAGGTCTAATAGGAGACCAGGAGAAACCTAATGGAGGACCAGGGGGAGGGGAAGAGGGAAAGAGAGTTGGAGAGAGAGAGGGACGCAAAACTTGAGAGACTATTGAATGCTGAAAATGAACAGGGTTGAAGGGGAAGGGGGAGGGGGGAAAAGAGGCGGTGGTGTTGGAGGAGGGCACTTGTGGGGAAGAGCACTGGGTGTTGTATGGAAAACAATTTGACAATAAACTATTAAAAAATAATAAAAATGAAAATTAAAAAAATTTAAAAAAACATAGTCATAAATTAAGAAAATGACAGTAAGTACATATCCATCAATAACAACTTTCAATGTAAATGTATTAAATTCTCCCTTCAGAAGACATAAAGTAGCTGAATGTATATAAAAAAAAAAACAAGGGGTGCCTGGGTGGCTCAGTTGGTTAAGGATCCAACTTCAGCTCAGGTCATGATCTCACAGTTCATGAGTTTGAGTCTCATGTCAGGCTCTGTGCTGACAGCTCAGAGTCTGGAACCTGCTTCCGATTCTGTGTCTCCCTCTCTCTCTCTGCCCCTCCCTCACTCGTTCTCTCTCTCTCTCTCTCTCTCTCTCTCTCTCTCTCTCTCAAAAATATACATTTAAAACATTAAAAAACAACCAAGATGCATATATATGTATATATA
>NC_043717.1:31326750-31372159 GCF_006229205.1 Suricata suricatta
ATATGCTTCCTACAAGAGACTCACTTGAGATGCAAGGATACACACAGACTGAAAGTGAAGGGTTAAGAAAAGATATTCCATACAAATGGTAACCAAAACAGAACTGGGGTAACTATACTTATATCAGATAAAACAGACTTTAAAACAAAGACTCTAATAAGAGACAAAGAAGGGTATTATACAATGAACACAATGATAAAAGGATCAATCCAACAAAGAGATATAACATTTGTGAATCTTTATGGACATTACATAGGAGCAACTAAATATATAAACCAAATGTTAACAGACCTAAAGAGAGAAGCATAAGTACAATAATAGGACACTTTTTTAATTTCTTAAGGATTTTTTTTATTTGTTTATGAGAGAGAGAAAGAGCACACAAGCAGAGGAGGGGCAGAGAGAGAGAGAGGGAGACACAGAATCCGAAGCAGGCTCCAGGCTTTGAGCTGTCAGCACAGAGCCTGACACAACCCACCAACCATGAAATCATGACCTGAGCCAAAGTTGGACACTTAACCAACTGAGCCACCCAGCCACCCCTAGTAATAGGACACTTTAATACTCCACTTACGATAATGCATAGATCATCCAGAGAGAAAATTAGTAAGGAGCCACTGGCCTTAAACTACATGTTAGATCAGATGGATTTAACAGATATATATAGAAAATTCCATACAAAAGCAACAGAATACATTCTTCTCAAGGACACATGGAACATCCTCCAGGACAGATCATATGTTAGGCCATAAAACAAGTTGTAATATATTTAAGAAGACTGAAATCATATCAAATATCTTTTCAGACCACAGTGGTATGAAACTAGAAATCAATTATAAGAAAACTGGAAAATTCACAAATACTGAAGAATAATAAGATACTGAACAAGCAATGGGGTCAGCAAGTCAAAAGAGCAATCTGAAAAAAATACCCCAAGACCAATTAAGATGGAAATATAATGTACCAAAAACTATATGATGCAGCTAAAAGCAGTCCTCTGAGAGAAGTTCAGAGTCATAAATGCCTATCTCAAGAAATAAGAAAAATCTCAATAAAACAACCTAACTTTACACCTATAGGATCTAGAAAAAGAAAAACAAAGCCCAAAATTAGAAGAAAGGAAATAACAAAGATCAGGGTGGAAAGAGATGAAATAGAGACTAAAAAGACAATAGAAAAGATCAGTGAATAAGAAGAGTTGGTCCCTTGAAGATAAAATTCACAAACATTTAGCTAGACTCACAAAGAAAAAATAGAATAAAAAATAAAAGAGGAAACATTACAACTGATAACACAGATACGCAAAGGATAATTAGAGGCTACTCTGAACAATTACACATCAAGAAACTTTGATAACCTTGGGGCGCCTGGGTAGCTCAGTCGGTTGAGCATCCGACTTTGGCTCAGGTCATGATCTTGCCATTCGTGTGTTCGAGCCCCATGTCGGGTTCTGTGCTGACAGCACGGAGCCTGGAGCCTGCTTCAAATTCTATGTTTCCCCCTCTCTCTCTACCCCTCCCCCACTCACACTCTCTCTCACTCTCAAAAATAAACAAACATTAAAAATTTTTTTTAATCAAAAAAATCTTGACAACCTAGAAGGAATGGATAAATTCCTAGAATCATACAACTTTCTAATCGTGAATCGTGAATAAACAGAAAATCTAGAGACCTATTACTTACTAGTAAGGATAGTGAATTGGTAATCAAAAACCTTTCAACAAACAAAAGACCAGGACCACACAGCTTCACTTGTGAATTCTCCCAAACCCTTGAAAAACATACAAATCCTTCTCAAACTCTTCCAAAAATACCAGAAGAGCAAGTGTTCTGTAAAGAAGTTGTTTATGCATTGTTTGTAGATGCATTTCTGCCCAGAGCCGCACGTGTACAATCATGGGGGGGGGGGGGCTCAGTTGGCTTGTACTCCGTGTCTGGCCTCGGGCTCAGAACTGGCTCTTCTGTTCCTGATGCCAAGAGCGATTGATGTGCCTCATCTTCCTCCTTGAGCCAGAGCAGTCTGGCCTCCTAGAATGGATCAGGGAGGGAAGAGGAATATGCAGACGCCCAGACTCCTAAGACTTTGAGATAAGAGAAGAGAAAGAGGAAAAACAACAGCAACAACTAAAAACCATCCAACAAACCCCAGCTCAGTCCAGACTGAACGACTAACCATAAATCACACACAGGTGGGATCCAGACTGCCCTGGCAGGAAGAGCTAGTTGGAAGTCTGACCTGAGGGGCGGACACTTCACCCAGGACCATCAGTTGGGACTCCTGAACTTGACATCAAAAGAAAGGCAACAGGTTTTCAGGAAGATGGCAGAATAGGAGGATCCTAGGCTCACCTCATCCCACGTAGATACCTAGATAACACCCAGATCAGTGAAAAGCACCCAGAAAATGACCCAGAGACTGGCACAACAGACTCTCCACAGCTAAATGTAGGAAAGACGCCACCGCAAAGAGGCTAGAAAGGGTAGAGATGCAATCAGGAGACAAGTGACTGAGCGGGACTGTCCATGGGAAGGAGGAACGCCAGGGTATGGATGGGGGGAGAGACCAACCCCACAGCAGGTACCCCAGTCATGGGGACCAGCACTGGGAAGATGAATCCCCAGAATATGTGGCTTTGAACCACAGGGGCCTAACTTTGTGAATTCTTACAGTGGGGCTCAACACGTGACACTTTAAAAATCAGGGGGCTCAGATATGAAGGCTACAGGAAACTGAGTCCCCATCCTTAAAAAGGCAGCACAACAGGGGCGCCTGGGTGGCTCAGTTGGTGATGCTTCTGACTTCTGCTCAGGTCATGATCTCAAGGTTCGCAGGTTTGAGTTCGGAGTCCTGCATCAGGCTCTGGGCTGACAGCTGAGAGCCTGGAGCCTGCTTCAGATTCTGTGTGTCCTTCTCTCTGCCCGTCCCCCGACTCTCTCTCTCGCAAAAATAAACAAACATTTAAAAAAAAATTTTTAAAGGCAGCACAACAAAAAGCCGTGCTGAGATACAGCAGAGAAGCAGCAGTTAGAAAACTGCCTGGGGTATATGGGGAAAATTTTTGTTTCCTAATCTCAGCGCATGTGCTGGAGGGTCAGGGATCTTCGACAGACTTCTCCACAAACAAGAGTCGGAGGGCCCCATTTCCCACCCCACCTCTCCAGCCTAGATAGACGGACACCTGCAGGAACCAATGCAGCACTAACACCCTTCACCTATCTTGCTAACAGTGGGCCCTGACACCTTGCTGGCACTGTGCACCGCCACTCCCCCAACACACCCCTGGCAGGAGTCCATCCAAAGTGCCCCCAAGGACAGCAGTGTACAAGCAACCCCGACAGGGGCCAGCACCATGGCAAAGCTTCTCCTGCGCCACACAGGAGGGAAGAAAACCACACACATCAGGCTGACTTCAGCCACAGCAGTGGACTGGGAGCAGACATCTTGTCTAACTACAGGCACCGCCCACCAATGAAAGCTTCTCAGACTACAGCACAGAGAGAGCACCCCGCAGTTCAGTGCTACGGCAGTTCTTTTTTTTTTTTTTAATTTTTTTAAACATTTTATTTATTTTTGAGAGACAGAGCATGAACAGGGGAGGGACAGAGAGAGAAAGAGACACAGAATCTGAAGCAGGCTCCAGGCTCCGAGCTAGAGGTCAGCACAGAGCCCAATGTGGGGCTCGAACCCACGAACTGTGAGATCATGACCTGAGCCTAGTCGGACAATTAACTGACTGAGCCACCCAGGCGCCCTATCGTGCTACTGCAGTTCTGGCAAATGTCTTGTCTGATCCCACTCAGGCCCAAGGCAGCCCCAGACTGGCTCACTAAAAACACAGGGACCAAATCCTGTCCACAAAGGGCACACACGTTCTGGTGAGCAGGGTACATTGCACTGCAGGGCACTAAAGGCAGAGAAGGAAATATATTCTACTTTTGTAACACAGAGAGAGGCAAAATGAGGAGGTAGTAGAATATGTCCTAAATGAATGAACAGGGGAAAAAAAGCACAGAAAGAAGTGCTAAAATAAATGGATATAAAATATCTGATAGAGAATTTAATGTAATGGTCATAAAGATACTCACCTGGACTTGAAAAAAAAGAGTGGAGAACCTCAGTGAGACCCTCAATAAAGAGAGAGAAAACATAAAAAAGAACCAGTCAGAGATGAACTCAACTGGAATTAACAATATGCTAAATGGAATAAACAGTAGACTAGAAAAATCAGAAGAGCAGATACCAACCTGGAGGACACAGTAATGAAAAGCAATCAAGCGGAACAGGAGAGAGAAAAAAGAATAGTAAAAAATAAAATAGATTAAGAGAACTCAGTTACATCATCAAGCATAATTACATTTGCACTACAGGGATTGTAGACGAAGAGGAGAGAGAAAAGGGGGCAGAAAATGTATTTGAAAAAATAATAGCTGAAAACATTGTGAATCTGGGAAAGGCAACAGAATCCAGGTCCAGGAAGCACAGAGAACCCCCAGCAAAATCAACCCAATGAAGTCCACAAGAAACACAGTAATTAAAATGACAAAAAGCAGCAAAAACAGTTACATACAAGGGAAACCCCATAAGACTATCAAGCTGATTTTTTTGGCAGAACCCTTGGAGGCCAGAAGGGAGCTGCACAATATATTCAAAGTGCTGAAAGTGAAAAACCGACAACCAAGAATGCTCTATCCAGCAAGGCTATTTTTCAGCATAGAAGGAGAGCGAAAAAGGTTCCTGGACAAACAAACAGAAGTTAAAAGAATCCGTCACCACTAAACTAGTCTTACAAGAAATATTAAAGGGGATTCTTTGAGTGGAAAGGAAAGACCATAATCAAGAGTAAGAAAAGTAGGAAGCACACAAGTAATAAAATTAAGTATATCTAGAAAATTCAATCAAAGGGGATGCCTGGGTGGCTTAGTTGATTAAGCATCTGACTCTTGGTTTTGGCTCATGTCATGATCTCACATTTCTTGAGTTCAAGCCCTGCATCGGGCTCTGTGCGGACAGTATGGAGCCTGTTTCGGATTCTCTCTCTTCCTTTCTCTTTGCCCCTCCCCTGCGTGCTCTGGCTCTATCTCAAAAATTAAGTTAAAAAAAATATTAGGGGCACCTGGGTGGCTCAGTTGGTTGAGTATCTGACTTCAGCTCAGGTCATGATCTTACGGTTCATGGGTTCGAGCCCCGCATCGGGCTCTGTGCTGACAGCTAGCTCAGAGGCTGGAGCCTGTCTTCGGATTCTGTGTTTCCCTCTCTTTCTGACCCTCCCCTGCTCATGCTGTCACAATCTCTCTCTCAAAAAAAAAAATTTAAGAACAGTCAAGGGACTTGCAAAATAAATCAAAGAAGAAATCACAATATAAATGGTGACAAATGAAAACACAATGCTCCAAAGTCTTTGTGATGCAGCAAAAGCCATTCCAATAGGCAAATTTATCAGCAATACAGGCCTACCTCAAGAAGCATGAAAAATCTCAAACAACCTAATCTTACACCTAAAGGAGACAGAAAAAAACCACCCAAAACCAGTAGAAAGAAGCAAACAATAAAGATTAGAGCAGAAATAAATGAAATACAACCTAAAAACCCCCCAACAGATCAGATCAATGAAGCCAGCAGGTCATTTGTTAAGATTAACAAAATGTATAAACCTTTAGCCAGACTAATCAAAAAAAGAAAAAAAGAGAGAAGACTCAAAAGCAAAAATCATGGAGGAGAAATAACCACCAACACCACAGAAAAACAAATATTAAAAGAATATTATGAACAACTATATGCCAACAAAATGGATAACCGAGAAGAAATGGATACATTCCTAGAAACATGTAATCTCCCAAAACTGAATCAGGAAGAAATAGACAATTGGAACAGCCTGATTACCAACAATGAAATTGAAGTAGTAATCAAAAAACTCCCAAGAAACAAGTCTAGAACCAATTGGCTTCACAGTTGAATCCTATCAAACATTTACAGAAGAGTTAATACATATTCTTCTCAAAATATTCCAAAAAATAAAAGTAGCGGGAAAGCTTCCAAATTCATTCTATGAGGACATCATTACTCTGATACCTAAAAGAGATAAAGACACCACAAAAAAAAGAGAAATATAGGCCAATATCTCTGATGAACAGGGATGCGAAAATTCTCCATGGAATGTTAGCAAACCAAAATCCAAGGATACATTAAAAAAAATCATTCACCATGATCAAGTGGGATTTATTTCTGCGATGCAAAGATGGCTCAATATTCACAAATCGATGCGATACATCAATAAGAGAAAGGATAAAAACCATAGGATTATCTTTGCAGATGAAGAAAAAGCATTTTGACAAAGTACAACATGCATTCATGATAAAAACCTTCAACAAAGTAGGTTTAAAGGGAACATACTTCAACATTATACAGGCCATATATGAAAATACTATTTTTCTGTGCTCTAGTATTCTTTTTTATTTTTTAAGTAGACTTCATGCCCAGCATAGAGTCCAATGTGAGGCTTGAAATCATGACCCTGGGTTCAAGACCTGAGCTGAGATCAAGAGTTGGACACTTAACTGACTGAGTCCCCCAGGTGCCCCTGGACCATATATGAAAAAGCCACAGATAACATCGTCATCAATGGTGGAAAAACTGAGAACTTCTACCTTAAGATCAGGAAGAAGAGAAGTATGTCTACTCTCACCACTTTTATTCAACGTACGACAGGAAGTCCTAGTCACAGTAATCAGACAACAAAAAGAAATAAAAGACATCCAAATTGATAAGGAAGAAGTAAAATTTTCATTATCTGCAGATGATGTGATACTATATATAGAAAATCCTAGGGGCACCTGGGTGGCTTGGCCGCTTAAGCGTCCAACTTCAGCTCAGGTCATGATCTCACAGTTCATGAGTTTGAGCCCTGTGTCGGGCTCTGTGCTGAGAGCTTGATCAGAGCCTGGAACCTGATGCAGATTCTGTGTCTCCCTCTCTCTCTGCTCCTCCACCACTCACGCTCTGTCTCTCTCTGAAATAAACAAACATTAAGAGAGAGAGAGAGAGAGAGAGAGAGAGAGAGAGAGAGAGAGAAAAGAAAGTTCCAATCCTCTAAGTTGCCCCTTGGCAGGAATGTGGCCCCTCAACCATGTGACCAGAGGTCACATCAGGAACAGCAATGGCAATAAGGAGCATGAAAAGTAATGTAAGATGAATCTGGCTAAATGGGGAAAGAAAATTTAAACTCCTAAGTTATTACAATACCATGTATTTTACAGTTGCACTGCACTGAAACAACCCTCTCTATAAGGTGACAGAACTGGCAAAAAGTATGACAATGTGTATTTTTCTTATTCTAACTGAACGATGTATCTCAATCAAAGCTTTCCTTGAGGCTCTGGTTAAAATGCCAATGTAAATATCTCACCGGCGTCACACATAAAGACCTTGATACCAAATATCTTGTCCAACTGAGACAGGCAAACTGAGAAGGGCTCTTTAAAAATCTGCTTTTTTGCTCCTTTTCCTGCTTCTATTCTTGCACCCCAACTTTACACAGATCTTATAATGCAAATAGTGTATGTCCTCCTCCTACGGGACAAGAAGTTAATGACTTCTTTGGAACAGATAACATTTGAGGAAGGACCAAACATCTTTGTCCCACCCTGAACAAAGATGGGAAGCTCTCTCCTTTCCTTCCTGAGTCTCCCAGATGCTCTGTACCTACATGCTATACCTTCAATAAACTTCACCTTCCCCTCCTGCTGGCTCAAACTTGATTTCTATCCTGTGTGCAGACTGGTACCTGCTTGGCTGGTCTTAAGGGACACTTTCTGTGGGTCCTTGGACCCTGCCTGCTGGCATCACAACTATTTCATTCGTAATTTAGCAAAAGCAGCCACAGACAATGCACAAATGAATGAGGATCGCGCTGTTCCAATCGGATCTCACTTACAGAAGGCATAGTTTGCCAACACAGAGGAAAAGCAAGGTGTCTGGCTTATTCATTTTTCTATGAAGTGAAGAATTCAAGAAACGAATGCTTATGTAATACAGCCTGAAGGCCCACCTCCCACACAGTGGAGCCGTGTGGGCTGCTGATACCGGAAGAGCGAGTCCCTAGCTGGGACAAAAGGACACAAAGATGGAAGTGAGGTGGTAGGAACTGGGAGTAAAGATGTAATGAACAGAGTTCCTATCAAAGGAGCCTAACATTTTTTGCATGATTCCTCATTGTTTACACGAAGCCCTCAAAGTACACGGGGGCGGGAGGGGGGGGAGGAGGAAGGAAGACTTATCATTACTCATTGCATTAATGCTAAAATCAAAAGTAAAATTGTAGCTTTTGATTAAACCAAGATCGTTCTAAATACTTAGTCTTATTCACTGTAATGAAACTTTTATTTTGAAGTTGCGAATGGGGCACCTGGGTGGCTGAGTCAGTGGGGCGTCCGACTTCGGCTCCGGTCATGATCTCACAGTCTGTGGGTTGGAGCCCCCCACGTTGGGCTCTGTGCTGACAGCTCAGAGCCTGGTGCCTGCTTCAGATTCTGTGTCTCCCTCTCTCTCTGCCCCTCCCCTGCTCATGCTGTCGTTCTCTCTCTCTCATGAATAAATAAACATTTAAAAAATTTAAAATACAGAAAAAAAGAAATAAATAAGTGAAGCGCCATGTCGGTGACCCAGCATAACAGCCTGCCCCTTTAGCATTCAGTCGGGTTGGCCACTTTTATTGCATACCAGCTTCCAGACAGGACAACATCTAGCAAGCTTTACATCCATCCTTTGCTGTTTCTTTTTCTTTTTTCAGGAGACTCTGGTGGCCTCATTTTGAAGCCACAAAATTTACACTGCAGAGAAGGGCACATTTCCAGAAAAGTGTGTCTCAAACTTTCAGTTGCTTAGAAATCACCTGGAAGTCTTGTTAACATGTAGATTAGACCCAGTAGGTCTGGGATGGGGGAGAATTTGTATTTCTAACAAGCTCCCTAGTGATGCGGATGCTGCTGGTCCACAGACCACACTTTGAGAACCACTGATCTTAAAGATGGCCATCAGTCTCTGAGGAAGTCTCAGAGACTTGGGGAGGCTCCCTGGAGCAGGATCTGGGGCCTGAGGGCTCCTGGACTCCCCTCACTCCTTTAGGGCAAACCACTGAATAATGGCCTCCAGCACAGGCATATCCTGGGCACATTCAACAAAGACAACTATTCTTTGGCTCGGTCTGGAGAGCAGGTCAATCAGGCTTACTAATGAAGACCAACCTTATTTAGTTGGAAAATAACTGGATTAGCTCTGGGCGTCCAGGTAACGCACGTTATATCCCAGACCCAGAAATAAATGGAAGTAGCTCTAAACTGCCAGTTCCTGAAGTTCATGGTAAAAAGATGTGGCGCTCAATCTGGCCTTGGCTTTCAATGAAATCACGGAGCCCTTCTTGTTAGGGGTCCCCCGCCCCCCGTCACCTTGGCCCTGCTGCGAGGACTCACCTGCAGCATTCCCAACTGCAGCCTGTACAGAAGGTTCCGGGCTGTGGGTGTGGACACAATGAGGAGTCTCCTTTTCTCATAAAACTGGTCCAGGAGTGCAGCTGCTGTTCGGACACCCACATTGACATTCATGGCTGGAATGAGAAATGGCCGCATGGATGAGAAAGTCTGCTTGTTCTGGCTCAATCTAGCCCATGATGACACACAGACCCATATGCAGTAAGAAGTAAACCCCAAGATAAAGTGTCATTTGTAAGTGGTTTATGTGGAAGATGGTCCCGAGAAGCATGGCGTTGGGGAATGGGGAAGTGTATCCGTTTTTTCTCGAGGCTATCCCAGAGCACCATAAATTTAGGGGCTTAACCGCACAAATTTGCCTAAAGTCCTGGCAGTCAGGAGTTTAAAATCAGTTTCATCAGGCTAAAGTCAAAGTGTTGCCAGACCTGTGTTCCCACCGGTGCTCTAGGCGAGAACCTGTGTCCTTGGCCTTCCCGGCATCTAGAGGCCCCCTTCGTTTCCTGGCTCGTGGCCATTCTTGCATCTTGGAAGTCAGCAGCATGGAATCTTCACCTCTGTCCCCTCTCTGTCTTCTGCTTTTCCTCTGCCTCCCCCTCTTAGAAGGACCCTTGTGACTACATTGGGCCCACCTGGAAAATTCAGGCTACCCTCCCCTTCTCAAAATCCTTAATTACCTCTGCCAAGTCCCCTTTATGTTCACAGGTCACAGGTAATATATTCGGGTAATATAGAATTCAGGTAATATATGCAGGTAATAGATTATTACAGGTAATATATTCACAGGTTCTAGGGATTAGGCTGTGGAACATCTCTCAAGGGTAGGCATTACTTCCCCTGCCTCAGGATGTTCTTTCTGCTTTAACGTATGAAACTGAAGAACCTTGGGCATTTAGCTGATGGTTTACATGTGTCTCTCTCACAACCAACTCTCAATGGCTGGGGTTCAAGAGAAAGCATAAAGATGAGAAAGTACCAGGAAAGTGGGGGGGAAAGTGGAGCATATAAATAAAAGATATGTCCAGAATCTTCTGGCTAGTGCAAATTTCACACCATTATCATTACTCAGCCCAGTGTGTGTTTCTTGGTAATCAGAACAGTCATGCATTGAGCCTTTATCCTATGCCAGGCACTACTCTATTCCACTGTTTAATGGATGAACTCATTTACTCCTAATAACTCAAGGAGTAGGCGAGGTATGATCTTCCTCATTAGACCTTAGGAGGAAAAATCCTGAATGCCCACAGTCTGTGTGACTCAACCCAGTGCTGCAAAGCAGGCATTATATTGTCCATACGTAATAGTATCCTGGCTTTGCCAAAAAAGACCCTTACGTTTGTAGAGGGGAAGACTAAAGGTACCCAAGGCAGACTTTGGTAATTCACACAGTCACTAATGGCGGGCACCAGGTTCCCACCTCGAGCTTCTCCCTTAGAGGGCATGAATGAGCAATCAGGAGACAGACAGAGGCAAAGAGGAAGGTGGATGCGAAGGGCTGCCCTAGAGATTCAGGGACCGTTTTCCCTCATCACACAAAGACGGATGGCACTGAACCTTTCAAAGTGCATAGAACGAAACCCTCGCTCTCTAGGAATTCAGAACCCAAGGGCCTTCAGGTTCTGCTGCTCGCTGGCCGGAGGGCCGCACTCATACCTGCACAGGTGGGCTCCGTGCCAGACCAGGCCAGGTTGGACTGACACACTCGGGCAGGGCTACCCTGTAGCTCATAGCCGCCGATGCACGAGAACTCACAGGTGGCCCCGTAATTATCACCGTCGCTGGAGCACTTCATGTAACCATTCTCTGGGGCGTTGAGTTTGCCACAGCGGCGGACTGTAGGGACACAAGGCCAGAGGAGGCTCAGGGCTCAGTGCTGAGCTCCCCTCCACAGAGGAATCAGGGAAGGCAGCAGCCTTGCAGTTGAGCTTCTATCCTGGCCTGTGAATGAGTGAAGGGGCACAGATGACCGTGTGGCCAGTGGGTGGGCCTTGGAATGGTTACCATTCATACCGAAGACCACGGAGATCAACTGGTTTAGTTCCCCGTGTTACAGATGAGGAGGGTGAACCCGGAAGAATAAAGACTAAAGATGGTTAGGAATTCACTGCCCAAGCCATGAGGCATAAAATAAATCTTAAAAGAAAAATTTTCCAGGGAGAATGAAGGTTCTGGAACACCAAGAACATGGGCTCCTGGTGGGCCCAAGCTAGGAGGCTCCTAACCTCCTTTATAGAAGGACTTACAGGCTTTAGCTGCTCACTCAAGCCCAGGGATGAAAAAGTTATCAAAATAATATTCTTTTGGGACAGCCAGCTGTGGGCTCATGTGAGACTGGCTTACTGCTCCCTCAGACCTCGTAACTAATCTGCCGGCACCGAAACTCCGGATTTGTGTTGTGAAATGCAGGCATTAAGATGGCGCACTTCCCCCAGCCTCATCATCAGAGGCTAATCCAAAGCTGGCAGGTATCCCTATGGCAGTGAAAGCTCACAAAGCGTTCTCGCCTGAGGGCCTACTTCCCTTTGTTCCTGGAAAGAGAGGAAAAAGCCAATAAGCAGTACTCTTACCTCTTACTTTAACTCGAAATTTGCAAACGCCCTTGTTTTCAGCTCTGTCATAGACTGTGTACTGGATCTTGTGGTCTCCTTCTGGAAAATTCGAGCCTGGGGGGAGGCCTTTTAGAATAACACTTAAAGGGGAGGGGAAAAACAGAAACACCACAGATGATCATTAAGGGCCTAACAGCAATTAGGCCATTATGGGCCTAATGATCAATGGTGATCATTATGGGCATGTGTACAGCGCCCACTCGGCCCTGGATGTGGAGAGACTGAGGGGGGCCATTAGGCCAGTCTGACTAGAACACAGATTTCTTGAAGAACAGACTTTCCTGAGCTGTATTCTGCTCTGGAAGAGCAGTTTGAGACCACAGCAAGGAAGTCACCAATTCCTGGCAAGTTTGGAATCATTTTTTCTCACTGGGAGGTAGGACACATGATGCGATATGCCGGGAACCGGGGCCCAAATCTTCTTCCGGGCCCACCTCTGTTCCAGGCAGAACCTTAGTTGCCTCACTTTGGGGAGGATGAGGGAATTTTCTGTGAGGAAAATCACTTGAAGGTATAGTCCAAGCAGTCACTGGCAATTTGGGCCTGCAGGGGGTGTAAGAACTGTTTTTTGTTTTTTTTTTAATTTTTTTATTTATTTTTGAGAGACAGACACAGCGTGAGCAGGGGAGGGTCAGAGACAGAGAGAGACACAGAATCTGAATCAGGCTCCAGGCTCTGAGCTAGCTGTCAGCACAGAGCCCGATGCGGGGCTTGAACCCACGAACTGGGAGATCATGACCTGAGCCAAAGCCAGATGTTAAATCAAATGAGCCACTCAGGTGCCCCTGTCTCTGTTTTTTCTACCCAGCCTAGTGGAGAGCTTTCCTGAGCAAAAGGCAACTTTATTGGGATTCCTTAATTATCCTAATGTAATAATAAGTTCTTTGTACTTACACAAACCTTATATACATATTTTAGGCACAGTTCCAGGCATTTTACACCTATTAAACCTCACAACAACCTTATGAGGTAGGTATTATCTCCATTTCACACATGAGGAAATTGAGGCATCAAAAGCTTAGGGAACTCACTCAAGATCACACAGCGGGGTGACTCTAGTAGCTTCCTTCTTGACTGTCCGAAGTGAACACCAATAGGTGTGGCATGATCACATGCCAGGTTGGTTGGTTCTCTAATAGCTAGTTAATTGGCCTTCTCTCTATAGTTCTTAGCAATGATGAGAATATTTGCTAATAATCAATATGTGAAATTATCATTGTCACCCCTGAAGCGAGCCTCCCAGAGAAGTGGAGAGGGTATCTGTTCATAAGGTATGAATTGAGGGTCTTAGGAAAGTGCCAGAAATCCCACCATTAGAAATGTGTTTCACTTTGGGTCTTAGCTCCTGGAAGGTCCTCAGGAAGCACAATTCAAATGCAGATAAACCTGAGAGGAGGGCCCCTGGGTGGCTCAGTCAGTTAAGCATCTGACTCTTGATTTCAGCTCAGGCCATGATCTCACGGTTCCTGGGATCGAGCCCCACATCAGGCTCTGTGCTGATAGTGCAGAGACCGCTTGGGATTCTTTCTCCCCCTCTCTCTGCTCCTCCCCTGCTTATTCTCTAATAAATAAATAAACATTTTAAAAAACCTGAGAGGAAGCATACTTCAAGTATGAGTGGCTGCTAACCTCTTGGAGACTCTATTTCATCTGCGACATACAAATAGCCGTCATCAGGAGTAAATAAGGTAACTCACAGGAAGCACTGGTCTCCGAGCTTGACACTAGAACCTTCCCTCTTAGAAGGGGACTATATAACAGCAGCTTGCACAAGAGAAACGCCAGAGAAGCAAGGAGCCCAAGCAGGAGCTGCAAAGGGGACAAGACAGCTCTCTGTGATGTCCTCACTGGCCTGGAGCGCACTGCCCCACGGCATCCCACTCTAAGCCTCTCCTGGTTCTGGGCTTTAGAGCTCTGGAAGCCGACAGCTGCTCGGAACTGAAGGCTGGGGACTGCTAAGGTGCCCCTTAAAAATATCACATTCTTAACCATAACACACAGGTGACCCATAAAAACACCGAGGAGGTCTATATCCTCACTAGGCAGAGTGGTCCGGTGACCAGAAACTGTGTTCATTATACAGAATTTCAGTAGCCACCGCAGTTGTAAACGTCTAAGAACCTATTCCGTGCCAGGGACTGGGCCAGCCATTGTTCCAGGGCCTGGAAGTTCAAAGAGAAATAAAGCCCAACCCCTGGTCATATCAACTGTGACTTACTTTTTAATCCCCAGTGACTAAAATTTCTCCTGAGGGGTTTGTGACTGGGGTATATGACAGCAAATAAATAATTTTCTTAATACTCAAACCTTAGCTTGAAGGAGTTACAAAGGGGAACACAGTGAGTAATACTATCTACGCTTAGCGGTGCACTGGGAGGAAATGATCAGGATGTAGGAACAAAAGTGTCTTGCTACGGGTGAAACACTGAACATCTTCCCCGTCGAAGATGTTCTCTTATTGCCCATAATTGCTTAAGACACTTCCCATTGCACAGCCTGATAGGACTCTAGCAAGGCTTTCCCCACTGTGGAGCTCACAAGGCGGGAAGTCAGAGGTATCCTTGGTCCGCAGATGGAAACTCAAGTAGGGAGGTCTGACAGAGCCGTGAACGTGACGGCACAGATGTGAACGTGCCGACACGAAGGAGCGGCCTCCGGGGAACAAGAAGGCCAATCAGCTGCACGGGGACAGGCCCAGGTGCTGGATTGGAACAACATGTAGCTGAACTTTCCCAAAGAGAACCAACCATACATTTGAAAAAGCCTTCTGGAGAGACATCACACTACTACTGCAGCTGGCCCTGGAGAATGGGGTTGGGGCGGGGAAGAAAGCAGAAGACCCTTCTTCCTCCAGTTTCATAAGCTTCCTCTGTGAGAATTTAATGTAGTCACAAGTTTTTTTTTTTCATTTTTGGAAAGTGATTTATTTAGAGAGAGACAGACAAAGTAGGAGGAAGCAGAGAACAGGAGAGAGAGAATCCCAAGCAGGATCTGCATTCTCATTGTGGAGCCCAATGTGGGGCTCAAACTCATGAACCGTGAGATCATGCCCTGAGCCGAAACCAAGAGTCAGATGCTTAACTGACTGAGCCACTCAGGTGCCCCTATTTATTACTTTTTTTAAGTTCATTTATTTTTGAGAGAAAGAACACAGAGAGGAGCAGAGAGAGACAGAGACAGAAAATCCCAAGTAGGCTCTGTCCTGGCAGCACAGAGCCCATCATGGGGCTCAGTCTCACGAACTATGAGATCATGACCTGAGCTGAAATCAAGAGTCAGATGCTCAACTGACTGAGCCACCCAGGCTCCCCATCGTGGTCACGAGTTTTGAAAAAATATACTAAAAGTCAAAGTTTTGAAAGCAGCAGTTGCCAAAAACCAAGGGATAAAATGTTCTGTACTAAACCATACTCACAGAGCACGAGGTGGGGGGCACCATCTGGCTCCACCTGGGAGACACAGAGGCTCATCAGGGAGGTAGGTGATGACTTAGTGAGGCCCAAGGGCTTCAGTAGGCGCCCCCTGGGCAGGCAATGGTGTGATTCTATCCCAGAGTTCACCAGTTGGCGTCCTCTTCCTCCTCCTGTCCTTCTACTTCCCATCCCCCCCACGACCCCTTCTTCCCTTTCCTTTGACAAATATTTACCGAGTACCAACTCTGTGCTAGACATGGTTCTGGGCATTACAGCTCTGGTGGTAAACATGCTATCACGAAGACAAGCGATAAACAAATACATAAGTAAAATATACAGGTACTGAGGACAACTGTGGAGAAAAATAGCATGTGCGTGAGGAATTGAAGGAGTGCTCTGAAAGCATAAATGGACCAGCATAGATACACTTCCCCACTCTGGGCAGTAAATGTCTCTCCTAAAAGAAGCAACATCCTTCCCACTGCCAAGGGGCAAGGTGCACTTACTCAGTTAGAATGCCATCTGCTGTGTCTCTTCCCTCTGGCGTCTCCCAGGACACCCGGACTGTCAGCTTATTGGGTTCAGCAATGCGTTCCTTCACACTTGGGCACTTGATTCTAGGAGGTTCTATATCTGAAAATAGAACCACGGTATTCTCACCATCATCAAGAAATATACTGTCAGTTTGGGGCACAACACCCAGCATCTGACCTGCCGGTAGCTCCAGGTGCTCCCCTTTTTCAAAGGGTTTGTTCACCCTTCTGTATTTCTCTTCCCTCCATTCATCTTGCCTCTTCTCTCCTGAGCTTTGAAGATTGCTTGAGAACTCACATGGCCAGACGTGCAATCAGCTGGGCTCACTAGGTGTCTTCTAGCATAATTGATTAGTTATGGCAACTTCTCCCCATGCTCCCAACCCCTGCTGACTGACTTCGCCCAGCTAGAGCTCTTTCGGCCATAGGGAGTCCCTCCTGCTTTAAAGACAGCATCACAGATGATCAGAAGGAGCACCTTAGCTGTCTTCTAGTTCCATGCAAATCAAGGCAACACATCTCTAGTGAGTGGCTGCCTTACCCAAGGCATCATTCCAACGGCTAGGTTTAGGGATGGATAAAGGCAAGGGAATTACGTGCTTCTCAAGAGTTTATGGTCCACTGGGAGGATTATTGTCACCATACACAAAATAGGACACACGGTAGAAGATGCTACTGCCCCAGGTGAGAAAAAGTAAATGGTATGGAGGCTTAAAGGAACGACCCAATGCTCTATTTTATAAGTGTGGAAGTGTACTGTATTTACAAGTGTAGAAATTGAGGTTTAAAGAGCTTAAGTGATTTATTTAAGGCCAGGCATGCAAACAGTGAGTGTGTGAATTATAACCCAAGGTCAAGCACTTACTCCTAGAACAAGCCCTCTCCCCTCTGGCTAAGTCCATTCCCCACTCTTCAACATCTTACAACAAAGAACAGTCTGCACTGTGCCCTCCAACTGCCACTGGACCACGCCCACGGTTTTGTGTTTTGGGAAAGCACTGTTTACCTTGCTTCTGGCCCTCCAAAGGCCTCCTGAATTTGCCCAGGTAGTTTCTCTACCTGGGAACAGAATTTCTGCTCTCTCAGTATTGAGGACGGGTTGATAATGAGGGTTAGAAATAAATGACATGTCAATCCTCACTGGGTTGGGTTTTATCTTGTTGTAGCTAAAGTGAAATCACAAGAAGGGGGAGTTCAAGCTTTCGAAAACTCCACTTGATGATTCTGAACAGGTAGAGAACGTATTTAAAGACAGCCTGGCAAGTTACAACATTTAGATGTGCATTGCTTCACACGTCAACTGATAATTATTTAAATGCCACTATGGTACAACCTGAATGAAAATTAAATGTTATTTCATTTGGAGTCAGAAACATCCTTGAGAGACTAAAGCACCATGTAAAGTCTTCATATGCTTTCTCCGAAGTCTTTTTTTAATGTTTATTTTTGAGAGAGAGAGAGAGAGCGCGCGAGCAAGTGTGAGCGCGTGAACAGGAGAGGAGCAGGGAGAGGGAGACACAGAATCCAAAGCAGGCTCCAGGCTCCGAGCTGTCAGCACAGAGCCCGACATGGGGTTTGAACCCACGAACCGTGAGATCATGACCTGAGCCGAAGTCAGATGCTTTAGTGACTGAACCACCCAGGTGCCCCAAAAGTTATATTTTTGAGAGAGAGAGAGAGAGAGACAGACAGACAGACAGACGGACAGCAGGAGAGGATCAGAGAAAGAGGGAGACACAGAATCCAAAGCAGGCTCCAGGCTCCGAGCTGTCAGCACAGAGCCCGACTCGGGGCCTGAACCCACGAACTGTGAGATCATGACCTGAGCTGAGGTTGGACGCTCAACCGACTGAGCAACCCAGGCACCCCCTTTTCTAATAACTTATTTTATTTTATAAATATTTCATAACTTGTTTAGGGTAAGAAGTTATGAATAATTTGTTAAACAACTTTGCCTTCGGCTCTCTAAATTCATATGCATCCCATGTCATGCTTCAGTGGAGTATGAATTTACAAACCTTAATATGCTAATCCTAAATTGAGTAATTATCATATTTTACTGCATCTAAGTTAAAATCAATTTTGAGATGCATCCCAATTTCAGGGGTATTAAAATGTAAACAAAGAGGCGCTTGGGTGGCTTAGTCAGTTGAGCGTCTGACTTCAGCTCAGGTCATGATCTCAGGGTCCGTGGATTCGAGCCCTGTGTCGGGCTCTGTGATGACAGCTCGGAGCCTGGAGTCTGCTTCCAATTGTGTCTCCTCTTTCTGCGTCTTAAAAACAAACATTAAAATAAATAAATAAAATGTAAACAAATATGCTTTCCTAAAACTGATAAGGTATATACATGTTCTGATGAAATGTAAGCTGCTTTAAATGCATTCAAGGTGCCTATTTTCATTTCCTAAGTTTTTAAAAATAAGCCTTTTATTTTTGTTATGATACGTGATAGAAGACCTACATTTATAGTTGAGATGAACATTTCACCGCTTTGGGAGAATCACAAAGATGAGTATACAGTATCTGCCCCCTGCTGGTCAGATCTAGCCGGCACTCTCATCTTAGTATATGTTTTTTAGAGGCACCTGGGTGGCTCTGTTGGTTAAGTGTCCAACTTTGGCATAAGGCATGATCTCACGGTTCGTGGGTTCGAGCCCTGCATCGAGCTCTGTGCTGACAGCTCAGAGCCTGGAGCCTGCTTCCGATTCTGTATCTCCTTCTCTCCCCCTCCCCTGCTCGTGCTGTCTCTCTCAAAAATAAACATTAATTAAAAAAAAAAAGTATATACATTTTTGTTAACTTAAAGCAAAAAGGAGAGGGGCTAATAAAAGGAGATTTCAGTGCAAAATTACACTGTGTTCCTATATTTTCTTGGGGTGAAGAGTTACATTTAGTCTCTGTGTCATGGAAACTAAACATCTGGATGATACACCGGCTTTTCTGTATTAACCATTTGTACCACATTGTAAGCAAATGGGCTCCAAATTAGATTATCTGGGTGAAGGCTCCCAGAGCTTCCCAGAGCCAGCTTATGTCTGGCTAACAATGATCAGCCAAAGCTGGCCTAGTTTTTCAGAAGCACTGCTCTTCCGAACTAGAAACAAGAAAAAAAAAATCAATCCTTAAAAATAAGAGGGAATGTTTACTGAACCAACCTGTCTGCCCACCCCACGCATTGTCACTGACTTCTCACGTCACCCACCAGACTGAGTGCTATCATTAACATCCCCATTTACATACCAGGAAGTATTGCGTCTCTTGTGGAATTTCTCCATGGTCTGGGATCTTAAGACATGATCACATATATATTTTTTAATTATCTTAATAAGCCACACACTTCTGGGTGTCTGTGTGCTGCTGGCCCAATAGCTTCCTCCAACACGAACATTCTTTCGGGGTCGCCTGCTATAGCTTCACCATCGATCCTTGAGGAGCAGATTCTGTTGCACCCTCAAGCATGCTGCCCTCACATTCAGCTGATGAGACCAGCTGGCCTGTCCTTCAGATGTTCCAGAAACCTAAGCCTATTATTACACAGCCATGGCCCTCACTGCTTTCTATAAGGGATCATAAATTTCCATGAATGAATTGAACAAAGTTATGATAGAAACATACTTGCAATTCCCTGTTGAGTCAGGATGACTGCAGAGCCCGTTACTATGTGGAATCCCTAAAACGTCTGTGAGAACCTGGGCCTCTGCCCGTGCATGGGAGACATCTGACCACTGATCCCTTCTCAGGGCTCTAGCTGCCCCTCCGCATATAAAATATCAGAACCAAATATATTTCACTGTATCAACTATTTATTGGAGAAGCTTGGGAATCCTCAACACATCTAGCCAGGTAGGTGGTGGAAATAAGAAAGGGGTTCAAAAGGACAGTGACCTGGCCAGCAGGTGACAAGAGAAAAAATGAAACTCTTTTAAACTAAGGCTATAAGAGGTACCTGGGTGGCTCAGTGAGTTAAGCGTCCCACTTCAGCTCAGGTCATGATCTCATGGTTTGTGGGTTCGAGCCTTGCATCGGGGTCTGTGCTGACAGCTCAGAGCCTGGAACCTGCTTCCGATTCTGTGTGTCCCTCTCTCTCTCTGCCTCTTCCCTGCTCATGATCTGTCTGTCTCTCAAAACTAAATAAATGTTTTAAAAGAATTTAAACTAAGGCTATAAAGTAACTGCATTGTCAAATGTTTCCTTCATTAGTGTTTCCCACTGGAGAGTTGTGTCTGAAGATGGCATGTGATTAACAGGCACTTCAGAACATGGTGACAGCCTGTGGCTGAGGCTGCAGGACCTGAGGTGGAGTCCCCTCTGGCTGCCTCATTCTGAGGCAAGAGGATCTTCTTATTCAAGTAAAAGGTTGCGGTGGCTCCTCATGGCACACAGACTCTCTTCACTGTCCCTTTTCTGACTTCGTACATGCAAATTAGCTTTCTACCTACTGCTTCTCTGACTGTGAAGTTTATTTATTTATTTAAAGAGGGGGAGAGAGAGAGAGAGTCCCAAGCCGGCTCTGAGATGTCAGCTGTCAGTGCAGAGCCCCACCCAGGGTTCCATCCCATGAATTGGGAGACCGTGACCTGGGCCAAAATCAGGAGTCGGGCGCTTAACAGACTGAGCCACCGAGGCGCCCCACTTCTCTCACTTTTTATCCCCTGATCTTACATACCAGCATCCTCTCTGTGCAGTGTGGCAGGGACTGGTGGTTATTTACCAACCCTCTGATCTCCCTTTTTTATAGTCAAAGAAGTCTGCTGGGCCTTCAGCCGTCCAGAATAAAGACTACATTTCCCAGCCTCCTTTGAAGAGAGGTGTGGTCATGTGATGGGTTCCACCAATGGGCTGTGAGGAAAAGTGACAGCTTCTGGGCTGTGCTTTTAAGAAGGGTGGGAAGAGGGCACCTTTCTTTTTCCTCCCTCCTCTACCCTGGTTTGAATGTGGATGTGGTGGGTGACCCAGCCATCTTAGCCTGAAGAACAAGTGAGGAGGAGTTGGGCCTAGGACACTGCCCAGGGCTGCTTCAGCGTAAACATTTATAGGAGAATAGAACCTGTATCTCATTTAAAAGCGTTATGATTTTAGCCTTGTTAATAGTACCCAAACGGGTATATAAGCAATCACATCTCTTTCTTTCAAACTTCTTCTCTATCTGGAGACAGAGATGAGCTGTCTCCACGGAGTCCTTCCCAAATCCCCAACCCAAACAACCAGAAGCAATAACATGGTCATTTGAAGCCACTAAATTTTGGGCTGCCCATGGTGCAGGAATAGATTACTGATACAAATATAAAAGAGTTTGAGGGTGGTGACAGAGGAAGGAAGTGGCCACTCCATGGGGCACAGGCAGAGAGTAACTGCCAAAGGCAGAACAAAGCTGGACCCTGTAAACTTGCCTAACTGTTTGCTTCCCCGAGCTAGAGTATAATGTAGTCCTTGTGGATGGAGGTCTCTCAGAAGTGGTTCTGTTTCTTTGCTATAAGGTATCCGAAAATTTTCCCCAGTGGATGCAAGAGGCAAGAAATGGAGGCAATGAATTCCACAATTAAAAACCATCATCTTCACAAGAAAGATGCCCAAGTGAAAATTCACTGGTGATACGTGTATATTAGAGATGGTCACTACGTGTTTACCTGTTGAGGCCAGGTAAAATGTGGATCAGTGTCTCAATCAATCGAGTTGTTTCAAAGCTGAACTAGCTTCCGGAAGGTTTGCCAAAGGATGTGTACTTGTCAACCCAGGAAAAATGTAGCACCATTTAAGATCATCGATAACGATGCACTGACACATTTATTCTCAGCCCCATAATGTGAGTATCTTCAACTGAATCTCTGGAAGGCAGGGCAGTCCGTCAAACATCCCTGGGGATCAGGGGTGAGCCCAGCTGTTAGCTGAGAAGCCACAAAAGCAGTTCATCAATGTGCGTATCTGAAATCTCAAAGATGATATTTTATTCCAGGATTTCGTGTGTGCCAACTCTCAATCTATTCTACTCTGCAGGAAATACAAAACAAGCAGAGAGCAATTCCAAAAATCAACTTGGTTTGTACCCTGTCCTTTGTTAAAACAACGAAATGGGGCTCTCCGCATGTCAGAAGGTATCGGCTGGGTCTCCATTATCTGAGGGTTTTTAAATTCTCTTTAGTGTTTTTCTCTTCCTTTTTTGGCTCAGGGAAAAGTGTTGGTCTAAGGGAGAACTCAAAATCTGGTGTCTAGATGAGGGCTTTAATTCTAACTGTCCACTGTTCCATCTAAATGCCAATGTAACCAAAAATAAGTCAAAATGGAAAGAAAGAAAAAACATCTCCTGCAAACAATAGTTGTTTAATTCCAAGCCTTCTTTCATATATGTATCAGTAGAAGTTGTGGCTGTTTAGTTTAGCCCTTGCAATTGCAGTAGGATTTTTCTCCTGCATGGACTTCTTTCTCTCCATATCTGTTTTGGAAATAACCATGGACTTGGGTCCACAGCCAGAGTGCGGTCTGCATAAGAGAATTAATTTTAACTCATGGTACTTTCAAATTAGCCAGACCACAGAACTGACCACCTCGGAGTCAAAAGTGAGCCCAGTGTTCTCTCCTCCTTCCAGGTCTGGAGGAGAGCTCGGACCATTTTCTCAGCACTCAGCAAAGCTCTGGCCAAGACGCCCTGCTGGAAGTTGTGCGGAAATTTGGGAAGTACTCAGCCACCATGTGTCAGCATCTAAAATAGGCTGAGGCTCTGAGCTATGCTCAAGGACGCCCAGCCCTGCCTACATTCGAGCAACGTTATTAAACATTTAAAGCCAAAAGAGTCCATGATATCCCTGGAGTAAAAGTCACTGGGGACTCCAGCTTATCTGTCACCAAAATCAAAGAAAGAACTGCCTGCTGGCTTTGTCCGTTTGTCTCTCTCTCCTGGGAGCTCTAGGCGGTCCTGTGGTTCACTGGTCCCCTCCTCGCCACTCCAACGTCATTGTAAGCACAATATCCCTCCCCTGCCCAGTGTGCCTGAACCTTGCCCTGGCAAACTCTAAGATAAATTCCCTGCAACTGGGGTTCATTTCTCAGTTCTTTCTGTCTCCCTCTGGGAAGCGTCCAGCCCCATCTGGTCCAGCTTAAGCCATGCCTGTTGCTTTTTGAGAACAATCAGCATTTTCTTTCCATTGTTGCCGACGATCTGGACACCTGAACAGTACGCTCCCTAGAGAACTTACTGCCAACGCTTGCTTAGCAGAAAGATCTTCAAACATCCCCTCTCCTCCCATCACCCCTCCCTTTCCAACACGCAGGAGGAGAGATTTAAAATTCGGGTGGTTGTTCTGAAGAGCTAGCGTGCACATAACAAGTCCCAGGGGAGCTACTGAAAGCAACATCTCCGAGAGGCCCTGCTGACTCAATCGCCTGGCCGTAGGTCATGTCCTTCAAGAGGTACGTGTCCCTGGCACCATCCTACCTGCATTGGTTGACCAGGGCTGTCCTGCCATCTTCTTGCCGATGAACTACCGTGACTCAGGGAGAAGTCCATAACCTTAGAGAAAAGTTGCTGAAGAAAATATCCTGTTGCTGCTCAGTTTTTCTATAATCTCCCCTTTACCACCTGGACCAAAAGTCTCAAAATTCTATTTCCCAAACCCCTTTAGCCTGCTGGATGTCAGAAAGGTTTGTCACAAGGAGGCACCTTCTGGAGAACAGAAAGCAGGAAGAAGGCGGAACTTCGGTGAGGGTTTCTTGGGCGTCTGAAATATCAGCAGGACTGTGAGTTCCTGACTTTACCCTCATCGACGATGGCATCAGTTCCAGAAATGTCGGCAGCAAGGCTGGGCTTATGGACTTTGGGTAACACTCCCATGGCACCAACCGCTCCTCCCACACTTGGCTGGTGTGCCTTTCTCCTGTAACAAATCTCTGATAATACCGTTTTTCCTTTTTTGCTCCCCCAGCTTTTTTATATTTTTTTAACCAACTCCCTGTATTAAATTCTCCTCCATATGAAATACCTAGCATGGTTTCTGTTTTCCCGATTATTGACCTATACAAACTCCTATCTAAAACGTAGAAAAAGAGAAGCCTAGAATAAATCTGAGTCCATTATCTGAGGTTAATTCGACCTGTTGGCTCTTGTCAAATGGATACAAGGTATGGTCCAGGCTGTGACCCTGACCTAGAAGGGTTCAGATCACATCTTGGGCAAGATCCCTCAGCTGTAGCTCAGGAACCACAGAACTGCAGAGTGAGAATGGCTGCCGGGGAAGACCATGGACACTGGTACCGTCCCGAAGACAGCTGTGATACTGAGGCCAGAGTTGTTGCTGTTATACTTCTGGCCCCAGAGCATAGCATCCGATTTCAGTCTTGCTCCTGAAGCATATGCCCCAGACAATGAGCAGTCAGGAAGGAGTCTTTGGAGTAAGGCACATTCGCAGACTAAGGGGACCAGCTGTCTGGAGGATGGCAGATACCGACAGGGGAGAAGCCAGGCTCGTCAGCACCAGCACTCTCTCTGGATCCAGGAACTTTGGGCCTGAGAGCCTGGAGACACAGGCTTGGCTCTATGCAACCTTGCTTATGTCAGGTGACCTCTCAAGCCTCATCTGTAGAATAGGGGAAGGGACAAGAATATTCTGTAAGTGTGGGTCCCAGCAGCTCTAACAGTTTACGAGTAAATGATCCTCTGGGACAGTGGTTCTCTACCACTTGGAGGGAGCTTTGGAAAAATACCGGGGCCCCAGTGATTCAGATTTAAGTGGAAGCCAGAGTTGAAAAACCACTGTCCCAGAGCAGTATGCCTCAGTGTTTAAAGGGCACAGGAATCCCCTGGGGATCTTATTCAAATGTGGACTTCCATCTGCCAGGTTTGAGATGGGTCCCAAGATTCTACATTTCTCACAAGCTTCCTGCTGGTGCTAACACGGCTGGTCCAAAGGCACTATTTCCAGCAGAAAGGTTTTAAAGTTCTTCCTTGACTTGTTATTATTGTTTTTAATGTTTATTTATTTTTGAGAGAAAGAGAGACAGAGTGGGAGTGAGGAACGGGCAGAGAGGGAGCCACAGAACCCGAAGCAGGCTCCAGGCTCCAAGCTGTCAGCACAGAGCCCATCGCGGGGCTCCATCCCGTGAACCGCGAGATCATAACCTGATCCGAAGTCGGACACTTAACTGACTGAGCCACCCAGGTGCCCTCCCCAATTTGATATCCTTAAGGCGGGTTCTCAAACTTCAGAGTATCAGAACCCCCCCGGAGAGCCTGAGAAAATGCCAACTGCAGACCCCACCCCAGACCTGCTGAATTAGAATCTGCATTTTCACCAAGGTTTCACCAATGCACCTTAAAGTTTGAGAAGTCCTGCTTCACATCAGGGGCTCTCTTTCAGCACTTCAGAATGTCCCTGAGGCTCCTTAAAGCGCAAAGTACTGGGCCCCACTCCCAGAGCCTCTGATCCAGCAGATCTGGGGCAAGGCCAAGAGCTTGCCTTTCTAGAGAGTTCCCAAGTGGTCTGTAGCTCCCAGGGGCGCACCTTAAGAGCCAGTGCTCAACAAACCCAGAGTAAGGTAGAATTTCCAAACCCCACTTAGCAAACAGAGTGCTTGCCGACCATTGCAGTCTGCAGCAAATGGACTCCGAAAGGCACACAGATGTTCTCCGTGAGACTGTCCTGCCGACGTCAACCACTCTGCTCAGTGCCACAGAGCAGGTCCCTGGACCAAAGCAGCACCCCTGCCAGCCTGCAGCGGCCCCAGGAGCAAGCCAAGAAAGAGACGAGCTAGATGAAAGCTACTGGCTGTGGAGGGGGCTGTAGGATAAAGCCCGAGCTTAGGTCTGGGCTAAGCCAGAGGACTAGGGATGAAGAGAGCTTCTGAAAGCAAAGCTCGGTGCTTACGCTTTACATCTGGGGTGCTGATGTTTCCTTTAAAATCCATTGTAGGAACACCCAAAGTACGCGCCCTCCGAAGACTGGTATTTTCTTACCGACACAGGAGGCTGGGCGGCCACTCCAGGCCTTGTTGTCCATACATGTGACCGTCCGCTCCCCTTTCAACGTGTATCCTGGTGAGCAGTAGTATTCACACCGGGAGTTAAAGTAGGCACCATCGACGCACTTAAACCCTCCATTCGCTGGCATGGCCAGAGTGGGGCATCGCTTTTCTAAAAAAGAGAAAACCGGATAACCAGCATTTCTTAGTTTTTGTCCCTAGAGTTTCAGAGTCCAGAAACTGAAAATGCAGAGTGCAAAGCCAATTTAAAGATCACAGATAGAGCGGTGCCTGGGTGGCTCAGTAGGTTGACTGTCCAACTTTGGCTCAGGTCATGATCTCGTAGTTCACGAGTTTAAGCCTGGCGTCAGGCTCTGTGATGATGGCTCAGAGCCCAGAGCCTGCTTTGGATTCTGTGTTTCCTTCTCTCTCTTCCCCTCCCCTCCTTGTGCTCTCTCTGCCCCTCAAAAATAAGTAAACATAATAAAAAATATTCTTAAAAAGTTCATGGATAGAATCAGAGAAACCATGGACGGCTGCCTGCCCCACAGAAGGGGCACACAGCTTCATAGCAGACTGGTGTGGCTTGGCATCCCAGCTAAGCCAGTGTTTCAGGTCAGGCTCCTCAGAAGCAGACCCCAGGCGTGACTGGTGTGCAAGTGATTTGGTGAGAAAGGGAGCCCAGTAAGGGGTGGAGAAGGTAGGGCAGGGGAGGGCAGGGGAAGGCAGGAGGCCAGGCAAGGCGGGATCTCAGGCAAAGGCAGTCTCGGCCTGCCCACACGGGGGCGCTCGGGAGCACAATGACACTGCGGTTAGTCCTGTCTCCAGGTAAGGAAGTTGGGCACCCATAATCCTTTACCAGTCGGTACTGGGCAGCTCCATCCCTACTGGGGATGCCCTCCCTGTCAGAACAAAGAGAAGAGCCCTCTCAAGGAGCAGAGCCTCCTCCCTTCCTTCCTCTGATGACGATCCAAGTCAGAAGCTGGGGGATGGACATGCAGAACTGGGATAATGGGACCCAAGACTATTCGGGCAAGGCACCCAAAATGTCCACTATATATACAGCCACTCTGTCACAGAGTCTGCATAGGCTGGGTCACACGGCTGTAGCCCAGAGCCCTATTTTCCCCAACAATCAAGTTAAGGTATCGGCACCCTTAACAACAGCCTCAATGTAAAAACTGGACATAGGTCTGATGCCGGGCATACAAGAAAGAGATGCTCAATTAGTGGTGGCTGTTTTGAATAACAATGGCACCTGAAATGTGCTTCAACAGTGCAGCTGCCTGATTGTGATGTGACTTCTCCTCCAGCTAAAAGTCAGCCGGTGAGATGCTCTGCCTGCCTTCTTTCTCCCCTGACGCATGGCCCCTTTCATGGAAGAGCATTCTTTAGTAACCTTCCCTGCCTCCCTAAGCTCTTCGCCCTGGGTGAACACTTTTTTTCTCCAGGAACACAAGTCCACGGCTTAGCACCCCTGCCCCGCTCTCCAAGGCTATTCTGGGAGACCCTTGAAGGCAGAGCCCGCGTGTGTCTTATTTGTGGCCAGATCCCCAACACCTTTTCAGGGTCTAGCACATATTGAAAACGGAGAACCTGTCTGCAGAGCAAACCTCTGTTCTCATCCCCCTTCCCCGAATGGCTGATCACACCGTTGTGTCTGAAAGGCGTTCTCTCCCTTCCTCCGAAACTCACAAACCCACTGGCGTCTGCTCACAAGGGCGCTTTTTCTCATCAGAAACCACGCAATGTTTGGTAAACAAACAAAAAAAAAGCTCTAATCTCATGTCAGAGCAAAAGAACCTTGGTGCCGCCCCGAGGACCCACGGGGCGGGACTACTCACGCTTGCAGATGACCTTGTCGGACCAGCGCCTGTTTGACTGGCAGACGAGCTGGGAAGAGCCATGCAGCTCATAGCCCTTCCGGCAGCGAATGTCACACCTGGTTCCCAGGGCTGTTTTGTAGTATCCTCCTTGAGGGGCCCTGCAGTACACATCCCCGTACTTCACCTTGATGGGGGAGCACCACGGGGTGTCTGCAGGCCACAGAAACAGAGGAGGGGAGAAATAGGAAATGACATCTTTAGAAACTGTCTCCTCATTCTCAAAGTCCCTGGCTGGCTGCGCTCCAGATTGCGGAACCTCTTAAAGGAGTCTTTGAAGGGGTCTCTGGGTGGGGAGGTTCCAATCACAGGACTAGGTGTCAGACAGATGTGTATATGGATCCGGGTTCCTCCATTACTAACTGTGTGATCTGGGACAAGTTACTGAACCTCTCTGAGTCAATACCTATACCTCTGTCACAGGGCTCTTATTTAAAAAAAATGAAGCACATCAAGCACCTAGCACATATTCAACAAATGCTTGTTCCTTTTGGTATTTCCCTTAAGGAGATAACATAATTCTTTTGAGGGTGATTGATATTATCGGAAACCCTAACCCCAACCATCCATACACAGTGGCAAGGAAGTCCATAATTGGTGAGATTTTTTTTTATCCAAATCGGCCTGCATATTCTCTGTAAAAACTCATAATTCTATTTCAATTAACGTGAATGAAGCTGCAATTGCCAGGGTTTTACCACAGGAGATAATTTTGGCTTAAAGTCACAGAACCATCGCTCCCCATAGGGAAGCCATTTCCCTTTTCGGATGTCCCCAGTGAGGCCCCATTTAGGTGAGAGAGTGGCATAAATGGTAAAGTTCCCAAATGGCAAAATCCGGAGATGTTTTGATTGGGGTCTAGGAGTTGCCTGGAGCACCGCTGGGAGAACACGGATAAATCAGAACCTCTCCCCTGTGCCTTTGGAAGGTACTTGCTGAAAGCCATAAATTCTTAGGGCAAGGCTGGCTGGGCGGCTGGGAAGTTCCCAGAGTGCCCACCTCACAGTCCATGGGGCCCAGCGACGGGCTCCCAATGCCTGGAACAGGAGCCCCTCCCCGCAGCCGCCGGGCTCCTCCTCCGGACCCGGGGCAGGTCCGCGAGTGGGGTACGAGCGCCACCATGTGGCCAAAAAGGAGGACACCTTGTCTGACTTCCCAAGGAATTTTCTGAACGTGGGTTTCTGACTGCTTCTCAGTCACGAAGACCAAGTCCTGTTCAGGGCTTGGGCACAGACTAGTTTGTTTGTTTATTTTTGTGCTTTCAGAACTTCTTTTGCTAATACTTTCATCCTATAATGTTTTTGCAGACAGATGCCACGAGGGTCTTACAGTCTGGACTCTAGCAAGTATTCCCTGGACTTTCTGGGTATAAGTCATGTCCTGCAGGCCTGGTCTAATGCCGTGGAAGTTCGACCATGTGGATGCACGGACACAGGCTTGCAGGAGCTTACACCAGGCCTACAGACCTTCCTTGAACAAACTTTCCTCTCAACACACATTGTACGTAGGAACATTTTTTTTTTTCATTTTTATTTTCTTAAGTCTTTGTTTCTTTCTTTGGAGAGAGAGGAGAGAGAAAGAATCCCAAGTAGGCTCCATGCTGTCAGTGCAGAGCCCAATGTGGGGCTTGAACTCACGAAACCGTGAGATTGTGACCTGAGCCGAAACCAAGAGTCAGATGTTCAACCAACTGAGCCACCCAGGCGCTCCTTGTGCTAACATTTGTAAATAAGAACAATATGGACCCTGAAGTAAAGTACAAAACAGTGTACATGTCTCCATTCTTTTCTTCTAAGTATAAAAGAATTCTTGAAGCAATTTTAAATGCCTTGGTTCTCTCTTTGGTGATGGCTCCAGGAAACTAGGCGATTTCAAGATCATAGGTAAATGAGAAATCCTTGGGGTAGGTTTGCTTAGCATGCCAAGCTGTCACTATTTCGTCTATCATCAAATGATCTTAAGATGAATTCTGGAAAAATCCATAGATGCCTACCACTCAAATAAAACTGAGATTTGGAACCTACTGGCTTCTGTGACCACTAGAAGTGAGGTCTATCTGCCTCTCTCCCTCTCTCTGCCTTTGTTTTCCAACTCTATTGGGAAAGATCACCTACAAGGAAATTCCAGAATGCTCTTGTTTGGTCTCAAAGAAGCACTTTCTATAGTTTGTCAGAGGACTTCCACGGTAATTAAAAAAGATCTTAAAAATCACCTGTTGTTTTACTTCTTTACCCTCGTGGCCACCCCTGCCCCTCAACTCCGTCACTGTGTCATTTCCTTCTAGTTTCCCTGTCTGTCCTGTCCTCCTCCAAGACCGCACGGCTTCTGTGCTCCCCATCTCCAGCCGCCTCCTCTTACCGCCTGGGCCCCTTTCCTGCCTTATTTTCTGTCATCTCTGAGGCCAAACTGTGGCAGCCCTTAGACCTAGCCTCCAGAGAGAAAAGGTGAAGCCCGCGCTGGGGGTGGGGGAATGGTAGTGAGGGAGAAGTGAAGAGGGGGACAGGGAGGGAGAGGAGGAAACCGCACTGAGCCAGTCAAGTGTGGTGGCGGTAATACCAGGCAAGGGCAAGAGCACGGGCATACCTTCTAACTACGTCACCTCCTAGCAACCCTGGACGGTTCATTTCTAAGTGATGGGAGTGGATTAAGTTACTTTCAAAGCCCCACCCAGCTTTGAAGCTATAGGCTTCACACTCTGCCTTCTTTCTTTCCGACGCCCTGCCCGTGCCCACCTCCTTACCCCTCCTTCTGACGGCTAACTGAGGGGTTAACCCCTCTCCTGTAACCCTTTCAGCTGAAGGCAAATGCTTTGTGCATTCTGACTCATCACAACTCCACTGATGTAAAAACAGGAAGCGTGTCCAATTCTCGACTTGTTTTTCACTCAAATGCTGAACACACTCACAGCCTCCTGCTTCTGGACTTTTTTCCAGGAGGGACACGATTTTTGAGGAAGCTAAATGAAAGCAGCATACCTTTCCTTTGGCACACATGTTACGGGAAGCTTTTCCACAAATGCAGCCAGGACAAATATTTAAGGCTGGCAGGTACAGTAGCGGATGACTGGGGTATACATACGTCACAAACTCACATATTTCAATACGACATTTTCAGCGCGATTTGACTTTGCCCCTCAGTCTGAGTCCTCAAATCCTCCTACAAGTGCTGGCTGCACACTGAAAAATCTCGTTTTCATGTATTCGCAGAAGAAATGTCTTTGGATCATGTTCCAAGACAAATCTAAGGAAGATATTGTGACAGTTTCACAGTTCTGCTGTAACCATAATTAAAATGTTAGCGAGTGACTTGAACTTGAAGTGCACAAAAGCACGACGAGTTCAAGTGAATTAGCAACGTGTTGAACACAGAGGTTCAGGGAAACAAAGCCCTTACGCTGCTTCGAGTAAGACGGGGTTTATTTAGGGAGAACTCTAAATCGGTTATTCAGGAAAGCTTTTCCAGTCCCCCCCGCTTTGGCCAGAGCAGTAAGCCTCGCAGTGCCCTGGAGTTCCTAGGATAGACGCCGAGTGAGAAGCCAACTCCTGGACACTGGGTTTCAAACATCTGGATTTCACCCCTAAATGCGATGGTGGCTAAGCTGCGTGACTCTGGGCAAGTCACCTGCCCTCTCTAATCTGTGGTTCTTTCCTCTATGAACAAGGAATCACGAGGTATCAACATACCTGCCCCCTTCCTTCCATTCACGTGACTATGCGATGGCATTCCAGGCAAGAGAATCAAAAGTAATGCTTGGCACGTTCTGGGAACACAGTAAATGTTGTTTACATTTTCCTTTCTTCCTTCAAGTCAATAGTATACACTCTGTGCCAGACACTGTGCAGGGACCTGGTTAACAATGGTTTGCCTCTAAAGTATTATGACTTGAAAAAAAAACTGGGGGGCCTAAGCTGGCTCAGTCAGAAGAGCATGTGACTCTTGATCTCAGGGCTGTGAGTTTGAGTCCCAAGTTGGAAGTAGAGATTGCTAAAAATAAATAAATAAATAAATAACTTAAAAAAAACTGACAGTAAACACAATTTCCTAAGATATCTTTTTTTCTTAAACACTCAGGGCAAGCTCCAGGGCAGGCACATATTTTAGCCATCTGGTCTACCTTGCACACTTGCAGTGGCGTGAGGGGAAGATGAATGCTGGGAACAGTGAGCTGAGGGCACTAGGCAACCTCTACCGCACAGCTGAAGGGTCCAATGTGCACGTATGCGTTTTAGGAAGACTTTTCAACAAGGGACTCAAAGAGAAAACATTCTTTTAACGCTCAATTAAGAAGTGTTAGGAATCAGAATATCTCTTTACCCCAAACCCCTAATTGCTTGACTGATTAATTCCTGAGGCGATTCATATACGAGCTGTGGATAGGAATGAGTATCTGCATTCCCAAATCCTAAGGAAACGTGGAATGTGGTGGGAAACACACCCGAACAGACACCAGGCATTATATTAGATTGTTCACTCATGTGAAAAACAACCGAACGAATCTGCCACCAAAGGCTGCCCCGTACTACCCGGATCCTCTTAGACATATTGTGACAGAGCAGGGCAGTGTCCTCTGGCCAGACTGTGGGCAAATTTCCTGGGCAAGGTGCTGCAACAGAACTTTATTAACCAAGTTTTCTTCGCATCACTCCTCCACTGCAGAAGGAATCAGATTCAGAGAGAAATCACCTAAATGTACCTTCCCTCTTCCCAGGGCTCCCTAAGCCTCAGAGAACGGACTCACCAGTAGAAATGTTTGTGGACATACTTACTTACCTGAGCCTGCACAGAAGTTTCTTGATTAGGCTTTTTATACCTGGTGGGGGGGGGGTGGATTGCTGGAAATGTGTAGAGCTGGAGTTCTTTATCATTAGAATAAAGTTTCATCTGGCAACACACTCTACGTAACGTTTCGGGAGCCAAGCTACACTCAGAAAGAGCATGGTGACATGAGCTTATGAAAATCAAGTTTTCCCATTCCCCATTCATCTCAGTACATTAGCAGCACGGGGTCCAGATTCGACCTTAGATGGTATACTCTGGACCATTCTGGCTGTAATGTACGAATCAGGCAGAATTCATGGCTTGATTTTCACTTTCATCAGCTAGCGCTTGGCTTTGCAGAAGGACAGTAAAGAAATTTATGAGAATAAAATGACCACTGCGATGCTGAAGGACAGCACTTCAGAGAATTCCAAATGCTTTTTCTTTCTTTCTTTCGTTTCTCTTCATTTTTAAATGGGAGCATATGCTGTGTAATTTTTAAGTACATTTTTTTTTTCTGGACAGGTCATCCGAACTTTAACGCATTGTCTGGTCACTTTATTACAGTCTGCTCTGCAGGGCAAAAAGGAAAGTTTTCCTGGCATCAGCAGGTCCTCATTAGCACAGAAGCAAAGCATTCACCTTTATATCTAGTGTGTGAATACCCGACTTCATCGTCTTCTAGCGGTGAGTCTCCAGATCCTACAATAAAAAAGAACAGAAACTGCAGCAAGAAGAGCCACATGAAACGGACGAATATTTTGAAGCGTTGCTTTGGCAACAGTCATGCGAGAGGGGCTTATTAGAACGCAGAGCCAAGAGTGATAGCTTCCATGGCCATTCACGAAGGAACAGGGGGACGTCTCAGAGTGAACCTGGCCGGGCTGAGATTGCCAGAGCCAATCAAAACGGGCCCCCGACTGCTTTAGAATTGCCACAAGCCAACTGGAATTCTGGACTCAGGACAGAAAGTCAACTTCACTCTGAGAAGATGCCAATGTATATGAATCTCATGCCAGGGAAGACGCAGTAAAATGTGTGTGACTCAGACGTGGCCTACAGTTTCTCCAGCAGTCAAAGAAAACCCAGGAGAACCGAGTGTTTGTGGTACTTGAAAATCAGTCCATCTTGTAACATGAATTTGGGTGGAGGATAAGGAGGCAAATCAAATGTCTAATCTTAATGACAAAAGAAACACAAAGCTACTCTGATATATTTGTAGGGAATGAGGGCCGAAATCAACAACCTAGATGTTTATTTACAGCCCCTCTACCCAGGCATCGCTAAAGTAATGTTTCTGGACAAGTCTCGCGACCTTGAAAACCACAGCCTTAGAGGGAAAAGTCTGTATTTAATTTTAAAATTTAAACTCATTTGTAAGTCGAACCCAGATCATTTTTGGAATATTCAATACTGAATTCTAGTAAGTGGTAGATTCTTAATCTTTAAATTGGTATCAGGGCCCAAACTTCAAAACCGTTATCTTAAATTCATATGTCTTTCCCTCTAGACTTCCTGGTGTGATCACTGATCATGGAGTTACCACCATCTTGGTCATACATTTACCTAGAGGGACTGGCAACCATATCAGGCAATGGCAAGCACACTCTCTATTATGAGGTTTTTCAAATCCCCACATGGGATAAGTGAATGAGTAATCTACTGGTATTCTGGACGAGAGATAGCATGGAAATTGGCAGTGGGAAGGTGATGAAGGCTGGACCATGTCCATTTGAAAAAGGCCCCCTGCTAGCGAAGCCCAGTTCTGTGTCTTGCTCTGCTCCAGGTTCCTGGCCACTGAAACAGGTACAAAGTTATGCAGACTGTTCCTCACTCAATAGCAAAAAGTGAACATGAAGACCAGTATTGCCTATCAGGAAAGTAGTCTACCTACATGAATCAAAGGCCTATGTTTAAACCCCTTTATCAAGTCATCCCACTTTTGGGAATCTATCCCAAGGAAATAATATTAAATATAGGAAAAAAATTTTTGCACACAAAGATTTCTTTGCAATGTCACTTATCATAACAGAAGCCTATAAACAGACCAAATAGTCAATATCATGCTTAACTAAACCACAGCACATTCATTGGATTATACGATAATGTGGCCATTGAAAATAATGTTTATAAAAAGGTACAATAGCATGGGAAACAGTTAAAACATTAAGTAAACAATGTACTATGGCAAAATTATACAAATGGTGTGATTTATAATGATGTAAAACAATCAAATTCAAAATAAATGCTGAGAAGAGTTTATGATAATTGGATGTTTTTCTTCTTTCCTGTCTAAATTTTCTACTATAAACATGTATTACTTTCACAATGGAAAATAAACTTTATTATGCATATAATTCAGAGAAGCTTACCTTCCAAAATGCATTTTGAATATATTAGAAATGTTTAAGAATCTGCTGCCCCTCTCCGTCCACCCTGCCCCTACTTCTCTCCGCATTCAGAGTTGAACTGGAATTCTCGAACAATTGTTGGAGTCTTCAACTCCATACAGCATAGCTCGTATTAAGTGTCAAGAGATCTGTTTCCTATGAAGAGCACTTCCTGCTTCCCCCAGGATAGCCTGGCCTCCATATCATCTACCTAGGCAGTAAGAAGCTCTGGACTTATTTATTCCTGGTTTGAAGCCAAGAAGACAACTGCCCCAGCTTGGGTTCTCTGGGAAGTGGCTTTTGAGACAGGGTATAGTGCACAGGACGTTTATTAGGGATCAACTCCTGTGAAAGGGAAAAGGAGGAAGCAGGTTTGGTTGGAGAGAGAAGTCGCGCTTTGATGTCAGCCCGATGACATGCTCTCAGGTTGGGCTGAACTGGCTAAGCCTTTATAGTCCTGCCTCGATCAGTCATAGGATATGGCCCACTCTGGAAGGACAGGACCATGGACAAAGCATTCCCAACAGCTGAGGCAGTCTCGGAATGGGGCTGAAAGCTTATGGCTGGCCAAGGCCAGCATTGTCTCCAACTGAATGCACTGGCCCTTCTTTAAAGAAAGATCTGGTTGGGGCAATCTGGGAACTCTCAAGTTCTGCTGGTGGAATACAACCACTACAACTAGGGTGAAGAGAAGTTGTGCACTGCGTTTGAAACTACCCTTCAAATCAGCCATTCTACTTCTGGACCTGGGGCCTCAGGACCTGCCCCCCCCCCCCCCCCCCCCCCCCGCCACGTAACACAAAACCAGCCATGCGCTGGAATGCTCATTGCAGCATCGCCAGTAATAAAAACTGTATAATAGCATTACTAGGAATAAATGGTGGTCTATTCAAATCACAGAAAGCTGTAAAAGTTAAAATGAGTGGCCTCAATCTACAGGAAACAAGGTAGAATCTCAAATACACAACGGATAGTGAATAAAAGCAACGTACGGTGTGTGATGTCAATTATATAACATTTTGAAATGCAAAGAACACTACTATATGTTTTCCATACATATGCAGTAAACTTATAATAGATTGGAGAATATATACATCAACTTCAGATTAGTGGTCTCCCCCGGGCAGGGGGGAGGAAGGAACTAATACACAAAGGGCCACTGATACCCGATACCCTATGTCTTACCAAAATCTAAAGTAAATGTAGGGAAATGTGAATACCAGTTGAATCTAGATGGTGAATACTTTTCTGATATTTGAAATACTTCATTATTTAAAAAGAAAGAGATGAAGAGAAGAAAAGAAAGAAGTGGGGAAGATGGCTAGAAGAACATACCAGAAATCTCCAAACTCAAGCATGAGTGAAATTTTCCCCCTTTTTTCTATATTTTCCAAGTTTTCTCCACAGAGCACCTCGTTACTTTAAAATCTCTAACAAAAGCATACCGAACAATGTTAAAGACTAAAAATGGTGGACTGTGGTACTTGATATTTATTGTCCATTCCACATCACTGCAAGTCTTCACGTCCCAAAGCCTTGAGACACATCTAAAGGGCCTACCACACAGACAAGGAGAGGGCCAGCTGCTGGAACCTGGGCTCCTATACTGGGCTTATGAGTTTTCTCCATCTCCCCCTTCAACTGCACACAGATAACTCCTACAGTGAGCTCTGAGCCTGCTCGCTGCCTCCAGAGGCGTCCGGGGTAAACTACACGTGTTGTTAACCCCCTAGTTCAAGTCAAGACCACAGGTTCAAGTCAAAATCACAAGCTCAACTCCAGTGCCATTTAAAAAGAAGTAGATGTCTGCCTCCAGAGAAGAAACCTCCAGGTCACATCGTGAAAAAAAATCTTTATAATGAGCCAAAAGAAGACATGAAGTTGGTTCACATGAGCACCCCGAATGCAGTGCTCTCCCTGGCAGGGCAAAGCAGCCATTTCCTTCTCTTTATTTCTTTGGCTGGCCGGCTTAAACCCCAAGCCAAACATTCTCACTACTGCTTTTACTTAAATTAGAGACTGTAAGGCAGACATTTCAGATTATCTCAACATCTTGATTAGCAGCTCACTTACACTGGTCCATCCACCTCCGCCTAGATCCCAACCCACCATTCTCTCTCTCCGTAACACAGACATGTGGCAAACAGCAAATGGCCTTTGCATACTACAATAACAAGTATGCCAGAGAAGAGGGGGCCCCGCAAAAGCAAGGAGGCTCTGTGTTCACCAAAAGCTGCTGACTGCCAGCCTGTCAGCCATTCTCTTCTTTCTTCTTGCTAAAAGACCCCTAGGTTGCATTCAGCAGCAGTGTGTCCTTCCCCAGGAGATGAACTACTATGGCCGTAAGTCAGAAATTCCCCTTTGCCAACAACTATTCCAAGGGTAGGAGTGAAACCCAGTATTGGCCAATGGCAAGTAAAAAGAAGTCTCATTTGGGGAGATGGAGCATATGGGAAAGATTATCTCCTCGATAAAACAGAGAACCGCACAAGTAGAAGACTGTTTTGCCCTCTTTTCTCTCCTCCTGCTTTGGAAGCTGTTGTGTAAGGATGAATGCCTAAAGCTATGGCAGCCATTTTGCAACCATGAGGCAAGATGTTGGGACCTCTAAAGATTTTCAGCTGAGGATGGTAGAGTGGAAGGATAACAAGAATCTGGGGTCTGTAATGACTTTATGGGGCTACTAAATCAACTTAGACATTTTCCCTCCATACTTCTTGTTAGGTCAATAATAAATGTCCTTTAAATTAAGCTTCTATGAATACCACTGTTTATTACGTGCAGCACAATGCATCCAAACTGAATGGAAAACTTACTCCTATTACTGATAGGAGAAAAAAGAAGTGGGAAGAAAATAAATGGATATTGGCCATTCCTCTCCAAAAGTGTCCAGTTTATATTCAGCCTAAAATGCATACATCAACTTTTATAAAAAATAATGACCGGTCTACAAAATGAACATACTGAATGATATGATAAGACCAAAGACGAACATGCTGCTCAGCAGATTTTACTTCTGAAGTTTAAGAAGCAGTAAAAGAGGCTCATACATACTGGGGATGTTCCACAGGGTTACAATGAAAAGAAAGGAAGGAAGAAACAGAGAGGAGGTGGGGAGAAGAGAGGAAGGTTCCCTAACATGTTCTTCTTTATTTATGAAAGTCTATTCCTTTATAATTCTGGTTAACTGAGCTCTTATTATGACAACCATTAATCAGTCCTCACATGGTTGCAATTACCGCTCTTTGGAAGGAATCCTTCAGTGCTTCTTCCACACAAACACAAATTCTACATTGGCTCAGAAACCAGAAACTCAGTGCCATGAAGAATTCTGTCCCTCGGCCATACCTGGAGCCAATTCCATTTATAATTCTGCTCTCCTTGCAGAAACTTCATCTAAATCAACAGATTTCCCAAGAAGTAGTCACTCCTCTCCCCCAAAGTTCAAATAAGGGTCCTCCTAGTCTACTGACTCCCATCCTATCATTCTGAACCCCCATGTATTATTGAGGCACCAAATCACCCTTAAGAAATATCCGTTGTATGTATTAGAGTTACAACAGGAATTGAGATTTTATTTTTTAATTTCTTTATTTTGAGAGAGCATACATGTACTCTTGTGTGAACGGGGGAGGGACAGAAAGAGAGGGAGAGAGAGAATCTCAAGAAGGTCCTGTGCTGTCAGCTCGGAGCCCCACACGGGGCTTAATCTCACGAACCCACAAGATCACAACCTGAGCCAAAATCAGGAGTCGGACACTTAACCAACCCAGCCACCCAGCCACTCCAGGGATTTAGGTTGTAGAAGGCTAGTAGAATGTTCCTTCTATCACCCTGAAGTTTTCTCATGGTTGGCAGGGGGAGCATTTGAAACTAATGAAAATGTAGCCAATTTGCTAAAACTATATACTTCCTAATTGATTGTGATACATGATCCAAATTGACAGATTTGCTGTGGCTCTATGTTATAGTTTTAGTTCACAGGGTTGGGTTTTAGTTATTTTGAAGAGAGCTCTGCATTCTTAATGTTTTGTAGGAAATTTTTGGTTTTCCCCATCATCATTGTTCTCAATATACTCTTACAATTATCAGAAGTCATCATATTAAATAGCAAACTGCATCATTGACTTTATACTGAAAGTCAATAGCAAAATAAAATTCTCTTTATGGTGGACATTCTTAATCCGAGTTCCTGGCCTTCTAGAGTCTAATCAATGGAAGGACTTTGTGGGGGATAATCGATGAACCCTCTGTAATCAGACATGCTTTTTGGTACATGAATACATGCATTCCTGGGGGAAAAGTGGCCAACTTTCACCTTTTAGTAAGGGTCCATGATCCAAAAAATACGAAGAACCACAGTTTTATGGCATTCTTCATTATAAAGCATGTCAGAATGTTTACTGAGGGAGCATGCCGTATCTCTTTGACATTTGACTCTTCTTAGTATGGGAGGAGAGAGGTAAAATATATTTAAAACAGAGATAAATGCTTATCTTTATTAGATTATGTGGTTACATTAAGCACTTGAGATACGTGGCTAGTACAACCGGGGAACAGAGTGCTTTTAAACTTAAACAGCCACCTGTGGCTAGGCTAGTGGGTACCATATTAGGCTGCATAGGTCTTGACAATATTCTACGGAGGGGTGCCTGGTGACTCAGTTGGAAGATCATGCAACTCCTGACCTCAGGGTCGTGAGTTCAAGTCCCACACTGCCTGTAGAGGTTACTTAAGTAAATAAACAGATTTTAAAAATATTCTATGGAGACACATTATGTCTCCAAATAGCTCAATGGTGAGAACCATGTCTAATACGCCTTATATACTTAGTGTATGAGTCACACTTGGTAGAGAAAAATCCCCTTAAGTTTCTTAGGACACATAAATCATGTGTTCTTATGCTTATGTGTCTGGAATGGTTTTATCCTACCCGGTACAGCTTCAGTACATAAATCTGAAATGGAACAATCCTGAAGAGATCTGGGTGTGTAGAAAAAGGCATTTTGTACGAGTGAAAGCCAGAGGGTATTTACTTGTGGGAGCCAGGTGATTTAGTGCTACCAAATAATTTGCCAAAGGGGCTATAATGCAGCTGCACTAAAATGAAAAGGACATTTTATGGCTTATGAACAAAGATCAAATCCAGGGCATTGCTAGGAAAACAGAGGCTAAAGACGAAGCCAAAGATTTGACTGTCAAATCCTTCATTAAATCAAGGTGGTGCCTCAGAGTATCCTCGATCATACAATAGGCCCCAGAAAGAGAGTGAAAAGGTGTCTCAGAGCCCCTCAACCGAACAACAGAAAAGAGTTTTGTATCTACAAAATCTGTGGATATGGTTTTGTCTAATGGACTGAGTTCCAGGAAGATTCACAGACGACCCACCATGTTCTTAATGAGTTATATATGCAGAAATATCCCTGGCACGACAGAGGAGACAGGATCATTCCGGAATCAGCAGAGGTCTTTGAACTCCCAGAAATGTCCTGTCAGGAAGCAGGCTCACAGGACTGCTTGGCTGTCAACAGGTGTGACCTTCCATTAAAAAAAAAAAAAAAAAAAAAGCAAGCAAGCAAGCAAGCAAGCTCAGAGGTTGGAATCAAGAGAGGAGAGAAACAAAGAATTCTTTTCAGGGGTGCCTAGGTGACTCAGTTGGTCGAGTATCCAATTCTTGATTTTGGCTCAGGTCATGATCCCAGGGTTGTGGGCTCAAGCCCCACATCTGGCTACATGCTGAGTGTGGAACCTGCTTGAGATTTTCTCTCTCCCTCCGTCTCTCTCCATTGCTCATGTTCTCTCTGTAAAAATTAAAAAAAAAAAAATAGAGGCACCTAGGTAGCTTAGTCAGTTAAGCGTCCAATTTTGGCTCAGGTCATGATCTTATGGTTCATGAGTTCAAGCGTGGCATCAGGCCCTGTGCTGACAGCTCAGAGCCTGAAGCCTGTGTCACATTCTGTGTCTCCCTCTCTCTCAGTCCCTCCCATGCTCATGCTGTCTCTCTCAAAAAACATTAAAAAATAAAAAAGAAATAAATTTTAAATATATCATAAAAAATAAAAAGAATTATTTTCAGACTGTGAGTCATGACCAAGGAACTACCAAAACTGGGGCAGCTAGATTTCTGAATTCCTAGAGAACAGTGACTACTTTGTGTCCCCAATTTAACCTCATTTTTAAAAGGAATGTCTAGGGGAGCCTGGGTGGCTCTGACGGTTAAATGTCCGACTTCGGCTCAGGTCATGATCTCACGGTTCGTGGGTTCGAGCCCTGCATCAGGGTCTGTGCTGACAGCTCAGAGCCTGGAACCTGTCTTCAGATTCTGTCTCTCCCTCTCTCTCGGACTCTCCCCTGCTCATGCTGTCTCTCTCTCTAAAATAAATAAAAACAGTAAAAAAAAATTTTTTTTAAAGGAGTGTCTATAACAGTTACATTATGCCTATTTCACCACTGTACGCTGGGTGCCTGGGATGCAGATAACTTATCTCTTTAGTTTTATCTTTTTTTAGTTTTAGTTTTCTCCAGATAGAGAAAAACTATGCATAAGGAGTACCAGCTAAGGAAGTAGATCTGAGGGGGCTCATACCCACCCGCACCTGATGTGGATGATACGATTGTGGCTTCTGAGCTGATGCAAGAAAGAGAGGAGACTTTAGGGATCTCAGGAGGGGGGTGAGTGGATTTTGCAGGGGGGCGGGAGGACAGGTGTCACTGGGTGCCAGACGGTAGACTGGGGTGTGCATCCGCTAAGACGGCTGCAGGGGGAGGGTGTGCAATCCTGCAGAATAAATGGTTTTGAGCATCTTGTGCTACTAGACTTTACCCGAGACTGTATCCTTGCTCGACTTGTTTTTCTGCTTCCCTCCCTCACGTGTAGATCTTCCCTGAGGGCAGTCCCTCTGCAAGCCACAGGCTCAGCTTCTGGTGGACCAAGACAGCCATTGGGTCTCCCTAAAACTCAAATATCCCACTGGCCATGCATCATAGGGTTGCTGTAAAGGCCAAAGGGCATACGTGGATGTTTTTAAAATACTATATTGAAATACAGTGATTGGTACCATCCTTGGTTTTACAAACTTATTTGATGATTCATAATCCCATTTTCTATTGAATTCAGCAGGTGTATATTTTACGCTTCTATGACCTTGAGCGATTATGTATGTAAATGAGTTTCTGGTAAAAATATTAAAATACAACAAACTTCTATCTGGCCTGATACGGTTTTCAAGAATTTTTTAAAGCATTAAATACAGTCAGGAATATCAGTGCTACCAAAGTGTTCTCTGTGTGTTTTCAAATTCCTCCACTGAAACCATCTTGTATGATTTGTGTGTGTGTGTATATGTGTGTGTGTGTCTGTTTTTTTCGTCAATAACCAGGAAAAGCCACATATTCAATCCTCTCTAGTAAAATAAACACTGTCAAATTTAGTCTATGGGTTCCGATGATCAGATGATAAAATTTGCTTTAGGAAAAAATGACTCTCGGGGTCAAAATATTGCCATAGCTTACCCTTCCAGGCAGAAAAACCCCTGTTGCCCTGTGTGCTGTGGAATATTTTTGTGGTTCCTGGTAGCACATATGAGCGTTCAAACATTTGGGGGCCCTGAGCGAGGGCACACAGAGGGTAAGGTGTTAACCCTTCTCTCCTCCACGGGTAAATGTACAGAGGTTTCTTAATACATGGGAAGCCATTGAAGAAGCACAAGAGTGAGTCCCACAAGCCTAAGTGGGAGGCAAGACCGGCTCTGTTAGGGCTTGACCAAGTTTTGAGACAGACGAGAGGTATCCAAGAGCTGTGTATATTTATGTTTTTAAACTTTATTTATTTTGAGAGAGAGAGCGGGCATACGCACATGCGTGAGGGAGGGACAGAGAGAGGGGGAGAGAGAATCACAAGCAGGCTCCATGCAAGCATGGAGCCAGACACAGGGTTCACTCTCATGAAATGGGAAATCATGACCTGAACCAAAATCAAGAGTCACGGACTCAATCGACTGAGCCACCTGGGTGCCCCCAGGAGTTGTGTATAGATGTGTGTGATTATTTTGATTTAAAAAAATTTTAATGCTTATTTTTGAGACAGAGACAGTGCATGAGTGGGGTAGGGACACAGAGAAAGGGAGACACAGAATCTGAAGCAGGCTCCAGGCTCTGAGCGGTCAAGACAGAAACTGATGCAGGGCTTGAACCCACAAAGCACGAGACCACGACCTGAGCCGAAGTCGGATGCTCAACCCACTGAGCCACCCAGGCGCTCCTAAATGTGTGTGTCTACAGGAGTGGAGATTAGACGCTTTAGCTTTATAAGAGCTTCAGCTTCAAGATGCAGGCCCAGAAAAAGTATGCAGAGGGCCAGAAACTATAACTGGGCCACTCTTCCTTGGAAGCCTCACTCATCTAAGTCAGTAGCAGGCTAACAGATGAAAGCCCAAACCTAAGTGAAGGAGCGGGAATGGGAGGAGAGGTACACCAAGAAGCTGCCTGTTCCGATTGGAACAAGTGCATCCAGAACAATCAATCTAAACCATTTCCTAATCATGAGGGACAGATTGAAAGAAATATTTATCACCAGTGTTCTTCCAGGGGGAGAACATTTACCAAAATGTTTGCAGTGTATCTCAAGACATTCACTTCAAGCACCATCTCCCCGCCTTCCCTTCTCCGTCACCATCCCAAGCCCCTCACCTGTACCAACAATCAACTACGGTAGCGTGTTTCAAACTTTTAACCCAATGTAATGGGCTCACAGGGCACTTTTGTAATGAAATAGAATTGGAAATGGCAGGGTTTGCAAATGTCCATCAATAGATGAAGGGCATTGCTAAAGATATGTGTGTGTGTGTGTGTGTATACACACACACACACACACATATTTTGTGTATATAAATATATGTCCACATTATATATTAGATTATGTAATTATATACTACAGAGCAATATTCTCCCCTGCCATAAAAAAGGATGAGGTCTTGCCATTTTCAACAACATAGATGGACCTAGAGAGTATTATGCCAAATGAAATTAGCCAGAGAAAGAAAGACAAACGCCATAGGATCTTACTTATATGTGCCATCTAAGAAATAAGCCATGAATAAACACAAAAAAGAGAAACAGATCCATAAATACAGAGGACAAACTGGTGACTGCCAGAAGGGGGGGGGGTGGGGAAAATGGGCGAAGAGGAGTGGGAGATACAGGCTTCTGGTTGCGGAATGAGTAAGTCGGGAATGAAAACACCGCAAAGGGAATGTAGTCAATGGTGCTGTAATGACACCGTGCAGTGACAGACGGGAAGTACCCTTGTGGTGAGCAGAGCACAATGTGTATCCTTGTCCAATTACTGTGTCCTAGACCCAAGGCCAATGTAACCATTGTGTGCCAACCAGACTTCAATTAAAAAAGAAAAAGAAACATCGCAGTCTGCTACCTATATTAAAGATAAATACTACTCTGTGCAACTCTGTTTCAATTATACGGGTGTGTGTGATAAGATGTCCGCAGTCTGCAGGAGACACTTCAATTTGGTGTCTGTTGCCCCAGCATTATCAACAGCACTCCTTTTCACACTCAAGAGTCTCCTGATTGGACAACAAGTGACATACTCACCCTAAAAACAGGCCACAGTAGAACATATATGTCTTCTTATGGGTCTCAGTCAAAATATTTGGAAAAACGGTGATTCTGAATATGGTATTTAGAAAATCAGTTGGTTATGGCTTTGTCTTAATTCTTTGTTTCTCCCTCAAAATGAAGATATCTACCTAAGAAAGGCCTCCAGGAGCTGTGACAGAAGCCTTTGCTCCCCGCTGATTTGCTCCGGACACGGATGTTCAAGCCCACGAAAAGTCAAGTAGGTACTGAGTTTCTTCAACCGCCCAAGGCCATCCTGTCTAGTAGGACGCAACTGAAAGAGCCCCGGGATTGGGGCGCTTGGGTGGCTCAGTGGGTTAAGCATCCGACTTCAGCTCAGGTCATGATCTCATGGTTCATGAGTTTCAGCCCCACGTTGGGCTCTGTGCTGACAGCTCAGAGCCTGGAGCCTGCTTTGGATTCTGTGTCTCCTTCTCTCTGCCCCTCCCCTGGCTCTTACTCTATCTCGCTCCATCTCTCAAAAATAAACAAACATTAAAAATAAATAATTTAAAAAAGGGAAGAGCCCCAGGATTAAGTTTCGGCTCCTCTACTAACTATATGGTCTCAACTGGGGAAGCCACTTGCCTTTCCTGAGCCTCAGTTTGCTCATCTGTAAAAGGGAGCGACCGTAGAGCACAGTGTGTATTTTCAAATTGTGTTCTCACACAACAATCCTACCTTCAACCCCTTCAACCTGTCGTTGGGATCATTGTGGTCAAGCAAAGAAACATGCCCTCCTCCTCCTCCTCCTCGCGCCCC
>NC_043717.1:31372259-31467204 GCF_006229205.1 Suricata suricatta
CTATGGCTTTGGATATTCAGAAGTCATTTCAGGTGTGCGTCCCAGGCCACCCATGTGGTTCCAGTCTGTCCTTCCATTTAAACATCAGACTCAAGGAATATGGTGGGGTCTCCTTTCCTCTTCCTGCCCCAGGGAAACTAACAAAGTACCCCTCCACCAAGAGGCCCTCAGAAGGATTCGTCCCCTCCAGACTTTAGTCTACACACCACTGATCTGTTCGAGCTGTTCCACCCATGTCAAAATGAGACGCCTATCTCACTTACTGAGGGCTGTACTTACAGAAACAGACACTGTATTTAAGACTCAAAAAAGCTGCCCAAATAAAGTGGCAACTGGTACATCATTCCTGGCACCAAACTGGTGGTATAATTTACAAAATTCTGGCACATCATGGCAAAACTGAGAATAACAGGATTCAGGAAAGCTACTAAAAAAATAAAATGAAATTGCAGCAGTGTGTACCAGGAATGGTAGGCTGCACGGCATTAATTGCACAGCTGCAGAATGGTATTTTAATAAATGTTAAATGGTAGAGAGACAGCCGGAGAGAAGAGCCTATGAGGAAAGACCCTTCCCATCAACAGCCCTCACATGAACATCGTGAAAATACCTACAAGTGACAGGCTGCAGCCCGCTGGGCTAAAACCTGACACGTTGTCCTTCATAACATTCTCTGGGTCCCTGGCAGAGGACGGAGCGCTAGCACCCAAGGATGAAAACCTGGACTTCCCCTGAAGCCCTCACGCATGATTTATTTAGCCAACTCCACCGTGACAGGAGGTAGAGCGCTTTCTTTAGGGGTAGCTCCTCTCCTTGACTTTGCAAGCATCCATTTCCCATACGGCGCCCTTGAACTGACAGTCACACACTGGCTGCTGTCAGTTACCATTATCTTCGCTCTTGGAGACTCAAGTTCTGCGGGGGAATGGGGGGTGGGGGGATGGTGGAGCTGAGCACATGGCAAGTTTGGCTTTCAAAATGATCATCTGCAGGCCTTGCACAACACTTGTTGGGAGAGGCCAGGCCCCAGGACACGATAGCCTGGCACTATCCCTGTCTAGGTGTGAGGGACATTGACTGATTTGGAATAACAAATCAGTCTCGGCATATCACCTCTGACCCCTTATGTCAAAACGATACCAGAGCCAGTTCTAAAACACATTAGTGTGTTGAACAAATCTACTGGGACCAGCTTTATTTTCCATAAAATACATTATATTAGAACAGGTTAAAATAATAGCAAATACTTATAATACACTCTACATAGAAAAGGTTTCTGAAGCTTTTGTTTCAGTAATCTCTATATATACACGCATATATTCTATACAAAAATTTCATTGACTCTAGAATGCCCCTGTTTTATATTTAAATTCTCTGAATCCACGGTGACGACCTTTATAATCTATGGAATGGCATCATTTAGTTGGCATCACTTCCTTTATAGTCCTATCTAAAATACTGGTGCCCCTGACAAGTGATGGAGTCCTAGATTTGATGACATACGGTGTGCATGTATGTGTCCTAGACTGCGATGTGAAATTATTTTCTTCTGCAGGTAGCAGTCAAAGAATCTGAAAATAACCGCATCATACAAGTGACGTAGGGATCCCAAATGGATCATCAAATTGACAATACAACCGATAGCTGTATTTGCTGTACCTATCAACTAAGGCATTTATCTACCCTCATACTTACATAAGGCCTTAACATGACCAGTTATACAAAGAGTTCCCCAAAGCGCTTCTCATTGTAGAACTCCCACGATTGCCACAGGAAAACGTCAGGTAGCCGAACTGGGAAGTGGGGGTCAATATATTGCATCACCGGGCTTCTGGTGTCATTCAACAAATACATGTGGCTTCCTGCCCACATTGAGGCAGAGGGAGGCTTGTAACCCTGCGAGGATTTCAGGCACTGGTGAGAGGGGAGCCCAAGTGCCTCTCACCTCCACACGGCAATGTCCCAGAAAGTACAATTTTAAGTCAGCAGCTTATAACTTGAACTTGGTTTTCCTTGGAAACCATATTATAAATAGTGATCAGAACCCCTGAAGAGTTCCCAAGAGCCATGTTAGGGCATCATGTAGTGGAACTCTAGATGTTCCTAGGGGTGACTCAGTACTCACTAAAAGAGGAGAACATTCTCCTCTCTCTAGCTCCTGCAACAGCCCACATCTGCTGCTCCCCGCCCAGGCCCCGGCACACCGCATTCAGGCTCATTCTACTCATTCTACAATCATGCTGCTAGTTGGCAGTCTTGATCTGCTGACCTAGAGTCTAACAAAGAGACTAATACCGATATGGATATTTATGTGTGCGTCCTGGTTTCTCTTACTGAGAATTTTCTGGTCCAAGAATTCGAAGCTCAGAAATTCCAGATGCAAACACAAAATCCCATATTTATGTCTTGGCTGCTGTCAGGGAGGCTGCAACTTGTCAATACAGGAGCCTGTCGGCACGCTGGCTCCTTCCCAGCCCCTTGCTAGAGATGGGCCTGCAGTGATGAGCTCCCTTTGTCCTTCTGCCAGCAACTTAAGTCAGCGGTAAGCCCCAGGGTCAAGGCAAATCTGCTTTCAGGGAGGGGACTGGGGGAGCTGGTCAAGTCCCCATTTGCAGGGATGACGCCGGTTCTCAGATACCACGGACCAGTGAAGAAGGAGGTACATACCCTTAAGAGAACTTTACCTAAGTCATTTCTCTCTGAACAATTTTCCAGCACCCTGATGAGCAGATACAAGTCCCGGGTAAGAAGCGAACAGTGAAATAAGAAGTAAATGAAACGAAGTAGCAGTGATTCCTCCAACCCTTCACCATGCAGGGGCAGCTCTGTGCAGCACCACCGCATTCAGCCTTATTGGCCAAAGGAGCCACCAGTGCATCTTAAGACAGGTGTTCATGGCTCGTAAGGAGGAAGAGGAACCTGCCATTTAGTGAGCAGACATTACCCCAGGCACCGCCCTGGGTGATTTACATCAAGTATTTTATTTCATCAATGTATTCACATGAAGCCTATATAAAGAGAAGGAAGAATGTAAACACACTACTTTGCATCCCTTACAAAAGTTGGCATAAATCGTTTGCGGTGGTACTGGTCTTTGGAAGTTTTTTCTAGGTGTACAGGTAGTCATGTCACACTCAAATTCTGTACAATGAAATCAAACTGGGTATGGAATCTCTCTCAACCATAAGGATGTACCGGGGAAGCAAACACTTGGGCATTTTTTATAGCATGAACGCACATGTCTCCTAGAAACTACCATTCTTCAATGAAATGCTGAGCAAGGAATTGCAAATGAAAACTAAAAGCAGGTGGTAAATGGGAAGCATCCTAGAGAATTAGCAATGGGAACCCTTTGTTCTACTGTAAAATGTTGAACGAGTAAGTGATGGGGTAAACCGTCTCCACATAGAACTTTATAGTATGTGAACTTGAGGTCTAAGTGTCCTTCAAGCCAGCAAATTACTGGATTGTGCTGGTCTAATCCGATAAAATACATTTAAGAAAACATTTAATGTTTATGTATTTTTGAGAGAGACAGAGCACAGGTTGGGAAAAGGCAGAGAGAGACAGAGACACAGAATCTGAAGCAGGCCCCAGGCTCTGAGTGGTCAGCACAGATTCTGATGCAGGGCTCAAACCCACAAACCATGAGATCATGACCTGAGCCAATGTCAGACTCTTAAGCGACTGAGCCACCCAGACAGCCCCCCCCATTAAATATATTTAAAAGTAACTATAAGTTGGAAAGAGAACCAGTTCCAAAGTCTGTGCTCATACAAAAATTAAGTAAAAATTTTGAATTAAATTTTTTTTTTTGAAACCCACTTTGAGTTTGCAAGAAAGACGCAATATTCAGAGGCCAAAACCTTTGAAAAGCAGGAACCTGGTCAGGTAAGCACATGTTGGGTTTCACCTTTCATTCTGAGGACAACTATTGAAATTGAGCTTTGACTTCCATGGACTAGAACCACTGAAGACTGGAAGTTTCAGAGAAACTTCCCCTCATCACCCACATCAAGTTGATATGCCAAAGGTCTACACACTCGGCATAAAGAATAACCTAGAAATAAATCCATTCCATGTACCAGGCCTACAAAGAAAAGATCTTGTCTTACACCCTGGCCCTGAATGGAAGATAGAAAAAACCCTCCCAGGAGAATTCCGAACTACACTATTACTGCTATTGTATTATTACTAAAACTTCATTAAAAATAATAATTAAAACGACAATGATACAATGTCGTGCCCAACCAGTTTGGGAAAAGTTTTAAACAATTTGGTACTGTTGAACAGACTCAAAATTGTGCATGTAGCGTGATCCAGCAATTCCATCCCTAGTATTTATTCTAGAAAAATCCCTGCACACTGTTCCAGGGAAATGCACAAGAATCTGCCTCCCAGCACTGTTTTTGATCATAGGAAACTAGCAAGAACCCAAGTGGCCATCAAGAGCCCCATGAATACATTAGCACATATTTACGCAATGGGATTCTGTACAGTGATGTGAATGAGCAAAGGAAAACTACATGTGCTCATACAAACAAATCCCAAGAATCTAATGTTGAGGAAAGCAAGTTGCAGAAGGATACATTCAGCGTGAGCCCATTCACGCAAAAGGCACAAAAGCATGCAAACGTAAATAACACATTGTCAGAGATATAAACATATCTGGTTACCTGTGAGGTGACAGACAGGAGAGAGAATCCACGAGGCATGTAGCAAGGGCTGTGAGGTAGCGCTTACGTTCTTTTTGACAATGTTTCTTTTATGAAACTAGCTGGTAAGTACAGAGCTATTGGTTGTTGTTGTTCATGACTTTACCCATATTATATGGTCTTTTGTTCTATTCGATGTTTAATTTAAGGTGTTTTTTTTTTTTAACCAGAGCAATTATAACGTCTTTGATGCAAAAAATTTGTTAGGCTGGTTTTTCATTTGTTTGCAATTACAAGAACTTGTTTATCCTAGAAGTTCTTAAGAATGACTGTTTGAGCCTCAAGTAAAAGGCATGCTTTGCCAAGGAAATTAGAGAGTCTTAGATCTGGAAATGCTCTAGGAGATAATCTGATGCAGACACCGGCTTCAAGGACATGATGTCCCAGTGAAGACTCAAAATTCGAGGACGGTGCCATCCCAGACTACTCTCAAGCAGCTCAACATTTTACCTCTGGGATGGTCCACAGTCCTTCCTTAAAGCCTTCCTGAAATCTTTCTTGCTTTAATATGAATGCCAATATCATACCATCACTACCATCAATGTTCAGGAAAAACTTTCTGTGTGGGTCAGATGCAGCTGGGAAAGGGCTAATGAGAATATAACAAAGTGGACAGAAAAGGCGTGTTGGGGCTCAGGCAACAAAACTCGATCACCTGCAGCCAAAGTCAAGTGCACAGACATTGGAACTTGCCACCTTGCAATGGGAAATTAGGGTTCTGAATGGAGCCGGCCCAGGTGAGAAGGGCCAGGGAGGGGCTCACCACCAGGTCAAGATGAGAAAGGATTTGAAGTCTGGGAAGGAACAAAAGGGAAAAGGCTTATAAATTAAATCCATAAAATATATCTTCCTGAAGAGATTAGAAAAACTTTAAAAGATCAGCAGTATCTAGTGTTCTTAAAGTGTGGGGAAGCAGATATGTTATTTTTAGATGTGACACTGGTTAGAGTCTTTCTGGAAAGCAAACCGATACTACCCATGAAGAGCCTTAAAAATACACATGAACCTTGAGCCAGTCACTTCCAAAATTCATTCTAAGGGAAGGATCAGATAAGTGTGCATAAACACGGATGTTCGCTGTGATGGTGTTTATCCTAACAAAGAGCTGAAAATATTCTACTGTCCATCAAGAGGGGACTAGTTTAATAAATTATGATATAACTATTAAAAATAATGATACAAGAAATAACTGAAATGATAACGGTATGCAGACTAAAGCATGGGGGTGGGGGCTAAGGTCTATACGTCTGAAATGTATTTTAAAAAACTAGATACACTGATGGACAATAGAGGCATGGATAGATATGCAATGAAGCATGTATAGTAAGTGCTTCCAGCTCTTCAGTGTGTTTGAAATTTTTGCCAACATTTTATTGGCAAAAAATATTAATTAGGATGGAAAGGGGACTACCGCGAGTTATAAATTACAATTTTGAACTGAATTAAATTACAAAATTGAATTACAAAGAGATTACCCAAACATGGATACAGAACACAGGTGTCAATATGTGAATGTACGTGCAGAAGGGAGCCTAGAAAGCTAAACACCAACATTAAAAGTGATTATCTCTGGGTGGTAGATTACAGGAGGCAAGATTTTCTTTTTTATATTTTATGTTTTTCAGTCATTTTGGATTTTTTTTTAACGGCCTGGTGTCACTTTTACAATTACTTAATAAAGTTATTTCCGAAAAATCAAGTTGAAAATAGAGCTAAAGTGTTTCAATGGTGGAAAGCATGAAGAATGCAGAGTTTGGGAGTTTGGGGCAGAGAGCGGAGCAAGCCCTAAGCCCAGGCAGGCAAGCTGACTGTGCTGAGGCTGTGCCAGCCGGCTTTCGGCACCAGGCCCTTAATATAGTCTTCCCCTCGCAGGAATCTAGAAGCTTCCACCATGGCCTGCTACTCCCACGGTCATGTCAAAGAGTCGCTGAATTAGTGACCAGGCAAGAGCAGCATCTTGTCCATCCTATTATGATACAAAGTGCCCAGATTCCATGTATTTTTGTCTAAACAAGGAGTTTTATGGTAACAAGACGATAAAGATGAATTTTACACTACGTGAGAAGCTGTGGAAACATTAACAGATTAACAGATGAAGACTAGTCTCTCTCAACTCCTGCTAGGTTTCCGGCCCCAATGTGGAGCTGAACCGCCAGCAGAGGTAGACGAAAGTACACAGTAGGAAGAGGCCTTGAATCCAGAGCAGTGGGGCCCCCCAGCGCAATTTCCAGATCCACCTCAGGGCCTGAAAGAACAGACTACTGAACGATTCCTTGTCATCACTGAGAAACGAAAGGGAGCCAAAGAAATGTCGAAGACGAAGGACGGGCAATTTTCACGCTGGTCACCATATGGAGTGCAGACACCAGAGACAAGAAAATCTTCAATTCTATCCTCAGTTTTGTTTGAGAACATCTTTTTAAACAGAAAATAAGGAGAATGTTTTTAAACAGGGATAATTTGGAATCTGCACTGGTTCAAAAAGAAAAAATAGGGCCAAATTAACCTCATCTCCTGGGTTATGTGACACAGTGCCCCTCGGATACAGCACATTGCGTTTGCATGAAGGCCCACACACCCTCACGTGATACCCGTGTGCCTGCACGACTGATAGAAATACCCTAAAAATACTGCTTTTATATACTGTGCTTGCAAAAGCAGGGACTTTTCAAAATTCTTTACCACGACCCACAGTATGAAATAAGTTGTATCCTGTGACTCAGTAAACATATACATTTATATGACTGAAAGAAGTTGTTTCACAGAACAAGACTTAAGGTGTGATGCCTTCTCATACTGTGTTCTATTCCATGTTAATTTCAAAAAAAAGTGCTGGTCGTGACCCACGAAAATGGAGTTCATAACCCACGAGTGGGTGACGGGCCTTCAGGAGCTATGCTGTAGGGCTTGGTGTCGTTCCAGGAGCTGAAGAAGAATTAAGGATAATTTCCAGAAGACACAAAGCTGGAGAGAACAGGTCCTTACTTTTGTTCCTCCCAAATCAGACCCTGAAACAAAGTCTTGGGTGCAGACAGGTCACTTGGAAGGTGACTGCAGAAAGCATGGTGAGAACATTAAGGAAAATAAGAATAAAAAAAAGAGAAAAGTTCACAAATGTGTGATAATAAGCTTTGGCAACCAAAGTTGGAAGCTAGGATATTTATCCACTGACTCCTGCCCCTACCTGGCTGAGGGCTGGCCTCAGGGGTATTCTATCAGCTACTCTTCCAGAACTTTCTGCTAAGCAAGCTCCCACAGCACCGCTGAAAGCATGCAGGCAAAGCCTCTGAGACAGAGACATCCGAGGTGAGAAACCACCAGCATTGAGTGGGAACCGGTCTACTTGGGCTGCAAATGTGAAGGTGGGCAGAGGGGAGAGGAGGCGAGGCATCGGCAGCATTGGTACAAATGGGCAAAAACAACAGATGAAAAGATCATCAGAGGCAGTAGCTGGTTGGAAATCTACAAGGAAAAATTGAATAGAGATTATAAACATGAAATCTTGTATTTCTCTTCCCACACTAAGCTGTACAAACCCAGCATGGGGAGATCCGCCCTGGCAGACTTGGTCATATAGTTGTCCACACGATGAACTCACAGGTGAAGCACGCTTTTTGTTTTAATTAATTTTTTTTAAAACATTTTATTTATTTTTGATACAGAGAGAGACAGAGCATGAGAGGGGGAGGGGCAGAGAGAGAAGGAGACACAGAACCAGAAGCAGGCTCCAGGCTCTGAGCTAGTGTCAGCACAGAGCCTGATGTGGGGCTCGAACCCACGAACGTGAGATCTGACCTGAGCCGAAGCCAGAGGCTTAACGGATTGAGCCACCCAGGTGCCCCTTTTTTTTAAATTTATTTTTGATACAGAGACGGAGCATGAGAGGGGGAGGGGCAGAGAGAGAAGGAGACACAGAACCGGAAACAGGCTCCAGGCTCTGAGCTAGCTGTCAGCACAGACCCTGACGTGGGGCTCGAACCCAGGAACGTGAGATCTGACCTGAGCCAAAGTCGGAGGCTTAACCGACTGAGCTGCCGAGGTGCCCTGAAGCATGCTCTTAAAAAGAAAAAGCAATATGGGGAGCCTGGGTGGCCCAGTCAGTTAGGTGTTTGCCTTTGGCTCAGGTCATGATCTCATGTGGGTTCGAATGCCATGTCAGGCTCTGTGCTGACAGCTCTGGAGCCTGCTTGGGATTCTGTGTCTCCCTCTCTCTGCCTCTTAACCTGCTTGTGCTCTCTCTCTCTTTCTCTCTCAAAAATAAACATTAAAAATTTAAAAAAAATCTGTTAAAAGGAGAAAGCAACAGTGACCATCAAGAGGACAGAGGCTGAACTACAGAAAGGTAGTTTATTCTAGACTGAACCAACTACACCAGGAACACCAGGCCATTTAGGCCAATTCTAGGGCCACACTTGGAGAATGACACAGACCTGCTAGAAAGAAAAACCAAAAAGTGACCAATGTGTAGTGCGCTAGGTTTAATAACAAGTAAATAAGTAAACAAATAATTAAAACGTTTCTTGGATGGGGAGGAAACTTTCAATTTGTTGTCTGAAGAAAACTAGACTTTGGGTAAACAAGAATCCCTGTGTTCCGATTTCTCGTGGATGAAAATATAAAGAGAGATATTTGGTCTGCATAATCCCCAAAGTGAAAAACAGGGACAATGTCTGGAAGTTATCCAGAGGCTGATTTCAGCTCAATTTGGGGAAAATTTTTCTAAGGCTTTGAGACCATCTTGAGACACCATCAAAGCTCACTGGGCCTGGAAGTGTTCCTGCAAGGCTCAGGGAGGGTGGCGTCAGGAGGCCGGGGAGGGAAGCCGGGGATCCTTGCACTGAGGGGGAAGGGGGAGCATGGGGCTCTCAGGCCGTTTCCAAGGTTAAGATTCTGTGGGTCCATAAAACTGTAATACCAAATAATGTCTTGCACGTAGACCCCTAGATTGGCTTTATGTCATCAAAAAGTAGCCTCTGGGGACCAAGGGAGGGAGGGAGAGGCAGAAGGGTGGAGGAAGGAACTAAAGAAGACTTTAAACATAAAAGAAAGACATAATGAAAAGGCAGGGTGATGAACACCTCCAAAAGATCATTTCATCAGCCCTGGGGAGGAGGGAAGGATCTATGGCTGTCAATCCACTGTTGGTTACACACTTGGGCTCCTGCCCCCTCCCCTGCCATAAAAGGAGGGGCGTGGGGGGTGGAGCGAGAGAAGCTTCAAAGAAGAATCATTTCCTATGTCTCAGATCCAATGTAAAAAGAGAAAAACAAGAGGTTTTAGTGCTGTCATTTAGAAAATAAGCTACAGACTCCCTCACACATATTGTTGGAGCCTTGGAGCAGAGATGCGCAGGGAAGCTACAAATCCAGATGTGCCCTGGCTTGTTAGAAAGCGTGCACAGCAAATATTAAACAAGCAAGCACCCCGGGGTGGGGGCCAAGAACACTGCATGATTATCACTGTGATTTTCAGCTGCGGAAAATGCCTCCTTTTAAGTAGGATTCTGTGGCATTGATGGTACAAAGATTATGCAGGTGCCAGGAAGCAAAAGGACCCTGGAGAGCAGAATAAAAGGCCTTTTAGAGGAAAATGAATTTTTAAGATGGATGAGAGAGGAGACTTGCTGCATACGAAAGGGCATTAGTAAAATAAGTTCTGAGGCGCAAGCGAAAAAATCAGCGGTCATGCCACATGCCACTTCTCTCCTCTTATGCACTTTTACCAGCTAGTCTGCCACGAGTCGTCTCTCTTCTGGATACTTTTTATAAATGTTTTATTTACAGAAAAGTGCACAGTTCAATGAATTGTCACAAACTGAATACACCCGCGTCAAAACACTCACCTCAAGAAATGGACCACAAGCAGAGTGATGCCACCATTCTGACTTCTATCATCCTCATGAGCTGGTTTTCTTTCATAGTTTTAAAAAGTGTGGTGAGAAGGTGGTAAACAGACTAAAAATTCAGTGTGGTATCTTCAGAGGGGAGGTTCTGGGGACAGCACGCTGCTCTTCTAGAAGACGGGGAGTGAAATAGTGGAAAGGCAGCAGAGTGACCAGCCGGCTACTGTGTGACTGTGGCCAGCCCCACCATCTCTGAGTCTTACTGTGTTCCTGTTGAAAAGTGGAGTTGGGGGATGCGTGGGTGGCTCAGTCAGGTGAGTGTCTGGCTTTGGCTCAGGTCATGATCTCGCAGTTCATGGATTTGAGCCCCGCATAGGGCTCTGTGCTGACAGCTAGCTCAGAGCCTGAGCCTGATTTGGATTCTGTCTGTCTCCCTCTCTATGACCCTCCTCGGCTTGCACTCCCTCTCTCTGTCTCTCAAAAATAAATTAAAAACATTAAAAAAATTTTTAAAGAAGTAGAGTTGGTGTATTCTTTGGAAGATCGTTAAATTCAACACAGGCACTGTGGCAGAGGGAAAGACTTATTTCAAGAGGCTGAGCAGAAGGACACAGCTGAGATGGACGATGGGACTGATGATCAATGGCAGAGTGGCTGAAGAAAAGGAGAGCAAAGGTCTCAGCTCGCGGGGCTGGATTCTCCTCCAGTCGAGAGCAGCATGGCCCCATTTTAGATTCGATCCTGATTTATATTCCTGAAGTGTTTTTTGAGCTAAAGATCAATTACACATCCACATTGTTGTTTCACAAGAGAAGACTTCAAAAGGGCCTATTAAACTGCGGGATTTGGCTTTTGCTCATGTTTTGAACAGAACCTGGATGTCAATGCAAATGTTGTTTTCTGAGCCTCGGCTCTCACTGGAATTACGCTGCAGTCGATTTCAGATGTCTGCTCAACATCAGGTCAGATCCTCTGTGATTGGAAAGAGCTTGGGTGGAGGTAGGAAGCGAAGCCAATCACCTGAGCTAGGGCCACCGAGTACATGACCTGCACGGCTCACGGGTCTACGGCAGAAAGCAGTCACGTGACTGGAATAAAAAAGCCACACAGTTCCTCAAGTTTGCTCTTTTACAAATAAAATGGATATAAGTTCATTTAGGTGTATTAAATTTATTTTGAGAGGGAGGGCACGAGTGAGCAGATGAGGGGCAGAATGAGAGGGAGAGAGAAAATCCCAAGCCGACTCCTACTGTCAAGCACAGAGTCCAACGCGGGACTCAAACTCAAACTGTGAGATCATGACCTGAGCTGAAGCCAAGAGTCAAACGTTCAACTGACTGAGCCACTCAGGGGGCTCCTTTCCTTACGTTTTAAAGCTTTTTAGTTTGATGCTGTCAATACGAGTGCCAAAATTAATTAACTGAAAAGTTCACCAAGAGCCTCCTCTGTGTGAAAGATTGTGTTTGACTGAATCTGTTAATTCCACAGTTTCCATTGTGCAGTCTACGGATGGGGTTTGTTCATTCACCAAGATGAGCTATCTAATAAAGCAAAAGAAGGAGGACTCTGATGTACAATTGTTCTGCATGGTTATGTTCCTTCAGTCATTACTGGCATTACACTATGGAAAAAAAACTTTATATAGAATTCACTCAAAGGAACAAAAGTAACGTACTCCTGTGTCACATAGAAGTATATTATCCTTTTGAGGATGGCTCCGTAATATTAGTATTCCCCACTTTTTCAACTGTGATTGTTTTCTAATCTCATCCTAGTAGATATATCTTTTGTGAGCAGAAAGTGTGTTCAAATGCAAAGCATTCCAGTCGTTTCTCAAAATTGTAATATTTATAAATCATGCAAATGCAAAAAGCACATTTAGCATCTGCAACGAAGTCAAGTCAGAAGTTATTTATCAACGTCTACCAATATATTCAGTACCAAAGTCAAGAAAATGTAGGAAAGAGGGGCACTAGGGCAGTTCAGTTGGCTAAGCGTCCAACTTTGGCTCAGGTCCTGATCTCGCAGTTTGTGAGTTCGAGCCCGGCGCCAGGCTCTGTGCTGACCGCTCAGAGCCTGGAGGCTGCTTTGGATTCTGTGTCTCCCTCTCTCTCTGCCCCTCCCTCATTCATGTTCTAGCTCTGTCTCTCAGAAATAAACAAACATTAAAAAAAGAAGAAGAAAATGTAGGAAAGAGGAAACAAAAGAGAAAAAGGAAGACAGGAGGAAGGAAATCACCCATTTGTCCACCATGAAAAAGATCATATAACATTAAAAAAACAGCTCACAAGATTCCAGGTCTGGGTATGATGAAGTAAGTACACTCCACCTTGATTTTCCTACAGAATGCAACTAAAAAACCCGAACAGGGTACACTGAACAGCTATCTGAGGACTCTGAAACATAAACACTAACAGACAGACTGGAGAAGAAGACAAAATTTGAAGTACCACTTAATTGGTGGTAGCTTTCCCTTGGGCTGAATTCAGGTCAGCCCAAACACAAAAGTGGACCCTGGGTGCAAACAGAGTTCCAGAAGAAGCCCTTTAGTTCTGGCTCAGAGTAGAAAAGAGGCTCTTAATGTTCAAAGAGAAGGGAAAATGCTCCAGCTTTCTTTTGTTTTCTTTGTCCTCTCGTGTCCCGGGCCCCAGGTAACCTGGTGGTGGCGATGGCAGGAGGGATGGCACTGGACGCTATAGCAGTATCAGCAGGGGTGTGAGGGCACCTAAAACTCCTGAGTAGGGGGAACCTTTGTCTCTAGAAAACTGGAGAAGCTGTGGTCTCAAAAGGGAGGGGAAATCACCCATGGCTTTTTGTCCTTCCCTGTCTTCCCTGGCTTGGTTAATTTTTTTTTCAATCTTTTTCTCTGTTGTGCAGGGACTTGTGGGACAAACCCAAAAGGTCTACCATTTGAGGCAACAGAGTCCAAGAAGGAGAAGAGAAAGTGTGGTAGGATGCAGCTAAAGTGTGCATAGAGGGAAATTTATAGCATCAGATGCTTATATCAGGAAAGAGGAAAGGTCTCAAAACAATAGACTAATAAGCTTTCACCTTAACAAATTAGATAAAAAGAATAAAATAGGGGTGCCCAGGTGGCTCAACCAGTTAAGCATCAGACTCTCGGTTTTGGTTCAGGTCAAGATCTCTCACTTCATAAGATTGAGCCCTGCATTGGCTTTGCACTGACAGTATGGAGCCTGCTTGGGATTCTCTCTCCCCCCTCCCCCACCTGCACGTGTGTACACACACTTTCTATCAAAATAAATAAATAAGCATTTAAAAAAGAATAAAATAAAGCCAAAGCAAGAAGGAAATAATAAATGTAAAGGCAGAAATCAATGAAACAACACAGTAGACAACACAACAGAAAAGTCAACCAATGCAAAAGCTGATTCTTTAAAAATATGCAAATTATTGATACAACTCTAGGAAAAGTGACAAAGAAAAACAGAAGAAACAAATTACCAACATCAGGAGTAGAACAGAGGTATCACCTCAGATCCTACATACAAGCCTACACATAATTTTGACAACTTAAAGTGGACCAACTCCTCAAAACTCACAAACTACTGAAAACTCACCCAGAATAAAATCGATAATCCAAATAACCCCATAAATATTAAAGAAATTACATTTGTAGTTACAATCTCCAGGCCCAGCTGATTTCACTGGCAAATTCTACTAAATAGTTAAAAAAGATTTAATAACAAAATTTACAGAATCTCTTCCTGAAACAAGTGGAGAGAACATGTCGCAATTCATTTTGTGAGGCCAACATTACTCTAATGCCAAGACCAGACAAAAATTACAGGAACATAGATGCAAAAGTCAGCGACATATTACCAGGTAAAACCCAGCAATACATTAAAAAAAATACCAGCATCAAGTGGTATATATATATATATATATATATATATATATATATATATATATACCCTGGGAATATAAGCCTGGCTTAATATTAAAAAAATCAATTAAAAAAATCAATGTAATCTACCACATTAACATACTAAAGAAAAGTTCAAATGATCATATCAATTGATACAGTAAAAGCACTGATAAAATTTAACATCCATTCATGACCAAAATTCATAATAAACTAGGAAGAGAAGGGAACTACTTCAACCTGATGAAGAAGATGTAGAAAAAGCTTGCAGTTAACATGCTCCATGGTGAAAGATTGTTTTCCTCCAGTGACTGAAATAACATGAAGACATTCACCTTCAGTCTCATTCAACGTTATGCTGGTAGCCCTAGCCAGTGCAATATGGGACAGAGGGAGGGAGGGAAGGAAGGCAAGCAGGCAGGCAGATTGGAAAGGAAGTACACTTGTCCCTTTTCACAGATGCCATTATTATATATGTAGAAAGTCCTAAATAATCTATGAACTATCTCCTGAAGTTAGCAAGGTTTGAAGATGCAAAGTCAAAGCACAAAAATCGATTTCACTCAGATGTGAAATTTTAAGGAACAGAACACACAAAAGAAGAAAAAAAGGAGACCCAAACAAAACCAAACAGGCTCTTAACTGCAGAGAACTGGTGGTTACCAGAGGGGATGTGGGGGGGGGGGCGGGGATAGATGAAATAGGAGATGGGGACCAAGAGTGTACTTTTGATGAGCACTGAGTAACGTAAGAAACTGTTGATCATATAGCGCACCTGAAACTAATATGACGCTGTATGTTAATTATACTGCAACAACAACAAAAACCAGAAAAATCACTCGTATTCCTACCTGCTAGCAAACAACTGTAAGGAAGTGATTTTTTAGGGGCACCTGAGTGGCTCAGTCAGCTAAGCACCCGGCTTCAGCTCAGGTCATGATCTCACAGTACGTGGACTCAGGCCCCGCATCAGCCTCTGTGCTGACAGCTCAGAGCCTGGAGCCTGCTTCAGATTCTGTATCTCCCTATCTCTCTGACCCTCCCCTGCTCAAGCTGTCTCTCTGTCTCTCAAAAATAAATAAAAACCATAAAAAAATTTTTTTTAAAGAAAGTGATTTTTAAAAAATACCATTTCTGATTGCCCCAGTAAATGAAATACTTATGTAGAAATCTAACAAAACAAGCACCGGATCTGTAGCCTGAAACCTCCAAAATGTTGACAGAAGCAATTAAAAAAATGACCTACATCGATGGAGAGATACACTATGTTTGTGGGTTGGAAGATTCAAAATAGGAAAGATGTTCATTCTTCCCAAACTAATTGGTAGATTTAATCATTTCAATCAGAATCCCAGCAGGCTTTTTTTGGGAGATATAGCCAAGATGATTCTAAAATTTACATGGAGTTTAGACCCAAAACCATTTTGGAAAACAATGAAGTTGGAGAAAGCACACTACCTGATATGGAAATTTCGGGGATACGAGCGGACGGGCAAGAAAGAATTGTTGAGGTGTCATTGGTGCAAAAAGGTGGTTTTATCAAAGCATGGGGATGGGACCCGTGGGCAGGAAGAGCTGCTTCGGGGTCGTGACGGGTGGCTGTCAAGTTGGGAGGGGGTCAGGGGTAGCTGAAGTCTCTAAGGAATTTGGAAGCAAGGTTTCCAACCTTGAGCAACCTTGAGCAGCTAGCTGCTGTTAAGACTGGCCCTGGAGAAGAGACAGACACATCTATCCATGGATCAAAGTAACACAGAGGCAACCTGCAAAAACCAAGCCTGCCAATTATTTTTTGAAAAGGGCGCCTGGGTGGCTCAGTTGGTTAAGCGTGTGACTTTGGTTCAGGTCATGATCTCACGTTCCTGAGTTCGAATCCCTGCATGGGGCTCCCCACTGACAGTGTGGAGCCTGCTTGGGATGCTCTATCTCCTTCCCTCCCTCTCCCTCCCTCTCTCTCGCTCTCTCCCCCCCTCCATGTCCCCCATTTGTGCTCTCTCTCTTGCAAAATAAATAAATAAACTTAAAGAAAAGGTGCAAAAGCAATTCAGTGGAGTTTACTGTGTCAAGTAAAGCTGTTTAAAAAAACAAGTCCTGTGTGTTCCTCTCACAGTATTTTGTTTTAATTTCAGGAATTCCAGGAATTTTAAATGCACGAAGAGGGGCCTTTGGGATTCACAGAAATGGAAAATCATTTGGGATACTGCAGCTGTTCATCCAAGCTTTTTTTTCCAAATTTAGAGACTAGATGAAAAATGTTCTGTTACCCCTCACACAATCAGTGTCCTTACTAAATATTTAGCACTGAATTTAACATGAGGACCCAGAGAAAAAAGATAATATGTGAGAATGTAAGATAATACATCTCAAACTTCACCACTGATAACAAACGAATTCCAAGACAAAAACAATCAAGGCCAAGGTCAATCTCTTAGGTATTGACAGTACTCAGGGACACTGAGGCCTTCAGTTACAGAGCACGAATGATGCAAGTTCCTTGAAATGAAAGGACACTGGGACACTTGTGGCAGAAGGAGTAGACAGTGGGAGATTTTTTAGGGAGCCCTAAAAACCAGACTGGTTTAGAAAAGCATGGCGGGAGACACCCACGTCCACTTGAGCTTACAGTAAATGACTAGCCTCAAATTGCTAGTGGCCAGTGGTTACCCAGCCGTCAGAGCCAGCAATCTGTGGGTGTCTGTCACATACAGTGCAATGAGGGAGAGAGAGAAAACGGCTAGTCAGCCTTCTAGAAGGAACAGAGATGTGTGCCAGTCGTTCTGCAGGAGTTACAATGACACCTTCTATCTGTGCTGCACGTTACAAATCACTTCCCGAGGCGAGCAGGTGGCCTTGTTGACATTGGGCAGATGAAAGCAGAGGTGAGGCTGGCCAAGTTCATCCAGCAAGTAGGTGGACAATGACGCTGAGCCTCTTTGCATATACTGTGTTCGGTGAAGTATCTGTTAAAATATTTTGTCTACTCTTGGGGCACCTGGGTGGCTCAGTCAGTTAAGCATCTGACTCTTGATTTCGGCTCAGGTCATGATCTCTCAGTTCGTGGGATTGAGCCCAGAGTCTGGGCTCCATGCTGGCACTGAGATTCTCTTTCCCTCGCTCTCTGCCCCTCCCCCGCTCATGCACAGGTACATGCTCTCTCTCTCGCTCTCAAAATAAATAAACAAACATTTAAAAAAATAAAATAGTTTGCCTACTTTTAAAATTGGGTTACTTGTTTTATTATTTGGGGTTAGAGAGCTCTTTATATATTCTGGATAAAACTGCCTTATCAGCACAGAGTAAATACTTTCTCTAGTCCACGGCTTATCTTTTCATTCTCTTAACTGTGTCTTTTGAAAACCCTATGTTTTAAACTTGGATGAAGTGCTTTCTTTAAAAATTTTTTTTAAACAAAGTTTACTTATTTATTTTGGTGAGACAGAGAGAAAAAGTGTGTGTGCCGCAAGTGGGGGAGGGGCAGAGAAAGAGGGAGAGAGAATCCCAAGGAAGCTGCACACCCCCAGCACAGAGCCCTACTAGGGGCTCCAACTCACAAATGTGAGACCATGACCGGAGCCGGTGTCAAGAGTCAGTGACTCATTCAACTGACTGAGCCATCCAAGCACCTCCTCCTTTTTTCTTATCCTTTATAAATCATGCTCATTCCAATTTTGGTATATGTGCTGCCAAAGCAAGCACAATAGATCATGTTCTTGGTGTCATAGCTAAGAAAGTCTTAGCTAACTCAAGTGTACAAAAACTGCTTTTCCCATATTATCACCAACAAGTCTTACAGGTTTTATATTTTGGTCTATAATCTATTTTGAGTTACCTTTTCTTTTTTTTAATCTTTTGTAAGTTTATTGATTTATTTTTAAGAGATAGAGCACAAGCTGGGGAGGGGCAGAGAGAAGGAGAGAGAGAATCCCCAACAGGCTCCACGCTGTCAGCACAGAGCCCAATGTGGGGCTTGAACTCACAAACTGTGAGATCATGACCTGGACCAAAACCAAGAGTCTGATGCTCAACTGACTGAGCCACCCAGGCGCCCCTGAGTTACCTTCTCTTTATTTATTTTTAGAAAAGTTTTTTATATAGTTTATTTTTGAGACAGAGAGATACAGAGCACGAGTTGGGGAGTGGCAGAGACAGACAGACAGACAGACACACACACACACAAAATCTGCAGCAGGCTCCAGGCTCTGAGCTGTCAGCACAGAACCTGATGCTGGGCTCAAACCCATAAACCGCGAGATTATGACCGGAGTCAAAGTTGGACACTCAACCAACTGAGCCACCTAGGTGCCCCTGAGTTACCTTCTCTTTAACAGTCATTGCCATTGATGAAAATGAGAGAGGCTGGGGAAGCAAAGGATGGGTGGATGCTAGTACAGTAAGCCCTGGCAGATGAACCTTGGCCATTCCCGGGACTCAGACTCATTCACTTCTACGTGCTTGCCGTGAATCAGGGCATGCCACATTCTGCAGCTAGACGGCCTAATAATACATTGGGAACTAATCCAGCATTTAGTCAGAACATACCCAGCACCCACCCTGGGAAGTCAAACTGACATTTCTACTATGCTCTTCCGAACCAGACCCATAGTGGACTGCCTGCAAATTGCCATGGACACCGCCCGCCCCCCCCAGCCCTCCACGTGATATCACTCTTCCCATTTCCAGAAGTGGAGTCTATCCCCTCTCACCACCACCTGGGCCTGCTTGGTGATTTGCTTCAACAAGCGGGCTGTGCCACTTCTGTGCCTAGGCCTTAAGCATTCTGGCAGCTCTGGCTTTCATCCCTTGAGGAGCTATCTCGGGGAAGGAAGCCCATTCACTCTGTTGGAGAGAAAGGCAAACAGAGAGACAGAGAAGATGTAGAGGATAGGAAGACTTCCAGAGACGTAGAAAGGCAGGCCCCGCCTCCTCAGCCATTTCAGTCACCCCAGAGGAAGTGTTGGACATGTGAGGGGAGCCGTCTTGGGTCCTCCAGCCCCACATGAGCTGCCCTAGCCAACACCAAGTTGAACAGAGATGAGCCATCCCCACTGAGCCCTGCCCAAATGAGAGACGCATAAGCCAACAAGTGCTGGTGGCTGTTGGAAGCCACTAAGGTTTAGGATGTTTTGTTACACGGCAACAGATGACTGTAACACTCCCCAAGCTTCCTCATGGAAGCTGCCTTCTGGTTCACTTACCCAGAGAGTCCTGTTCATCAGGAATCAGTTCAGCAGTAGAAAGAACTCTGAAGGAGAACCTAAAATCTTGGGTGACGTTCCAGCTTCGACACTGTGTGAATTTCCCCCAAAGCAGACTCTATAATAAGGTGCCAGTAGCTCATTTGGAAGGAGATCCCAGGAAGCACAAGGATGGGGAAGGGAGGGAAGGCAGTAAGTCTACTGCTTACTGGGCCACTACTGTGGGCAACTAGGGCTCCATCCTACTGTGGGGGATGGGCGGGGGAGAGGGGGCTCTTCCTCCCTCTCTTGCACCCAAACGCCAGCCTTATGTAACTTCTTCCCCCATTAAGGCTACTCTTACATGTCCATTCTAACTTTATTTCCTCCAGAAAAAAAATACAAGTGGCAAATAAGGTGGGGGGCTGGCAAGAGAACCGTCCATGCCAGACAGGCACTCACAGAGACCAGCCTTGCTTCTCTAGCTGCTTCGCCTGACAGAATGTTCCATCCTATACTCAAACTCTTCCCGCACAAAAGCCCAAAGGGAAGACACGGGGGCACCCACAGTCCCCAGGCACTCCGCCTTTCATCAGCAGAGACGATTAAGACAGGATGTGGTTTGTGAAATTTTAATTGTGGCCATATTTCACACAGCTAACAGAAAGCAAGTCACAAGGGCAGCCTTATAAATGAAGGCACTACTCTCGTGTGAGGGAAAAGTAATATATATATATTTTCAGTTCAGTCTCCTTCTATTGTTTAATATTGGAAAGAGCCCAAGTGGGTCCCTGCGGTCCACCATAAAGCTGGAAGAGAGGAGAAACAGGGAAAAGAGAGGCACCTAATTCTGAGGTGAGCCCAAAGCACAAGCCCTCAATGAATGACAAGGCCTGTGGGCACCTAGGGGCACCCCAAGGCCCAGACAGAAAAGACGACATTTAGCCTTTAAAGTAAATCCAGACAGCGGAACAAAAGCAACACCATATGGTCCTCCAAAGGCTCGCCGGTGTCCTCGGGGTCAGCTGAAATGCACTGCAAACCCAAGAAAGGAGGAAGGCCGGGCACACGGCATCCTAGCTGCCCAGCTCGGGCAGGAGCTGCGGGGCTGGGGAAGAGCTCACTCGAGTGCCCCATTCACATGGGGGACCCGCCTAACTGCCTCTGTTCCCTGGCAATGAGGTGGTCCTGCTTCCTTAGATTCTGGTCAGCAGGTCAAACCAAGTCACGGACCCACCCATCCACCCAACCAAACGGCGGTTTTCTTGAGGCCTCACCTCCATTTAGATGAAAGGCAAGGGGTGCCTGGGTGGCGTTTGATTCTTGATTGGATCAGGTAACGATCTTGAGGTTAGTGAGTTCAAGCCCTGTATCAGGCACCAGGCTGACAGTTGCAGAACCTGCTTTGAATTCTTTCCTGTCTGTCTGTCTGTCTCTCTCTCTCTCTCTCTCTCTCTCTCTCTCTCTCTCTCTCGTTCTCTCTTGCTCTCAAAATAAATAAATCAACTTAAAAAAAAACTAAATGACTGAAGAGCAAAGACCTGGGCAAGAGAACTTAGTGGTTCCTCTTACCTCCCCTTTCAGCCTCAAGGTCTCTGTCATTTTTGAACTAAGAGACAACAGCACCATGTTTACAAACTCTGATACCAAAGGATGAAAAGTGTACATCTGCAGGCCCAAGGCTGTGACGCCACTGGCCCGGACAGAGAATGGCGAAGGAGAAAGCTCTGGAAGGAGAGCAGGTTAGCTGAGCGCTGAGAAGGAATAGTCAGCCGCCCTGGGCTGACAGTCGCTGCCTGGGGAGAGGCCACCCCCTCAGATCTGAATGCTTCCCAGGGTGTCCCCACAGAGAGAAGGGGCGCTCGCTGTGGGCAAGGGCACCAGCAAAAGCCGACTGAACTTGGCCGGTCTGGAAAGATGGGTTGCATGAGGAAACTTTTCAGAGGGGGAACAAAAGAGTGTCCTGAAAGGGGCAGTGTGCAGAGAAGGAGGGAAATAGAGCTCAAGGGCGGTTCCGGGCTTTCTTCACATTTTAATACACAAAAACACATTTTAAAGAACACACGTTTGCACAAGCCCCAAGTTGGTGGCTTTCAACTGGATGAAACTTCTTTTAACCAAGTATGCATATAAATGCTTAGTGGGGCAGATGTGGGACAGATGATGCTACCCAAAGAGTTGGATTCTTTTTTTTCTTTTTCTCCCCCTTGAGCCTGCAGTGGTCACTGCTACTGGCTTCATCTGCTCAAATGTCCTGTCCAGAACCCAAAACCACGGTTCCCTTTAACAACAAATGTGATGATACAAAAACGATACCCACATTACCCAAAGCAATTTGCAGACTTAATGCGATGCCTATCAAAATACTCACAGGATATTTTTCCCCCAGAACTAGAACAAATAATGCTAAAATGTGTACAAAACCACAAAAGGCCAAAACAATCTTGAAAAAGAAGAACAAATCTGGAGGTACCACAATCCCGGATTTCAAGATATACTACACAGCTGCAGTAATCAAAATAGTATGGTCCTGGCACAAAAACAGACACACAGATCAATGGAACAGAATGGAAAGCCCAGAAATAAACCCACGCTTATATGGTCAATTAATCTATAAAAAGGAGGCAAGAATATCCAGTGGGAAAAAGATGGTCTCTTCAAAAATGGCGCTGGGCGAAGTGCACAGCTACATGCAAAAGAATGAAACAGGACCACTTTCTTACACCATGCACAAAAATAAACTCAAAATGGATTAAAGACCTTATTGTGAGACCCGAAACCAGAAAATTCCTAGACAAGAGCACAAGCAGTAACTTCTTTTGACATCAGCTGGAGGAACTTCTTTCTAGATACGTCTCCCGAGGCAAGGTGTTTTGAAACAAAGGCAAAAACAAACTCTTGAGACTACATCAAAATTAAAAGCTTCTGCACAGCAAATGAAACCAGCAGCAAAATGAAAAGTTACACTGCCGAACTGGAAAAGATATTTGCAAATGGCATATCCAATAAGGGGCTAGTATTTAAAACTATATAAAAAGCTTTCACAACTCAATACACATGTACAAGAAAATAATAATCTGATTAAAATGAGTAGAGGACTCGAATAGACATTTTCCCAAAGACATCCAGATGACTAACAGACATGTGGAAATACGCTCAACATCACTCATATCAGGGAAATGCGAATCAAAACCACAATGAACTACCACCTCACACCTGTCAGAATGACTAGACTCAAAAAGACAAGAAATAACAAATGCCAACAAATGTTGGCAAGGATGTGCAGAGAAAGGAACTCCCGTGCACTGTTGGTAGGAATGCAAATTGGTACAGCCACTGTGATAAACAAAATGGAATCTCCTAAAAAAAAATTAAAAATAGAATGACCATAAGATACAGTAACACCACTACTGGATATTTACCCAAAGAAAACAAAACCACTGATTTGAAAACATATATGCACTCTCGTTTATAGCAGCATTATTTATAATAGTGAAGATACGGAAGAAACCCACATGTCCACAGATGGACAAATGGATAAAGACAATGTGATACACACACACACACACACACACACACACACACACACTACTAGAGCCATAAAAAAAAAATGAGCTCTTGCCATTTGCGACAACATGGATGGACCAACAGGACAAAATTAAGTCAGACAGAGAAAGACAAATACCATATGATTTCACTTAAATGTGGCATCCAAACACACAAAAAGTACCTTACACAGACTCTTAAATACAGAGAACAGGCTGGTGGCTGCCAGAAGGGAGGCAGCTGTATGAATGGGTGAAACAGATGAAGGGGATTAAGAGGCAGAAACTTCCAGTTATAAAATAATTAAGTCAGAGATGAAAAGTAAGATATAGGGAATATGGTCGATAATATTGCATTAATGCTATTTGGTGACAGATGGCGGTACATTACCGTGGCAAGCACGGAGTAACGTCTAGAATTGTTGAATCAGGATGTTGTCCACCTGTACCTAATTAACACTTTACATGACTTGTACTTCAATGAAAAACATTTTTTTAAAATGTGAGACACTAGTCTCATGAGGTGCTCTGAGAAAACAATTGGGAATGAGCACACCAGTGGTTCGGACACTTGTGCAAACATGAGAATCACGTGGAAGGTTTGTTAAAACACAGATTGCTGGACCCACCTCCCCGCCTCCAGATTCAGCCCTGGGGTGGGGCCTGAGAATTTACATATCTAATAAGCACCCAGGTGGTGCTGTCCTTGCAGGTCCCTTCACGAGTCTCCCAGTCCCCTCCCTAAGAGTAACAAAGTCATTAGCATATAAATGACCCTGAGCAGTCCTGCAATGATAAAGAAACCTAGTTATCCCAGCATTTCCCAGTTACAATGCATTCTGCTGCCCCTAGAATATCTATGAGCCTCTCCTGGAAGCGCTTACAGGAAGCCACTTTGGGATAGGTTCTTCTAGGGATGGTCCTGACAGGCAGAAAGGTTACAGGCTCCTGAAAGCACAGCCTCTGGCAAAGGACATGTTCAAGTCAAGCCCTCAGCACCAAGGTAAGGGGCAGGGGAGGGCTGCAGGCCGAACCACATAGCAAGGTCGTAGGCGGGCAGCAGATGTGGAAAGACACCCAGGAATCCACAGAGCATCAAGCAGGTCTGTCAGCAAGTAGCAAAGGCCAGGGCGCCTCCAGCTCTGACTTAGGAGAGGAGGCCTCAGCCAGGAATTGGCAAGAATAAACAGACTCCTGGTTTCTAGAGGGTCTGAGGTATCAGAGGTTACTGAGCCTCAAACACGGATAATGAGACCCCCAGTCATCTGTCACATAGATTAACAGTATCAGTGTACAATGCTAGCGACAGCACGCAGGCCTGTACCTCTTAAAGGACCCCCTGTCAAAGGCCAAGACGAATCTTGAGCCGAGCCTCATGGTGAATGAGCCTCAAACACCTAGGATCTTGCTGAAAGGTAGGTTCTGATTTCGTAGGTCTGAGGCGGGGTCTGAGTTCCCCAATGAGGCTGGTTCTCCGTCCACCCCCAGAGTAGCAAGGCCTGAGCTTAGGGGTGCCAGACGTTTTCTGCAAAGGGCCGGATACTAAATGCTTTCTGCTTGGCAGGCCACCTGGTCTGTGTCACAGCTACTCAACTCTGCCACCCTATCGCCAAGTAGCCATAGACAGTACCCAGACAGACCAGCGCGGCTGTGCTCCAATGACTCAGACACCTGAATTTCATGTAATATTCACATGGTACAAAGTATCCTCCTTCTGACTTTTCCAACCACTTCAAAACTTACGAACCATTCTTGGCTCACGGGTCATACAAGACCAGCCAGGGGGCCCTATGTGGCCTGCCCAAACTTGCTTGGGAGACCCCTGCCCTGGATGACTCGTCCCCAGCCCGGATCTGCCAAAGCAGAAGAGAGTCCCCCCACCCACGCTGGCAAAGATGGGAAGACCCCTCTCTATTGCTGTTACCAGTATGGTGTTCCCGACTTGCCCAATTCGTTGGGTTTGGGGGGCTGAGTGTGAGTGGCTGTGTGTGGTCTCCTGACTTCCTTGCTGGTGTTGATCTCACCCATCATCTAAGGGGCTGCCTTCTGCCTCAGGCAGGGGCATCAGTTTCTAGCACCAAGGTGTGTAGTCCTTGTGTTCGTTCAGCAATTCTCAGCCGCAGGAGGAGGTCATGCCGGAGACGCAGGGGAGGCACTCACCACACCCGTGTGGCTTTCTTAATGAGCCTTCTAAGATTCTAAGGCACAGCCTAGCTGCAGGGCAGAGCCAAGCAAGGTCCCTGTCACCAGTCACTGTGGCCAGGTGGGAGGACTTCAAAGACATGAGATCAAGGTCCCTCTAAGGACTGGCTTGGCTTTTGAGTCACAAGAGGGAGTACAGACCTAAAGGCTGTGCAGGCTTATCTCAGGAATGTCGGGAACTTAGGAAAGGAAGTCTAAAGGACCACGATGAAGGCGAAGCCAACAGGAAAAGGGAGGGGGGTGTGGGGAAGGGAGCTCTTGTGAGGCAGATAGAAACAGGCAAGCCGCCCTGACTTGGCAAAGGGCTGAACTCATTCACACACCAGGACTTCTGAAGTTTAACTGTGGATAAGGATCGGATTGGTGGAGGGTTCTGATTAAAATGTGTGTGCTGATTTGGTAGGTCTCGGGCGGGGCCAAAGTTCCTACATTTCTCACCTGCTCCCAGTGGATCCAAGGTTTCCCGGGTGTGAGGATGCTGCCCATACACCAGCACACTTTCTGCTTTGTTCTCCTTTTAGACAGTCACAAGTTGTGAAAGAATATGGAGTTCATAGCTCTGTCCCACCAGGGGCAAGCCCCGGACATCAGGACATCCAGGTTATTCCCTACACTGTCACACCCCCCAAAAGAGCAAGCAGGATCTCAAATCGTCCTGCCCTCCGCTCTTCAATCCTGACTCCTGGGTCGGCCTCTATCCTGTTCCTCATTAGCCCAAAGTCTGTCTCCTGACCAATCTCCATGCCCTTGGAATTACATGTAACCATACAGGGAATGTTTTGTTATGTTTATTTTTTAGAGAGAGAGACACCCAAGCAGGCTACGTGCTGTCATCTCAAAGCCCAATGCGGGGCTTGAGCTCACGAACCATGAGATCATGACCTGAGCCGAGGTCAGATGCTCAACTGGCTGAGTCACCCAGGTGCCCTCCACAGCAGGTTCTTCTAATTCATTCAAGGGTGCCCGATGAGTAGCAGTGGCCTGCAGCCAGCAGTGAAAGGGTGGCAGGGAGCCTTAAGTGACTCTCACCAGTAGCCTGCCATAGTTGGCCAAAGAGACACTGCTTCTCAATGCTTGAGTGGAAGCTGTTGATGACTTCAGATAAAAAACGATACCAGTCAATCAAAACGACAGATAATATCGAGTTGGTGAGGATGTGGAGAAACTGGAAGCACCACACAACTGCTGGTGGCAATGGAAAAGGGGGCAATCGCTTTGGAAAATATCTATCCGGGTCTCAAATGGTTAAACACAGAATTACCGTAGGACCCAATTCTACCCCCAGGTATATATCCAAGAGAAATGAAACCACATGCCCACACAGAAGCTTACATGAATGTTTACAGCATTACCCATAATAATCAAAAAGTGGAGGGGTGCCTGCATCGCTCAGTCAGCTGAGTGTCTGGTGTTTGATTTTTGGCTCAGGTCATGATCCCAGGGTTGGAGGATCGATTCCCCATGTTGGGCTCCACACTGAGCATGGGGCCTAAGATTCTCATTCTCTTTCTCACTCTGTCTCTCACACCCCACTCCGCCCCTTCCACATGCACGCGCTCTCTCAAAACAATACAAAAAGTGGAAACAACCCAAATGTCCATTAACTGATGAATGGATAAAAGGTGATATATCCATACAATGGGAATAAAATTCAACCATAAAAAGGAATCAAGTACTGATACCCACCTCAACATGGATGAATCCTGAAAACATATGCTCAGTGAAAGAAGCCTGACACAAAAGCAGAAATATGGCACGATTCCATTTATACGGAATGTAAAGAATAGACAAACGTGTAGAAACAGAAAACAGATGAATGGTTGCCGGGAATCCAGGGGCTTGGGGGTGAGGAGTGATGGCTAAGGGGCCTGGGGTTTCTTTTAGGATTAATGAAAACGTGACGGACATGCAACTCTAGGAATACACATGAAATCACTGAATTGGTTTAAATGTGTGAATGGTAGGACATGTGAATTATAGCTCAATCAAGCTGTTAAGAGTATCCTGCCATACCAGTTCAGGAGCTCAAAGCAAAGCATCTGGGGTCACAGCCCTTGAGGACCGTGCAAGCATCCCAGGATATGAGAAGCTGAGATTGCAGCGAACTGTTGATAGACACAACCACGCCGAAATACACCCGGACGGGTGGATTTCACCCTCAGCAAGCGCACAGGGTACAACTGACTCCGGCCTGCCTATCCCCGGAGCCCAGCGTGGTGCCCGAACTCAAAGCGGCCGCTCAAAAACCGAATTTGGTGCATGCCCCGGGGAGAGTGATGACACTTCTGGAGCCACCACTTAGCTCTAAATCCAGCTCTGCTTCTCACGTCCTGTGGCACCAGAGACAAACCCCTTCAACTCACTGAGCCTCAGAGGCTCATCACTAAGACACAGTGGGTGGCATCTCGGGCCCCACCAGTCTGAGATTCCACAGTTCCGGAGATCAGGTGGCCCACACCAGGGAGACTGGATGTGCATGGGAAACTCCTCCAGGAATCCAGACAGACCCTGGGACACCCAGTAGGGTCAGGACTGGCTAGAGGCAGGGTCTCCCTGGCAGATTTCATCCCACAGACTCAGTGGGAGCCGCCGTGAGGACACAAAATGAACGAGAGCCCAGATCTGCTCACGTGGCCGGAGGCCTCAGACCCATGAGTAACGAATGGGGAAACAATATGATTCCACCCCCTTGGAAAGCTGAATTAAAATCTAAGTGGAAACAGGATTTCAACGCTGGATAGTTAAAGGAATTAGAGCCTTTGTCTGACAAATGCTGAGTCAGTGGCAACAAGTCTGACAGAGTTCCTATACAGCACGGCCAATTTGGGGGCAGAGTCTCGGAAGGTGGGGGACGTGGCCACACCACCACTTCCTCTCCACTCCACAAGGGGCCTGCCAAACCCTGGCCCAATCTTTGCCCTGTGGCCCTAATTTAACCAGTGTTTTTGAGCATTCCGGGATCTTGGACCTGGCAGGCTCATTCAGCGCAGCCACCCACACATTAAGTGGCAGGCAAGAGTCATCCATCATTCAGAGGATCCTGGGTGCAAGTGGCATCGAAGAAATAGATGTTCATTAGGCACAACGAGGCAGACACTGTGAACAGCCAGTGACAGCAGGTGAGACAAGCTGCTGGTACATGTGACCCATCAACACGACAGGTCAGTGCAGGAGAAATAGTGCAGTGATATTTCAAGGCCAAGGCAGAAAGTCTGCCCCCAATTCTATGTTTGGATTTGTCTATTACTCACACGCAAAAGTTTTAAAACCAATATGCTCAATTTACAACCCCAAACCTCTGGGACAATCCAAGCCATTATGTCCAAACCCATTTATCTTCTCCCTGGAGAACAATGCATAAAGAGGCATCCAGTATGAGCTAAGGATTACGGGTGAGTGAATCATGCCACTTGGGAACGAGCACTCCAGAGGTTTCTGAGTCAAGGCCGCCATGCAAACTGCACGATCCAGGTGAAACCAATTATCTGGAAAACTTGGGAGCTTAGCAACACCACCAATGACCTTTCTCTTACACAAGCTTTACCCTTAAATCTTTATCTGAAAATTCTACCCCTGGGACTCTCTGGGGTTTCTAAGTCTCCTGGAATAGTGTCCAGCGATCTGAAATCCAAGAGCCTCAGCAATTAACTATGCCCTGACTTGTGGCCTATCCCGACGGGTCTCTTGTTCAGGGCAGTGCAAATTTCCTCTGACATCTTGCTATCTCGAATTCCTTTTTCTTTGGGAATGATCATCCTGAAAATTCCAGTTAAACCCTACAGGGATCCTTGAAATAGAATGTTTATTCGAGGTCACAATTATTTCAGTTAACTGATTCACAAATATGGACTTAAAGACCCTCCCCCAGGGCACAGATGCCTCGAAGTGAGGGGGGCACCAAGCTGCCAGCCTGGGCCCAAAGGAAATTACAAATCGATGATTACACCTACTTTGTTTGGTGTGGTCTTTTAAAGGACCCAGTGACCACTTGACTCGGGTCTATTTCCCCAGAAGACAGAAAGCTGCGAGAGGGAATCCCTTACCTTCTTTGTCCTATTGTCCCAAGCACGCCACCATTCAGTGTCCACTTTAGAAACTACGTATCGGGGCGCTTGGGTGGTTCAGTCAGTTAAGTGTCTCATTCTTGGTTTCAGCTGAGGTCATGATCTCATGGTTTTGTGGGTTCGAGCCCCATGCTGGGGTTCACACTGATGGCACAGAGCCTGCTTGGGATTTTCTGTCTCCCTCTCTCTCTACTCCTCCCCACTGGCACTGTCTCTGTCCCTCTCAAAATAAACTTTAAAAAAAAGCTTTCAAAAAGAAATTAAATAAAAAGTCAGTCTCTGAGCAGAGCCCAGGTTTCATTAGAAAAGGGAGCAACTGATTCCATTTCAGAACTACATTCGAACATCCAAGAGAAAACTTCTGGCTTAATAGACTCCCACAAACAATGGCCCAAAAAAGCTGACAGTCAAGAAATCACACAATGGCGAACTAAGGGGCTGGCCGGAGAACCTCCCCAGGACCTGGAACCCAATCACACTGCTGTGCTGGAAGTTAATCTTGAACCTGGGTATTAATCATACCTTGGCTGCTACCATTTCATACTATGTTACAGCCTGGCAAAAGTAAACCTTCCTCTGTTTAAACTCAATCTTCACCTTCAATTACCCATGTCAGTTGCGTTCTCTGAAAGGGGAACTGATGGAGCATACATATTCGCGTTTACTAAGGAAACCATTGAACCACTTTGGAAGGGGCTGTAGCAAAGTGGCCAACGAAAATAATAAATGTTTGCTCCAGCTTGCGGCTGCAGTAAGTCTCTTGCCTTACAGCCCCCAACAGAGAAGGTTATTGCTAAAACAGAGGATGTTCATGGATTTAAAAGCAACCTGTGTAGCCAGCAAGCCACAGTCCCTACGCCATGAAGATTCATGGTGGCACAAAGCCCTGTTCACCTGTGCACATTTCCCTCAGCCCCTTTCTCTCCAATGACCCATCCGCCAAATTATGGGGCTATTAACTCCATAAGTGCAAACACCCAGATGGCTCAAGGGGCTCGGCCAGGCACCATGGGAAATACAAAGAAGGGGAAAACATACTTGCACCTGCCTTCAAGAGCTCAGCAACTAGAGGTATACAGAAATGCATACGTTGTCATGTGCGGCACGTGTCACAAACACAAGACAAACATGAAGCGATGTGGGTGTTTAAAGGAAGGCAGAAGCTTCCCCTTCAAGGGACCAAGGAAAAGTTTCATCCAAGAGAGGATGTGATGGGAGGATGGGCAGAATCTGGGCAGACAGGTGGCTGGGCAGGTGGCAGGTGCATCCCAGGTGCAGGAAGTACTAATCATCAAGAAGAGGAAAGGGGCGCCTGGGTGGCTCAGTGGGTTGAGCGTCCAGCTTTGGCTCAGGTCATGATCTCATGGTTCGTGGGTTCGAGCCGCACATTGGGCTCTGTGCTGACAGCTCAGAGCCGGGAGCCTGCTTCAGATTCTGTGTCTCCCTCTCTCTCTGACCCTCCCCTGCTTGCACTGTCTCTATCCCTCAAAAAAAAAAAAAAAAAAAAAAAAAAGGAAATACGTGAGTCAAGCTCTGCAAAAAGTCTACTTTAGGGAACCAAGAGAGAAAGACTAAAAATTTAGGCTGGAAGCAAATGTACACTCCCCCCCCCCTCAAACAGTTGAGAACTTTCTAGTGACCTTGAGAGCTGCTGTTCTAGGTTTTTGAGTAGGAGAGTAACGTGATAGAAGTTGTACTTTAAGAGACCAGTATCTGGGGGACGCCTGGGTGGCACAGTCGGTTAAGCATCCGACTTCGGCTCAGGACATGATCGCACAGTTCCTGAGTTGGAGCCCCGCTCTGGGCTGACAGTTCAGAGCCTGGAGCCTGCTTAGGATTGTTTCTCCCTTGCTCTTGGTCCCTCCTCCACTCATATTCTCTTTCTCTCTCTCAAAAATGAAAATTAAAAATTTTTTAAATAAGTAAATAAATAACCAGTATCTGGCCAGAGAAGCAGAATGAGTTAGAATGAGAGACACTAAAAGCAAGAATGTTCTAGGAATCATCGAAAAGAGAGGGGCTCTATTTCACTTCTGGCGTGGGGGCTGATGAGGTGGGAGCACTGGAAGGCAGTGCTTTGAAGGATGGTTTCTGGCGTCTCTGTCAGTGCACAGGTCTGTGAAAGGAGAAGCAGTGACACAAATACATGGGACTGAAAGTGTTCTTGGTGAAGAAAATGCTAGATGAAAACGTCCTGCCCTCTCCAGCAGTCCCCGTTCCTCCCCCCTTTTTAATGAAGAGGAGTTCTGTCAGCTCCTTACATGTTTTAACTCCAAACAGAAATTTCCAGCTTAGGCTGTTCCCGGAGATACTTTAATTGTATAGCCTGAGCCAGGTGTTCAGTTCCTAATACTTATCTCCAAATGTGGCACTTCCGGAGGGCTGCTTCGGCTGATGTGGTCTGGCTGGGCCTTTGGCCAAACCTCACTTGGTTTTCCTGACTGCTGAAACCACACTACTGCACCAGCTTTCTCCTGGCAGAAGATTCCGGAGCCTTTCTTTTTTTTGTTTTTATGTTTTATTTATTTTGATACAGAGAGTGACAGAGCATGAGAGGGGGAGGGGCAGAGAGAGAAGGAGACACAGAACCGGAAGCAGGCTCCAGCCTCTGAGCTGTTAGCACAGCCTGATGCGGGGCTTGAACCCACGAACCCAGGAACGTGAGATCTGACCTGAGCCGATGTCGGAGGCTTAACCGACTGAGCCACCCAGGCGCCCCATTCCGGAGCCTTTCTTAGTCCCCCACCAGCGCTCAGTCTCCATCTTCAGCCCTCCTGGCAGGAGGGGGAGGGGGAGTGACCCTCTGAGCTCTCAGGTGTAAATGAGGTCTCAAGAGTTCCGGGAAGCACAGACTAAAAGCGGAAATGCAAATCCAAACCACAATGAGCTATTACCTCACACCTGCTACAACAGCTATCATCAACAAGTCCAGAAACACCTAGTGCGGAGAAGGTGTGGAGAAAAGGGAACCCTCTTGCACTGTTGGTAACAACGGCATTGCTGGGGATTTACCCAAGAGAGACAGAAATGCTGATGCATAGGAGCACATGTACCCCAATGTTCATAGCAGCAATGTCAACAATAGCCAAACCATGGAAAGAGCCTAAATGTCCATCACCTGATGAGTGGATCAAGACGACGTGGTATATATACACAATGGAGTACTACATGGTAATGAGAAAGAATGAAATCTGGCCATTTGTAGGAAAGTGGATGGACCTCGAGGGTGTCATGCTAAGCGAAATAAGTCAGGCCGAGAAGGACAGATACCATATGTTTGCACTCATAGGTCTAACAGGAGAACAGGAGAATCCTAATGGAGGACCAGGGGGAGGGGAATAGAGGAAGAGATTTGGGGAGAGAGAGGGATGCAAAACCTGAGAGACTATTGAATACTGAAAACAAACTGAGAGTTGGAGGGGAAGGGGGAGGGGGGAAAAGAGGTGGTGGTGATGGAGGAGGGCACTTATGGGGAAGAGCACTGGGTGTTGTATGGAAACCAATTTGACAATAAAATATTATAAAAAAAAAAAAGAACGTAAATTGGTGCGGCCACTGTGGAAAACAGTATCGACCTCCCCTTCCCCACTTGGTTCATTTTAACCCAACTCCTGCTAAAGTGGAGTGGGGGCAATGGGAACGGCAACTTGCCTGGGGCCCAGGATTAATTAGGTCTCCTTTCTACTTTGCCCTGAATCAGCTTCTACCAACCAGACAGCTTAAAACTTAGGAGAGTCCGCTCAAAACACAAAGGTTCCTGCTTATCACTTTATACATTTGTTTGATTCCCTCCTTCATTTGGGAACACGCCGAGTATTTCCAGCACCTATCCCTACATCTCCCAAGCACGCTATCTGGGCACCCTCCACCGCCCACCGGTCCTTCACCCAGAACTTGGTAGGTTCATTCCTCAGACCTCGGATTTAAACCGCCCACAGTGTTGAAAGCAAAGCCAAATGTCTGCATGCCCTAAAGCCCATGTCACCCACTTTCCCATCAGCACTAAATTAAAATGCGCCCCTGGATCTCTTCTCCATTTCCAGGGGGACTTGGGTGCAGGCTCTTGGCTAACCTAAGACTCCCAGATGAGGGAGTTTGCTGGAGCTTTCGAAAAGGACATCTCCAAAGGCTTTAGGGTTTTTTTTTTTTTTTAACGCCAAAAGAGTCCTAATAAACAGCACGGCCTCTTAGACACTAGAGACCACGCCCCCAGCAACAAGAAGCCACACTCCCTGCCTCCCAGAGCCACGCGGGTGCCGTCCAGTTTCCCTGGGGCTAACGGAGCGCATGCCACAAGTCACCACTCTCCGCTGGCACCTCTCTCCCACAGGCGCAGACTTTCTCGGAATCCCCAGCAGGGGGGGCTGGGGGGGGGACGGGAGAGGCCCCGCCCGTGCTGTCCACAAGAGCCGCTCTCCCGTGGCTCGTGCCCTGCAGCCCCGGGGGTGGCCCGGGACCTCCAGGGGGAGCGGGTTGGGGCTCCTTCCAGGACCAGCTGCCGGCTCCCTGGGCCTCAGCCGCGCGCCACCGCGTGCCAGGCAAAGCTCCAGGTGGTGAGAAAGGAGCCCGCAGCCAAACGTGTCCCCGTGGCCTTGGGCGCCAACGCGGGTCTGCCCGGGGCCCCCGGAAGCCCAGACGCGGAGGGTCCGCGGGGCCGGGCTGGGGTCTGACGGCCGGCTCTCCCCCTCCCGCCGCGCGCCCCCCACCCCACCCCGGGGCCCGCCGAAGCCGAGTCCGGGGTAGACAAAGGGCGCCCCTCCGGGGAGGCTGCCCCGCCCCCGGCCCTACCTGGGAAGGCGCGGCCCGGGGGGACCCGCAGCAGCAGCAGCGGCAGCAGAGGCAACAGCGCGGCCCGGAGTGCGGGGCTCCCCATGGCGCGCCGGCGCTTCGCTCGGCTCGCTGCGCTGCGCGCTTTTCTAGGGGGCGGAGGAGACGGACGCCGCCGAGGGGCTGCGCGGCGATCAGGCGAAGCCGAGCTGTTAAACTCCTCCTCTCGCCGCTCTCCCTCCCTCTGTCCCTCCCGCCCGGGGCCTGCCCTCCTCCCTCCGCCTCCCCGGGACGCTGGCGCGGTCCGGGGCTCCGACCCAGCACCTCCTTTGGTGCCTACGCTTCTTCTGGAAGCGGGGCTGGCCCCTCAGGGCCAGAGAGCGCCAGGGGCGTGCCCTAGCACACCCGATGATCCCGAGTGTACTCCAGCGTTCCGATTCCGCTCACCTCGAATACGCTCACTGGTGCCCAACCGCCTCCCAGATCCCTGGCCCCCACACTGTCATCTGTGCAGGGAGCTGCGTGAGTCACACAGAAAGATGGGGCAACCGATTGGGTCCACAGTGGCCGCTGGCGCCCATTATTAACGGCCACGTTCGCTGATTAGATCCTCATGAGCATGTCTCAAGTTCGGTACTATTATGTCCATTTTACCCAAGAAGACACCGATGCTTGGAAACTTGCCCGGTTCACCGTTATGGGCAGAGACGGGATTTGAACATAGGTGTGCTGTTCTGCCAGCATCAGCGTCCATACTACCGCCTTTCTGTTTCTCTTTCGTACGGGAATGAATCAAGGGCTGGCCTGGGTGCCAGCTGCGCTGCGGTTTGGAATGGGGCTCGAGGTTCTCTTTCCAGGGTCGGCTGATGGACAAGGGCAAGGCACAGAAAGTTCCCTGTCTCACTTCCAGTCTTGGGAATCCAGCTGTGGTAGTTTCCTGCAATCAGAGTTCCCCATTTCCTGGGCCGTTCTCTACCACATCCAAGGACACCAGGATGAGCCTGAAGCCTTCACCCTGTGGCCTGGCATCAGGATAGGGTTTCTAGGCTGTCTGCAGGATGGATCTGGTTTCTTCTTCGAGGCTTCCCCCCCCCTTTTTTTTTTTTTTTTTTTTTTTGTAAACCCACAAGGCAGCACCTAGTTCCTTTCCTGCCCTTAAAGAGATCTTAGCTAAGGCAAATTCCTTAGCTGCCGTGTCAGGTTGTGCACTGTACAAAGGGGCCTGGAGGAAGAGGCAAGTGGGAGCCAAAATCCAGCTACCTATGGGGCAGGGAGCTCTGTGCCTTGGCAGTGGCCCCATACCTGGTAGAAGGGAACTTTCTCCTTGCCACAAGCAGTCTGATCCACCAGCTAGGCTAAGGGCCCTGGGAACATCCATCCAGAAGGTTTTTGAATTCTTTCATCTAGAGGGCAAGCCCATTTCCCAATTTCCACAAAAGCTCCTTCCTTGAACTTCCATCTTATCTTCTCTAGGGCTGCGTGGGGGGCAGCCAGGGGGGTGGTTTTCTGCCTCTCCTGTAGGTTTCTCCACTGCTGCTCCCTCCCCAAGGAGCCAACAAGGCTTCAAAAACCATGCCCCCACCAGTCACAAGAAAATGAGAGAGTTCAGCCCCATCTGTGGCCTCCATCAGAGCAGCCTCTCCACCCACAAGAAGTCCGTCCTGGGAGTGGGGCCTGTGCGCTTCATGAAAATACTATGTCAGGGCTGGCCCCCAGATCGATGAAACTAGAATCTTTAGGGATGTGGCCTGGTGTTTGACCAGATGCATATTTTTAAAAATTTTTTAAAGTTTCTTTATTTTGAGGGAAATGGGGTAGGGGCAGAGAGAGAGGGAGGGAGACAGAATTCCAAGAAGGCTCCATAAGGTCAGCACAGAGCCCCGCATGGGGCTGGAACCCACACCTGTGAGATCACGACCTGAGCCAAGATCAAGAGCTGATGCTCAACTGACTAAGCCACCCAGGAGCCCCTGACCAGATGCATATTTTTGTTCCCCCACGCTCAGTGGGGCAGGTTTTAGAATGGGCCAAATTCTAGGCCAGCATTTCTCAGCCTAGGCATTATTGACATTTGGGGCTCGATACTACTTTGTTGAGGGTAGCCGCCTGTGCCCTGAAGGATATCGGGCAGTATCGCCGGCCGCTGCACCAGATGCCAGTAAAACCCCTCATTTTCCAAGTCGTGACAACCAAAAAATGCCAGGAGCTGTCAAAATGTCCCCTCAGGGAACATTTGCCCTCCGTTGAGAAACACTGTTGTAGGCTCATGAGCACAGGTGAATGCGCACCCCGCATTCCAGGTCCAGGTTAGCTGGTCCAGTGGCCTTCCTTTTCTAGATCACCTCAGAAGCAAGCTCTCATCATAAAAACCAGCACAAATGGGATCACACAGCTGAGAAGGAACACCTGGCTCTCCCCTAGTCCCCGAGTCTGGCTGAATTACACCAAATACCACGCTTGGTGTTATACATTCGGTGTTATGCACTCCTTGCGTGGATAATGATAAGCAAAACAAGTCAGTCAGACAAAGACAAATACCATCTGATTTCACTCATACGTGGAATTTAAGAAACAAAACAGATGAACAAAGGGAAAAAGATGAACTGAAAACCAAACAACAGACTCTGAACTATAGAGAACAGATGGTTACAGAAGGGGGAGGGTGAAACAGGTGAAGGGGATTAAGAGCACCCTGATCATGATGAGCGCTGAGTAAAGTAGCTAAGTATTGAATCACTATGTTGTATACCTGAAGTTAATTAACACTGCACATCCACTATAGTAAAATTAAAAAATAAACAAAATATACCAAGTTTTATGGTTAAAGATTTTTTTCTCTCTGCTACCTTAAAGCAAACTCCAATCAGGTTTTATTATTATTACTATTACTACTATTATTATTTTTTAAGTAGGCTCCGCACCCTTGAACCCATGACCGGGAAATCCAGAGTCGCAGATTCTACTGACTGAGCCAGGTGCCCAATTACTATTACTATTATTCCAGGCATCTCTCGAATAGAAGGGATGAAGGCAGAGGAAGAGGAGGAAGAGAGGTCATCAGTTGGTCCCACAGTCTTGTGCTAGACAACAGGATGGTTACATAGATTCATACACCTGTCAAACAACTGAACCCAGAAGATGGGGTGAGTTGATGGAAACAGGAAGAGAAGTCACTCAGGGGGTGCCAGAGAATTATGATCTCATTCCTGTCCTGCTGGACATAACTATTAACAAATTGAAAAAAAAGACATTGTGGTTTACGAGTTCAAGCCCCACATCGGGTTCTGTGCTGACAGCTCAGAGCCTGAAGCCTGTTTCGGATTCTGTGTCTCCCTCTCTCTCTGCTCCTCCCCTGTTCACACTCTGTCTCTCTCTCAAAAATAAATAAACATTGAAAAAAAAAAGACATTGTTGGCGTGCGACACCAAGTTAGGCAGGCAAGAAGTAGGTTCCAAACATCTCTCTAGGCGACAATGCTGTATGGACTCTGAATGGTAAAGAGACATAAATATGACATTCTACATTAGATCTCAAAAAACCAAGAGCACAGATACAGAGGAGGGGAGAGTGGCTTCCCATTTTGCGCTGTGAGAGCACAACCTAGTTGCTTCCAAACTAAGGAAGATTTCTCGGGCACCTCAGGACCATGCCGACAGTGTCTGTTCTGTCCACTGGAGCATTCCTGAGTGCTGGGCCAAGTGCCAGAAGCGGGAACACAGACATCAAAGCCTGGCAGGGAGCATGGAGGTGTCTTTCCACTCTAGGCCGTGTTGAGGAGGTTAGCTTAAACACCACAGTCTTATCCGGAGTCAGAGCAGAATGACCCACTGTGCAGAACGAAGGAAGAGAATTCCCAGGATTCACCTCTACTTTCTGCCTTGAACTTGTCGACCGAGATACAGCCCTGAAGGAGAAGCTGCCAGCCACCTACCTGCTGTAGGAGATTCCTGAGGACATCGGTCAAGGCCCTTCCCTCCCCCTCCCCTGCCACATGCCCACACCTCCTCATTCTCCTCCCCTTTCAAACCAGTTCTCCTTCCACATCCTTTCAGAGTTAAAGGCCCGAAGTTTGAGGGGAAAGTTGGTGGCTGGCACTGTACCTCGGGAAATGAAATGGACTGGCATTTCTCAAAGTCAAGGAGCCACTCCGGAGTGATGAGCCTTCAATGCTTCTCAAACTATCTGTAGTAAGGGACTATTATTTTAAAACTTCCAATCCATCATTGGCCAATGCTGTTATAAAATCAATAAACATGACTCACTAGGAAAACAGTGAAAAAGAGAGAGGGAGAGAGAGAGAGCGAGCGAGCGAGCAACACAGCTCCAGGGACTATATAGAGATATACTGGATTTAGCTTTTTTAAGAAAGTTTATTTTGAGAGAGGGAGCAAGCAAGCCTGAGTGGGGGGATGGGCAGAGGGAGAGAGAGAATCTCAAGCAGTCTCAGTGCTGTCAGCACAGAACCTGACTCAGGAGCTCAATCTCACAACCATGAGATCATGATCTGAGTCGAAATTAAGAGTCGGACGCTCAACCGACTGAGCCATCGAGGACGCCCCACGGATTTAGCTTTTTCCATACTGTTCCCATATGAACCACAGACTATATAGTAGACTCTGCAAATTTCTAGGAACTCAAGACAAGGACAAGGAAATCGACCTCAGTCTATTAGAATCGCACTAAAGGAATGCCAGAGAGATAGGGTGCATTGGGTTGGCACTTTTGCTGATTGGTATCTATCAAATATCCAGATCTGAGAGTGTTATGGTAAGAATGCTCCAGGTCAAGATCAAAAAGCTAAGGCCAGTCCAAGAATAGTATCTGTTTACAATCCCTTGGCTTAAAGAGATTTCTTCTCTAAGATAAATATTCAGAATGAAACAATACAAGCTCTAGGGTATGAAAAATGTCTGCAGCATAAGGGAAAGGGAATATTTTTGCTCAAAAGATTCAAAGGAAATCACCTCTTTTATAAAAATAAGCCACAAAGAAAGGAAAAGCAATTTTAGAAAATATCTATTCGGCGTATTAAGTAACAGATTTAAGGAAAATGCTTTTATAAAGTAGGAACAGGAGGTCATACCGAAAATTGAGAAATAAAAGAACGCAGAGATTTAACAAGGTAATTAACGGCAACCAGAAAAGGCTGGGCAAGCAGAAAAAACAGTGCCTTTTCTCGGACCCAACAAAGAAGTGCATTTTCAAGGGCAAATCGTCACCTATCACCATCTGAAAGGACAAGCATATTCAGACAGTCATAGTGGAGACAGGCTTACCTGGAGAAGACCCCAGGACCCATACATTGGTGGGAACACATAAATGACAATCTAGAAAAATTGCTGGAAGCTGAGTGTGGACTCTTAGAAGCATGAGAAACTCCTGGGGTTGAGCCACAGCAGAAACTTCCACACTGCTGTGGGCTTTACGTCCAAGAACCCCACCAGGTTCTCGCGATGAAGGTTCAACAGAGACCCCGCCTCTTCTGGCAGGGGGAGGAGAAGAATCATCATGCTGAAGTATGCTCAGAGCCGTCTCTGCACAAATGGGCCTCTCTATGAGGGGAAGGACTGTACCAAAGCCTTATCTTACCTCAGGGAAGGGCATTCCCCTCATTTGTCTTGATTAATTCCCAGAAGAACATCATTTGGGGAACTGCTCATGTGGTTTTGGAGGGGACCTGCCAACCACAGCCGCTCCAAATCTTGGTCAAGGGCGTGGTTACAGGAATCTGGTTGGGTCAACAAGAGAACTTTATTCCTGAGACACGGTCCCAGGCAGGCCAATCAGGCTTGCCCCCCACCAAATTTTAAAACAGAGGCATTGTGTGAATGTGACCTAGGAAATGCTAGCTTTGAGTGGGGCTCAGAATGAGAAAAGATGCCAAGGTGCAAGATGACCCAGGAGCGGGTCAAGGTGGTACTCAACGTTGTCAGTGGCAGGTAGGGATGCATGATGAAGTCTTTGGCAAGCTCCTATAGAGGACGCAAAACCTGACCCTTCAAATTTTGTAATCAACCTTTTCTTGATTACTACTCTCCTTTCTAGAAACAATTCTGACCTGCCACTGGGCATTATTAGAGACTGAATGCCTAACCATGGTCTCCAAGTCACCATGTAATCTGAACTGTCTGTCATGAACTGAGTGTTGTCCGATGGCCAGCCCATACAGTTGCCTGTGCGGAGCAGCAGTCTATCATCAGTTGGAAGTGATATACAGTAAAACTGGTTTGCAAGCATAATTTTTCCGGAAACACGCTTGTAATCTAAAGCACTCATATATCAAAGTGAATTTCAAGAACCACTGGCTCAATTGTGATCATGTGACATTTGGTGTATTGCAAGACATGGCTTATTTATCAAATTAAAATTTATTAGAAATGTTTGCTCTTCTTGCAGGACACTCACAGAACAAGTTACAACCCAAGGTTTTACTGTATACGTAGTCAGGCTCCGGCAGGTTCTAAAGACACAAGTAAGTTGCATTAGGAAGTGGCCCAAATGCCCATGCACCTACTCTTGCTATGTTACCTTCTCTCTTCCAGCCCACATCTCTGGTCAACACCACAGCCCTACTCTCTGACAGCCCCAAGGGACAGTGTTGGGGGGAAATCCATCTAGGTGGCAGGACTTGGAGTAGTCTACCTGATTCTGTGAATAGACACTCACACTGGATACAGATTTTCCTTCTCTGTCCACGTGTTTCTACCAAAATCACCATCCCGTGTTCTTACAGAATTCCTTGTGTGCCATCATGGTTTTCTACAAGTATTGCTTCCAATCAAAGGACTCACTTGGCATCATATGAAGTGAGGCAATGGACCCATGCTCACGGAATTCACCGGTCTTACCATGTCCCCCTCATCCTGATGCAACTTGAGAGAAGTCGAGTAGCCTTGGGGCGCCTGGGTGGCTCAGTTAAGCGTCTGGCTCTTGGTTTCAGCTCATGGTTTGAGATTTCAAACCCCATACTGGGCTTTGCACTGACACTGCAGAGCCTGCTTGGGATTCTCTCCCTCTCCCTTTACCTCTACCCCTCCCCCTCCCTCGCATGTGCCTGCTTAAGCGCGCTCTCTCTCTCTCTCTCTCTCTGTCTCTCTCAAACTAAATAAATACACTTAAAAATAAAAGGAAGTAGGGGAGCCTGGGTGGCTCAGTCGGTTAAAGCAACCGACTCTTGGTTCCCCCTGAGGTCATGATCTCCATGCTAACAGTGCAGAGCCTGCTTGGGATTCTCTCTCTCCTTCTTTCTCCATCCCTCCCCTGTTCACTCTCTATTTCTCTTTCTCTCTCTCTCAAAATAAATAAACAAACATTAGAAAAAAGAAGTAGAGCGGCTTTTTGAAGACATAGTTCACGAACCAGCTAAATGCATTGCAGGGCTGGGTGAGGTCCTCTTGGACGTTATATATGCTTTGAGTCAGCATCCTGGATATGAAGCTGTTTTGACCCTAACCAATATTCACCAATCCAGGAGTAGAGTGGTGAAAACGGGAAGGGTACTCTTCACTGTTAGCTCTAGTGATCTATTCGCAAAATGTTACTTCTCATCCCACTGATGTATGGGCTCTGCCGGTCTAGAAGCCTTGGTTCCAAACACAGGAATGCTTCCACCAAGGGGATCCAACAATGATTCCACTGAAATGGAAGTTGAGACCACTGCCTGGGTGCTCTGGGCTCCTCATGCCACTGAATGAAGAGCAGAGAAGAGGGTGACTTTCTGGCTGGGGTGACTGATCCTGACTATCAGGGAGAAAGTGTGTGGCTACTACCATACAATGGGCATAAGGAGAATATCTGGAAAGCAGGAAATCCTCAAGGTGCCATTAATATGCCCATGGCCATAATTAAAGTCAACAGAAAACTACAACAAACCCAATTCAGGCAAGCGTGCTAATATCCCGGAGCTTTCAAGACTGAAAGTTTGTGTCACCCCACCAAACAAAGAGCCATGGCCAGCAGCTGAAGTGCCTACTGACGACAAAAAGAATATGCAATGGTAGAATGTAGGAAGAGGACAGTCATAAATATCAGCTAGGACCACGTGACCATTGCAGAGACACCGACTGTAATAGTTATGAACATTTCTTCCTCATTTTAATACAGGTGTTTGCACATGTGTTAACCAGATATTTTTGTTTCTCTTACATCCCTTTATCATCTAACACAAGATGTATTGGTAATACTTAACTTTATGGCTTGGGATTTAAATTTTAAGATATCAAAGGAAGAATGTGAAGCAGCTTGGAAAAGAATGAACACCCAAGGAGAAAAATGGAACTTTGCAATTCTCTTCTGGAGGAAAAATTAGCAGATGTAGGACTTTGAGATGGTCTTTCTTCAGAGATTAAATATACTTTAAGGAGATATATATGTATGCTAAGTTGACTAGGGGTGGATTTTAATGGCTTTGTAATGAGTCAACTTGGCGAGGCTGGGCTACATTTCCCAGAATTCATTCTCTTGTTTGTTTCCAGTTAGGGTCAGTCACAAGGGAGATTCTCGGGGAATCTGGAGGCTGGAAGGGAAGTGGTGGCCATTTTTTGTTTCTCACCTTGCCAATTTTCTGACTTACCTCGTTGATGTGAAGCAGCAGCTGGGCCCGCAAGTGCCCTGCCTTCCCCAATCATCCCTCAGCCCGACTCCTAGGTCAGGTGTATGTGTTTAGCTCTGTGAGAAAGAGCGCCACCTCTGCTGGATACCCTCATCACCAAGGTCAGAGCGGCAAGAACTGACATAGGTTCTAGCCCTTCCCCACGGGGTTCCGCCCCAAGCTTGTAGGTTCCACTCTGCACTTGATCTCCCCCCTCCACTTCATAGCTTTCCTTCTCTACTGCCTGCCCCCGTGAACTTCAAGCTCCACCATTAGACAGAGATAACAGCCAAATGGAGACTGGTCAGCAAGCTCCCACAATTGCATAAGAGCAATTTTCTAATCCATACTGGCCTTATGCAACATATATCCCCTACTGACTCTACTTCTCTGGTTGAACTCAGACTGACACAGGTGAGGAGCCAGTGTGGAGAGAAGATAAACTTGGTTTTGAATGTGCTAAGATGGTGGCAGTGCAGGTGAAACAACAACGTGGAGATGTCTGGTGTTGAGATAATTTGCAATTCAGTAGGAGAGCTGAGGAGAGGGGTACAGATTTGAAATGCTTGCATGGAAATGGAAGATGAAATCAGTGCAGTGCAGTGGATGAATGCCTCGAGGACACTGAAGATAAAGGAAGAAAAGGAAAACGAGGCTATACAAGCAGAAGAGGGGAAAGAGAAGGGAGCCATAGCAAACATCAGCTAATGGCTCTCCACAGGGGACATTGGAGTCCCAAAGGGGAAAGATTTTTTTTTTCCTCTTGCCAGGCAGGACCTGTGGAAATATACACAAGGGAACATGACCCAGGACTAGAGGCTGACAGAAAACGGAACAGTGAGGAAACATCAGTTAGATCCTGTGGCATAACCTCTTTCCCATAAGGACTGAGCCCCGTAACCTCAAAACTGTCTCTTCCGGTTGGAATACGGTGTGTGGCCTTACTCCCTGTTCCTAACAGAAGAGCAGGGGAGCCTGAGAGCCAGGAAGGAAGACTCTGATGTGGTAATGAGGAAACACTCAATCGCTGCCCCAGAGGCCATGCATCTGAAAAGGACTGGCAATTGACTTGACACTGGGGATGCTTTTTGCCTAAAGGTGATCTGGATCCTCAGAGATCCGCTTCCAGTCTTAAGGACACTGATTTCTCAAAGAAGACCCCAGTCGTTGGCCCAGTGGCATCTGTTTAGGACTCTGCAGAAGCAGTTTTGGCTCCTTCCCCCTTTATTTCCATAAAGATTCTTGGGGCTGCCAACTTTGAATATGGTACATCTGACCCCTTCCTTGAAGGCTGTGTCCACTCAACTGTTCCCCTTCTCTCTTGTTAATCCCTGCCGATTCTGTTGATGTTGGCACATCCTGTGGCCTCTGTCTTCTAGAATGCTGATTCATCCAGAAAGCATCTGCTGGAGGTAACAGCCCTGTCACATGTTTCAAGTCAAAGAAGGCTGTGTTGGAGGAGAGGAAAAGCTTTCATTTACTCTCTTAGAATCAACCCAAAGGTCAGCATCACTGTGAGGACTTAGACTGGAAAATTAGTCTTAGGGACTGAGCTCAAGAATGGCTTCCAGCTGCAAAAACAGCTAACATACACCCCCTGTATGTGTGTGGACGGTATAGGCAGCCTCTCCCTGTAATTGTACCCATGCCCTTTCTCCTCCTCCTAAAGCCCTCTCTTGGATCCTGAGAGTTTCTGGCTCCTTGTGAGGTCCTCAGGGAGGCCAGAGCACATGCAGAAACCCTGCTGTTTGGCCAGAGCTCTGAGGGCCCCAGCCAAATACAAAAACAAGCCAAGTTTAGAGACAATGAGTTAATAGTCCTTCCTGGGTTGCATCATACTAGTAGTGATAACTAATCAAATGCTTCACTTAGTCCAATCATGTTGGACTTTTTGTTCTGAGTGCTTTTCAAAGATCAGCCTTTCTCTGACCCTGGTAAAGAGCCAAAGAAAAGTTGATGCATGGAAAAGTTACAAGATTTGCACAAAGGCCACACCCAAGCAAAAAAGAGATTCTGAGCTGTCAGCTTTGGGATTCTACATTAATATTTTTTAGGTGGCTGCTTGAAGCCTTCCTGCATTGCTCAAGTCCTTCTCTCTTTGCTGGATGGAGTAGGTTCAATTTCTGTTTGTTTGGAACACATACGAGGTAGGCACTTTCCTCACGTACCTCATGCTCCATTCCCTTTAGAAGAATACAACAGTGATGTGTCTCTTGGGTGTATGATGTGGTACAACGAAACTTGATGTTTGGCACACCTTACTCTCAAATGCATGCTATTGCATGATGGTCATACTATATCGTTTTCTTCCAATTCGTTCTTTCCCTTTCAAAAAAGTTGTCTGAACTCTGCCTCTATCAGCCTACTCCAATCTGGGTCCCATACTCGCCCTCTGATATAACTCCTGCTGTTACAAACTGCATATTGTTTGTATTAACAGACGTGTTTTAGTCCTCATCTTTATACACTTCTCAAAAGCATCCAACACTAATGACTACATGTCACATCAAGGAACACTAATAATATTTAGCATCCAACACTACACTATCATACCTCCAGCCACTCTGCATGCTCCTTAGCCTCTGGCCACCCATCAGTCTCTGGGAAACCACTGAATGTTAAATTCCACAAGAATCTCTATACTCTTTCCCCAAGCGATCTCATCCACACTCAGAACTTTAATCACCGGCTGAACAATGAGAACTTATAAATCTAAACCTTTAAGCTCCCCTCTGTGTTCCTGACCCTACTATATAACTTCTCTTGATTGTTCAGATCGATCTCCAACTCTGCACATACTGAATAGTTTCAGGACCTCTAACATGAAAACCTAGTTGTCCTCCAGTATTCTCTGTCTCTATAACTGGCACCACTATTCATCCTGGACTCCTTCCTTCCACTATACCCCACTCACCCCTAAGTCCTGCTGATTTTCCTCCTTATGGGGCTTGAATCCAGCCATGCTGCTTCTTCTTCATTGCCATCCACTTGGCCCATGCTATGGTCCATCACTTCTCATCTGAATTCCTATCAGTGACTTCCTGAGTGGTCTTCTGCCTCCACTCCTGTTTCTCCTGCAACCTCAGGATACTCTCCACTTGCTACAGTCAGAGCAAACTGTCAGTCATCAGTTTAAAACCCTCTGACAGATTACTGGTACATAAAGTTGAAAGAATAGAATTCTGCACATTAGCATCCAGTCTTAACCCCCACTGCCCTTGCCCTCTCTTAGTACTGCAGAACTCATAAATCTGTACCTATAAGCTCCCCATGTGATCCTGACCCTACTATATAACTTTCTTGATTGTTCAAATGCATCTCCAACTCTGTATATACTGAGTAGATTCAGGACCTTTCAGTCTGTGCTCTGTTCCTTTCTGTCTCAGGGTCTTTGCACATACTCTTCCTTCTGCTTGCTTTCTCCACCCCTTATTCTAGGTAACATCTTATTTTCAGATTGTATCTTCAATGGAAATTCAGGGAAGCTTTCCCAGGCTCCCTAGTAGATAAGTTTAAGTCTGCCTGTTTCATGTGCTGTGTATTTTCCAAGATGGCTGCAACAACACCCCTCCCCCATCCCTTCGGTTCTTCACAGTGTGACATTGAACACTCCTCTCCCATCAAGGGAGGTCTACACTCTTCCCCCTTTCTCACCATGGGTCTGTGGCTATGCCAGAAGTGATCAAGGCTAGGTCACAGGAAGTGATACTGCTTTGTCTGGTCTTTTTTTTTTTTTTTGAGATACTCACTCTTAGAAGCCAGCAACTGTGATGAACAGAAGCCACATGAAGGTTTCACATATGGGTGTTCCACCCAACAGCTCAGATGAGACCCCAGTCAACAGCCAGCACCAACTGCTGGACAGGGGAGTGAGGAAGCCTTCAAAATTACTCCAACTGGAGTCACTGTATGACTGCAACTGCATGAGAGACCCTGAGCAAGAACTGGGCAGATGAACTCGGCCTACCCCGGTTACTGCAAGATAAATGATAGTTATTATTTCAAGCCACTACCTTTTGAGATGATTCACGATGCAGCAGGACATAACGGAAACATGTGCTCCCAAGCATGTACCTATTAGTGTGAATCATTTGAATCCACCATAGTGCTTATCTATTTGTATAAATATTTGTATTTGACTAATATCTGTATTCCCCGATAGACTACGATGCCTTTGATACAAGTAGGGACAGTGTCTGATTTGCTCATCATTGTCTTTATAGCAGTAACGAAGAGTACACGGTCGGTACTCCAAAAGCATTTTTTAAGTAAACGAATGAATTTCTATTGTTTGCACAAGGTTTAGAAACTTTAACACATGAGGGCTTAGCTGAACACTTTAATACATTTAATTGTGTAATTTCTTTCTTTTTAAAAAAATTTTTTTTACATTTATTTATTTATTTATTTATTTATTTATTTATTTTTGAGAGATGAGACAGAGCATGAGCGGGGAGGGGCAGAGAAAGGAGACACGAAATCTGAAGCAGGCTCCAGGCTCTGAGCAAGCAGTCAGCACAGAGCCTTATGCGGTGCTCGAACCCACCAACTGTGAGATCATGACCTGAGCTGAAGTTGGACACTTAACCAACTGAGCCACCCAGGCACCCCTAATTGTGTAATTTCTTAATACTTATTTGAGGTGACATTACTCACTATAAAATAAATTACTCAAAGCATGAGGACCGATGGTTTAACATTCATTCATCAAGCATGTGACTATATGCAAAGGCACTTTGGAAATGTCAGGAATTATACCACACGGTTTCTGCACTTCAGTCGCTCACACATGGAGCACTTCAAGAATTTACCAGAGGCTACTAGCATTTGGGATTTCCACATTCCCTGTGTTTATTTTTGGGAGAAATTACTGAGATAGTTATTTGTGTTTTGAAGGCTTAGATCCTGAGCTGTTGAGTGAATGGCTCTTGACTCTCTAGAATCCACATCCCCATAGACTTTTGTTTACGGTCTGGTAATGTTCGTGAAGTGATTGAGCCTGTGTTTGTGGCATCAACGTGTAGGGTGGTCACATCCAGGAATCACTCAACTACTGAAATGTGTTAGCACAAAAGCTGGGAATGCACATACAAATATTTGCATTTGATGGGGTGCTTGCCTGGCTGAGTCACTAGGGCATGTGACTCTTGATCTTGGGGTTGTGAGTTTGAACCCCATGTTGGGCATAGAGATGGTTTAAAAACATAAAACCTTAACATTATATCCGCATTTGATGTTTTAGTGGGTTAGAAGACTTTGTGAATTCTGAGCATGTGCTGGGTGACACTAGGGATGATGATCAGTGAGAGGTCAAGATGGACTGGCAGTGTCAGGAAAGCCATTATGGAGGAGGCTCAGTTTAGGCAGGTTTTGAAGAATGGAGGCTGGGGGCAATGTGACCACACATCGCCACAGAGATGTGGAAGTGGGCATGCGCATTGCAATAAGACAGGAGCCGAATGGGTGTGGAAGGGGACAGTGGGAAAAGCAGCTGGAGGGAATAATTAGAGCCAAAGTTCTATAGGTTCTTGAAGAGCAGACTGAAAGCTATGTACCTGATCCTAGAGCCTAGGACTTACAGGTGAGTGATGCTTAAGGAGATGGCAATATGGCTTCCCAGGGTCGTGAAAAACACCTGCTTCTGTAGAGCCAGATTTGCAGCACCCTACAGGGGCTCGCTGCCCTTCTTCTTTCTTTCTTTTTCCAAAATCCCTTCTGTAGTTAAATAGTAACAAGCCACGTAACCGATAGGCATATGTTGTTTCTCTAAGTGGGTTGGAGCCAAAGAAAGAAAATGAAAAGATTGAAATTATCTGTGTCTATCCATTTAGGGTTTTTTTAAAGCATGAAAGTGATATGGACAAGGCAGACTCTGAGGAAGATGAGCAGGCAGTGGGTGCCAGGAGTAAGAAGGGAAACCCAGAGGCAGAAGTCAAGTCCTCAAACACTCTTGATCGCCAATCAACATTCATTTTCTGCATCTTCACTGCCAGCAGAGCCCCAGTTTTGTTCATTTTCCACCACTGCTCCATAAGAATTAGGGGAATTCGACCCCATTACCTGCTCCAGAGGCAAATCCTACTTGTCCTAAGCCAGCTTCCCAGGGATCCATTTACGGGTGTGCATGTGACACGGTGGGACACTAAGATGTGAGCGGATAGCAGAAAAATTTCTCTACTTCTTTTCATAAATCGTAGTCCCTAGAAATCAGGTCTGCGAAAACAATGAACAGGCAGGAAGTTTATAGAGGAGTGCGCTTAGGATCAACACCTGTGGGATGAAAAAGACAGCAACAAGAGGGGGCAGAAGAAGTTCAGCTGTGATATTGTCTCTGGGAAGACCTCAGCCAACACCACAAACAACTCTGAAGATGGTCTTGTAGAGTTGTTCTGAGGAGGCTGTGCCTTGATACACTCGTGACACGCGGTTGTTGGATATTGGCCGCTCCCAGGAAGGGAAGGTGAATGTGGGTTAGGCAGTTCTCATCTACAAAGAGCATTTCCAAAAAGGGCTACAGCTGCAGGCTCTCTCATCCGGATATTGCCAGCATTTCCCAGCATCCACTATACTCCTAAAAGAATAATAAGACAAGAGTCCTCTCTTTCCACTGATGTTGTTATGTATAGACATGATGCCTAGAATATGTCAGCCATTTTACAACCAGCTTGTGACTAGAACCAATATATGGACATGAGAAAAATGAAGAGAACTGTAAGCAGGACAGAACCAAAACACAGATCCCTGGTGCCTGGAGCCTACCTGTAATTCTGGCCTGCTTGATACAGGTGGTAATAAATGTCCTTATCATTTGCATCAGTTGAGCGAGGATTTTCTCTTACATGCATCCTAAGCATCCTAGCCAAGGAGGAGTAGTTTAGGCAACAGAGGAAAAGGCTCAGAAAACATATCAAGAATGGGGAAGAAGGCACAGGTACAAGAAACATTACAAAGAAGGCATTAGTAAAATCTAGATTCTAGCAGCATAGAGGGTAAAAGGGTGACTTTTTTTTTTTATAGTAGCCACCATCTTGTTTTTGGAATGCCCAAATAAATTAGATGGGACAAATGTTCCATCTATGGTAGACATGTCTTGTGATAGACCAACACCCCTTCCGAATGGTACCCCAATTTCTTTCTAGGAAACTACATCTCCCTTTTGTAAAAAATCTAGTGGGGTGAGAAGTCCAAATGGCTCCCTTTCCAACTATGGACTCCCAAGGGGTTTCAGGAAGTAACATCCATCTGATTCTTCCTTACTTCCCCAATACAGTATAAGGCAGGCACCATTTCTTGGTCATTTGGGCCTTGAATCTAGAACAAGTGACAGAAAAATGACAAAATAGGTGGGGTTTTATTTTTTAACCCAACAGCACTGCCTTGACAGTTCCTATGGTGCCTATTTCCCTGTACACCCCATCCCCATCCAAAGCAACCCCCCCTTTCCTTCTTCCCAAATCCTTTCCTTCTGCCTCCCTGTTGATATTGTGCATTTCTGAAACCCTAATCACTTTCCACCAACATCCAGTCTCTCTCTTTTACCCTAGAGCTCTCACTAGGCAGGGGGACTCCCAGCTCAGGATGATATGTTCTCCCTTGCAATTCAGTGTGGACATGAGACTAAGTTCTGGTCACTGGAAGTAAGTAGAAGTCATGTAAGCTATTTCTAACTTGTCTTGCCACAATGGAAGGTTCATGTGCTCTCTTGAGCCTTTGCCTATATTCTTGGCTAGGAGATAAGAACTGGTCAGACATCTCCTATGAAATAAATGAGAGCCCCATTCGGAGGATCATACAGCAGTTTTCTTAACCTTGGACTGCACATTTGTGAACTGTGATCTCAGAGAGAAATATACACCTTGAATAAGCTACTGAAAAAGGGGCTTCTGTTGTAGTATCTTATCATGCAGCCCAAGAGATACAACCTACAAAAAGTTTTTAATTTATGATCAAACTTACCTGATATGCCTAGGATATTGTGTTAATAATATGGGAATATTAACAAAATTCAAGCTTTTGTGGGGTTTCCCAGCCCAATGGCCATGAAATATTTAAATAGTTTTGCAGCCAAGAGAAGCTGCTGCAGACACTGAGATATTTATAGAATAAGACAGGAAGAATCATGGTATTTGTGTTTCCATAAGACTAAGGAACCGTTTTCATCTTGTATCCAATTTAGAAAGTATTTTCCCTGCCAAAGTTGAACTTGGATAAAATTCTCTCTTTCACCATTGTGGGGCAGAAGCCATAGGAAGAGAAAACTGAGTTTCCACTGAACAGAGAATGGAGCCACAGCACAGAGAACGTGATCTTCTTTCCAGAGTCGTGCAATAAAAGCAATGGGCTTTTTTGCAGAGTGTTGGAGGGGATGATCTTGCCTACATCTTAGGATTTCGAAGTAAACTTTGAGCAATTACTCAATGTAGACATAATTATCTATACATTTTCTGAAAGACCCTATGGCACAGACATTTATTGATCACCAAATATCTACATTCTCTCCTATATTTTCTGGTCTGCTTGCAATTAAGTGGAATCATGGGGCTGATTCTGGCTATGAGTAATGTGCTACATCATTCCTAAGCTTTTGCACTTAAGAGCCAACATGTATAGTTAAGAGTCTTCCCACAAAGAAAATTCCAGACCCAGCTGGCATTATTGCTGAATTCTGACTAACATTCAAGGAAGAAAGAATACCAATTCTCATAAACTCAGAGAAAATTGAAGAGGAAAAGCTTTGTCTCAACTCATCTATGAGGTCAGTATCACTCTGACGGTGAAACCAGACATAGATGCTAGCAAAAAAAGAAAACCGTAGAATAATTTCCCTCATGAACAAAGATATAAAACTTCTTTAAAATTTAGCAGATTGAATCAAACCATGTGTAATATGAAAAGTGCAATACATAATGACCAAATGGAGTTTATCCTAGGAATACAAACTAATTGTAACATTTGCAATTCAACGTATTTCACCACATTAACAGACCATAAAAGAAAAACTTTATGATAATCCCAGTACATGCATAAAAAGCATTTGACAAAATTCAATATCCATTCCTGGTTAAAAAAAAGTCAGCAAACTGAGACTAGAAAGAAACTTCTTCAGCCCAATAAACAACATTCACAAAAGAACAGCAGCTAATATCACACTTAGTGGCAAATGATTAAATGTTTTCCCCCTAAGATCATGATGTCCACTCTTGCCACTCAACTGGATGCTCAATATTGGACCGGAGGTGCTAACCAGAGCAATCAGGCAAGGAAAGGAAATAAAGCTTTCAGACTGGGAAGAAAAAAGCAAAACTGTATATTCAAAGATGAAATGATTGTGTAAAAACCCAAATGGATGCTGTGAAAAAGCTATTAGAACTAATAAGTGAGTTCTCTATGCTATACACTATATAAACAATTGAAATTTGAAATATAGTACCACTTGCCATAGCATCAAACATATGAAAGATTTAGGGATACGTTTTTACCAAAGCTGTGTCAGATCTAAATACCAAAACAATACAATACTGTTGAGAGAAATTAAAGTTCATGGATCAGAAGCCTCGGTACTGTTAAAATGTCAGTTCTCCCCAAACTGATCGATACATTAAACTCAATCCAAATCATAACCTCAGGAAGCTTTTTAAGTAAAAATGACCAGGTTGATTCTAAAATGAACAAGGAAAGGCAAAGAACCTAGAGAAGCAAAAACAACTTTGAAAAAGAACAAATTTGAAGAAATAACACTCCTTGACTTTGAGATTTATTAAAAATCTACGTTAATGAAGATAGTGTGGTATCGGTATAAAGGTAGACAAATAGAGCAATGGAACAGACAAAATTTAGAAATAAGCCAGCCCTTCTGAGGTCAGTTGATTTGTGACAAAGGCACTAAGGCAATGCAGTGGACAAAGGGTAGTCTTCTCAACAAATGGCGCTGGAGCAATGAAACATTTATATGTCAACAGAAAAAGGACTTTGATCCATACCTCACACTAAAGACAAACATAAATTCAAAAAGAACTGCAGTCCTGAATGTAAAACATAAAACTGTAAAATATCTAGAGGAAAACATAGGGAAAAAATGTTGTGAACTTGGGGTAGGCAAAAATTTCTTAGATCTGACACCAAAAGCACAATCCATAAAGAAAAAAAATGTTGTTAAATAGAACTTCATCAACTTTAAAAACACTTGCTCTTTAAAAAAAATACTGTGAGGAAAATTAAAAGACAAGCCCCAGATGGAGAGAAAACTTTTACAAATCACATATTCAGCATATATGAAGAGCTCTCAAAACTAAAGAAAATAACCTCTCAAATTCATAAAAGACAGTTCATCAAAGTAGATATATGGAGGGCAAATGAGCACAGCAAAGATGCTCAACACCATTAGGGAAATCAAAATTCAAACCATAATGAGATCAACTACATTCCTTTCAGAATGACTATAATTTAAAACACTGGCCATATAGACCATGTGTTGGTAAAGATGTGGATAAACTGAAACTCATTCACTGACAGCGAAAATATAAAATGGTATATTGGTTTCTTTACAAGACAACCATACACCTGCCATTCCCTGCCATTCCCATACCAAGACCCTGCCATCCCAACTCAGGATAATTATGCTGAGTGAATTCAGACAGACGCCACCAAAAAAAAAAAAAAAAGAGTACATATTGCATTATTCCATTTAGGTAAATTTTAGAAAATGCAAACTAATCTATAGTAACAGAAAACCTATCAATGATTGTCCCAAGAGAGAAGGAGGAGAAGGGTGGAAAAGAGAGGTTGCAAAGAGACATAAGAAAGCTTTTGGGAGTAATAAGATCATTATACTGAGTGTGGATGCGCATGCACACACACACACACACACACACACACGTCAAAACTTGTCAAACTGTACACTTTAAATATGTGCCATTTATTTTATTTCAATTATACCTCAATAAAGCAATGTTTTGAAAAGTGCTGTAGGGTAAAGATCAGATTAAGAGTATGGTCTCCAATGAAATCTCTCCCTTGTATCAAATTACTCAGGGAAAAGATCTGATTAAGATTATGGCCTTCTCTGTTCTATAATCCCTTACCATTAAATTAAGAGAAAGCAAAAGATGGGGGAATTTATAAAGCAGGAAAAAATGCTCCAGGTCTGTTAACTATGTCCCCAAATAAACTCTGGGTGTGACTGCAACACAGAATTAATTACAATCATATATTAAGAAACCTAGTAAATTTTTACTGTTTATTTTTTAGGTGTATAGTTCAGTGATGCTTAGTATGTCACAAAGTTGTACAATCATCACCAGGATATAATTCCAGAACCTTTTCATCATTCCATAAAGAAATATCATGCCAAGTAATTTTGCCTCCCCCCAGCCCCTAGAAACCACTAATCTGTGAGCTTTTGTGTCTGACTTCTATCACTTAGCATAATGTTTTTGTTTTTGTAAGTTTTCCAAACCATGCATGTTTTTGTTTTTATTTTTATTTTTGTTTCAAGTTTTTATTTCATTTCCAGTTAGTTTAGTGTACTGTTTGAAGTTTCATCCACATTGTTGCCCACTGCACCACTTCTTTCTTTTTCATGGCTAAATAATATCTCTTTATATGGATGTACTAAATTTTATTTCTCTATTCATCTACTGTTAAGTCAGTTATGTTTTTAAGAGTCTTGTTCTGCTCAAGAAGCTACAAGCCTGAACAATACCAAGCAAAACAAAACAAGCCTTTGACTATTTAAGACTTAAAACCAATCTTCTAATTTTAATTTTAATCTCTAATCTTCTAAGGGCAACTGAGAAAGCTATACAGAGTTTAAGGAGGGCATAGATGTTCTTCCACAGCTACTTCAGATATGGCAAGGAGCAGGATAGAAAAGAAAAAACCCCCAAAGAGCAGATTCAGGGACCATAAAGAAGGGTGGACAATGGTGTTATTCTAAGAGAGAAAATCAGGGCCTGATCCAGAATGTCCCTCACTCTCATCATAGGGACCTCCAATCATCTGCAAAGCAGAGTTTTGAAACTGCTACATCCCTTCTACATTATATGTATGTCAGAGGGTAAGCTGGGTAATTTGCCTTTTTTGTTCATCTTTTAGACCAAGTAGAACCAAGACTGGTCCAGATGTAGTCACCACACATCACCCAGAAATGCAGGATTGTGAGCTAGATTCATTGATTAGATGGGACTTTAGTGGCCCATCCTGGAGAATGGTGGAGTCGGTTCTGTGTGTGGGAATGTTTTAGATCAGGTTGCCTAGAAGTAGAGTCCAAGATTCTTGTTCAAGTGATTTATTGGGAACATGGTCTTAGGATAAAGGAATTTAGGGAAGGATAGAGCAGGGAGAAATCTAAGCAAAAATGAGGTATTAGGTATAGAATAGATGCAGTTTGATAGTATGGGAGACTTTTGGAGCACTAGAATTAGTCCCACCCTGATTTAAGAGAAATGGCCTTTGGAACTGTACGTCATTCAATCACTGGCTGAGGTCCACTCCCCAGTGATAGAAGGTCCACTCACCTTCTGTTCAAAGAGGCTTCCCTTTGGCCAAGGGCAACTTTCCAGAAGAGGGAGAAGCTGTGAGCCATTGGCCAACACCTACAGCAGCTAGGGATGTGTCCACATGCCTACGAAAGACAGCAAGGTTGGGCACCAGTAGCATCCAGTACAGGGAAGTGGAAAACATTAAGGATATTTGGTAAACAAGTGTGGTGTGAACTGTGGCAGAGACATGTACTGCTTATTGAGTATCCATATATTTCTCTACATTCCCAAATTCTCTGTACAGTTACATGGAGTCATGTGGCCAAAGGACTTGAAGAAGTAACATTTGTCATTTTCAAGCCAAATCATTTAAGAGCCTGATAGCCCCTCCCTCTGTCTCAGCAACAATGAAGCTCGAGTTGTAAGATGTCAGCATCTCCATTGGCCTATGTCCTTGAGTGATTATGCGGAGCGGAGCTACCGCATCGCCCACCTCGTTGACTCACATTGGACTTAGAATCTGAGCTGGAAATAAACCTTTGTTAGGTTAAGCCACTGGTTTTGAGGTTAATTCGTTAGCATAGTATAAGTGAGGTTGTCCATTAGAGTTCAGTTAGGAAAGCAGAACCCTTGTAAGTGATATGGGATTTGGGATTTAGACCTTAGACAGCTGTGCGATCTGGTGAGGTACTGTTTGGAAAGCTGTTGTCTCTACATATGGTGATGAGCCTGAGGTCATTATGGGTATCATGGCTAGAAGGAAGAAACACTGAACTAGAAGCAGAAGAGAGCAAGGACACACTGGAACCCACAAGGACAAAGTGGAGGTCATCTGTTCTCACCATCTCCAGGTTCAGTGATGTGGGGAACCTGTAGAAGCTGGCACCTTTAGTCAAGGAGCCGCATAGGCATCTGGCCCAGAACTTGAAGCTGAGGAAGATCTGGCAGGAGCTGAGGACTCGACAGGCCCAGAATCCGCTGTCCCAAGCCAGCGTATCAGCAGCAATATGAACTCTGCAGTACTGCCTGGCACCTTACATTGACCTTGAGAGAATAATGACTGCTGCTTCATCTTTACCTTCTAGAATCTCTTGTGGCCCACCAGACACAGAACCACACGAGGAATGAAATTCTGGGAAGCATGGCTCCAGGTTAGCTAGGTTGACGCAGTACAAAGCCAACACGTGTGGCCTAACGTACTACAGGCCCTAATGGAGGGGGCAATGTGACACAAAGAAGGGGGCTTGTCAGTGGAACCTGAGTGACAGACAAGTAACCTAAAACAGGATCAAAACAAACACCATTTTCTTAGCCACACCTGGGGAAGGATAGTCATCAATTCTTCAGAGAGAGAGAGAGGAAAAAATGAATATTAAGGCAGGAAATGCAATACAGTGCTATACTTTACATAATTTACAGTGGCCAAAAACACAAGTTTTGTAAAGTCAGAAACCCATTTACAAGTTGTGTGTTCTTGTGTGAATTATCTTCTCTGTGACTCATTTCTACATCTGAAAACGAGGATAATAATACTCTTCTTATAGGCTTTTTCATAAGATTAAACGAGTTAATAAAGAGAGGTCACGTAGAGCAGTGTGTGGTATGTAAGTGCTTATTAAGTGGTGTATAGCATCATGCTTTACCTTTACAATAAAATATGTACATTTATTTTTATTTTTTTAAACATATTTTTTAAGTTTATTTATCTTGAGAGAGCGCATGTGTGCGCGCATACACCCACACCCACACCCACACAAGTGGAAGAGGGGCAGAGAGAGACAGAATCCCAAGCAGGCTCTGTTCTGTCAGCACAGAGCCCCACATGAGGCTCGAACTCAAGAACCATGAGATCATGACTTGAGTTGAAGCCAGGAGTTGGACACTTAACTGACTGAGCCACCCAGGTGCCCCTAAAATATAGACATTTATGATTCGCAGTAAATTTCTGGGTTGTCTTCATGAAGTTCTGGGTGAAATGCTTCTTCCATGTGTTATGTATTTCTGCCTGATAGTTGTAGGCAAGACTCTGGTATCCAGAATGGGGAAAACCAAGTCTGTAGTCTCTATTGCAGAATGCTTCCTATTCAAGAAAGCTTCTGATACAATATACACCTCGTGAACATGAATTATTCTTTCTATACATTTATGTGTCTCATCAACACAGGACTGCCGGCCTAGAAAAAGGACATATTCATATTCCATGAATAATCAGAGCAAAAGCAAAAAAACCATTTACTTTTTAGGAAGCTTTTCTAAATTCTGCCCTGTGTGTTCAATGAAGATTTCTCCGGTAAATAAAGTCAAGGTATTCGAGCAAGTGCAACTGTGGTTTATCACACTCCATTCTGGATCTGGGATGGTTTTTACTAGAATGTATGTGCATGTACATGTGTGTGTGTGTGTGTGTGTGTGTGTGTGCGCGCGTAAGAGAGTTAGTTACGAAATCTGAGTTTGTATTTAGTAAATTTTCACAGCCAATTTGGTTGTATTTTGTTTAAATGTTACTTGGAAACATTCAGTACCTTTTTGGGGGTAAGCCAGAGGTGCCGGGATTGTATAAGACCTCACTGGGTCAGGAAGTTTATAATAGAACCATCTCTTTTTTTTGGTAAATGAGGTAGGGCTGAGCCTTTCCAGTTGCTGTTATCCAAAAGAAACAAAAATTAATGCCAGATAAAAATGTTATGAAGTTGTATGCTATTGAGTCTCATGTCTGAGTTCTTTCCAGGGTCTCTAGTAGGATCCATAAGGAAAAATGTTCCCCCAAGATCCTCTCTCGTTCTGCCCACACTGTTCAACTTAAACTACATCAATGTGGATTTTTAAAACTGATAGACCATTGTGGCAGACTTCTGTTTAATAAGAGGCCCGATTTTTAGCTAGGTGCACTGCTTTCCAGAATAAAAGACTACATTCTATGCCCTCTTTTGTTGTAATCAAGTTTAAGCCAATAGGATTTGGTGGAAGTGGTGTGTGCAACTTTGGAGAAATGTCTTTAAAGGAGCTGACTCATTTTGTGGGCAGAACCTTTTTGCTTTCCTTCCATTCTCTTGCCTAGGCTGCATATGTAATGGCTGCAGCTGTGGTATCGACCTTGGAACATGGGATGACCTTAAGGACAGAAGAAGCCACAGGGTGAGAATGGCTGAACAAAAAGGATCCCTTGATGCCTGATGACTTTGTGGAGCTGTCACACGAATAGTAGACTGTCTACCTGTGATCTAGTTTTATGCAAGAGAACAAACAATTGTGGTTTTTGTCACCGTATTTGAGTTTCTGCTAACAGCAGTTAAATGCCATTCTTGAATACATTTAGGAAATCTTAGAAGGTTATTACGAATACGCTTCTTTTTACCTCTTGGCTCAGGCTTTTGCCTGGATGGTGTTCCCAGTGGGTCCTCTTTTGGGTCCTAATCTATCGTTTTTCTACCTCAGGTTGGTGATAACTGATTAAATTCAAATGACCATTGAATGCTCCTGCATGTGATTGCCTCATCCCTGCCCACAGGAAGAATTTTACCCCTGGGTTCCTTCAAACGCAGAGCAGTATCTTTGATTTAAGCCAGTAGACCTGAACAGAGATCAGATACTGGTTCCAGAGCAGTCTCAGTTTTATGAATGAGGATGAGTCCAGATCATCCAATTCTAGTTTAGACACCTCATCAGTGAAAACTCCAAAGTTGATGGCCCACTTAACTGTGCCACCCATTGTGTCCATTTAGGTCCTCTGAAAAGCAGATGCCAATATGGAGTTAAATGTGCAAGAGATTTATTGGGGGTAACACCTTTGAGGAAAAATGGGAAAAGAAAGAAAAGCCACAGATGTGCCAGTAAGAAGTGATAGACTTGGTTTATAACAGATGGGAAAATCCCAGCTTTGCTAGCCCAAGGCTGAGGTCCTGGTTTGAAGTGAATGCTGAGGACAGCCAGATAAATTGATGGGAAGACCCTGGAAATCAGAGAAACACCGAAATGCTGAGATAGATTCTCCATACCTCCTCTGTGGGCTTCCAAACTAAGAAACACTGGGGAGGCCCAAATGATCCTGGAGAAAAGTGAAAGCCAAGGGAAACATGAGAACTGGATATAGCTTTGAATGCATTTCTTAGCCACGCCCACTTCCATCAGCAGAGGGCGGAAGTGTTATGAGCTCAGCTGTTAGAACACAACTTAAGTCAGATTAACTGGCCAACCACTAAGCTATTCAGACCCAGAGTTAACCTTTAGAAAGTTGGGCTAAAATGTAAAAATAAGACCTAAACTCTGAACAAAGACACCTGCACACTGGGAGTACGGTGGGATGGGAGGGGCTGTGCGGAGGTAAAGACAGATCATGCGAGTTTAAACTCAGACAAGTTACTAAACGCCAAACAAAAAAAGCAACCAAAGAAGGAGAGAAATAAAATAATCGAGTTACTGTAACAAAATGTATAAAATATTATCTAAAATGTCTACTTTTAAACCAAAATTTACTAGACATATAAAGATTTTGGAAAGTTTTACCCACACTCAGCAAAAAAGTAATCAATAGCAACTGACTCTGAGTGGACCCAGATGTGGGATTTAGCAGAGAATGTCTTCAAGACGGGTGTTATAAATTTTTTCAAGAAATTGATGGAAACTATGTTTGACAAATTAAAAGAAAGTATGTTAATAATAAGTTAACAAATAGGGAATCTCAACAGAAAAAATCATAAAAAACAGATGAATTCTAGAGCTGAAAAGTACAATAATGGAAATGAAAAGTGTAATAAAGCTGTTGAAAATATCATTTTGGTCAAATTCTTTCAGCTCTGTTTTTTTTTTTTGGCAGTTGTAGAGCATAACTTTTTAGCCTTCCCACTGAAACAGAGTATTTTTTACACTTGGTCTTAGCCAAAAGGCCAAGAAGCGATCAAGGAGTATTATTTAAAGGCAGAGAAAATTATTTTCAAATGTTATTTATATTTCTATTGCCTTTTTCCTGAAAAAAATTTTGAGGTGGTAAATAATTAATTGTTGGAATATAAACACAATTTTCTTATATGGTGAAGTAATCTATAAAAAGGAGGCAAGAATATACAATGGGGAAAAGACAGTGTCTTCACCAAATGGTGCTGGGAAAACTGGACAGCTACATGCAAAAGAATGAAACTGGACCACTTTCTTATACCATACACAAAAATAAACTCAAAATGGATTACAGACCTAAATATGAGACCTGAAACCATAAACATCCTAGACAAGAACATAAGCAATTTCTCCAACATTGGCTGTAGCAACATTTTTCTAGATATGTCTCCTAAAGCAAGGGAAACAAAAGCAAAAATAAACTATTGGAACTACATCAAAATATGAAGCTTTTACACAGTGAAGGAAATCATCAATAAAATGAAAAATCATTTTCATGGGAGAAGATATTAGCAAATTACATATGTGATAATGGATTAATATCCAAAATATATAAAGAACTCCTACAACTGAACACCAAAAAACAATTTTAAAATGGGCAGAAGACCTGAACAGACACTTCTCCAAAGAATTCATCCAGATGGCCAACTGACACATGAAAAGGGGCTCAGCATCACTCATCATCAGGGAAACGCACAGCAAAACCACAGTGAGATATTACCTTACACGTCAGAAGGGTAGAATCAAAAAGACAAGCAGGAGTAAGTAATAACAAGGATGTGGAGGAAGGGGAGCCCTCTTGCACTGTTGCTGGGAATGCAAACTGGTGCAGCCGCTCTGGAAAACGGTGTGGACGTTCCTTAAAAATTAAAAATAGAGATACCATATGACCCAATAATTCTACTCCTGGGTACTTACCCACAGAAAGCAAAAACACCAATTTGAAAAGATACACACACCCCTATGTTTATAGCAGCATTATTAAAAATAGACAAGATATGGAAGCAACCTGTGTCCACTGATAGACAAATGGATAAGGAAGATGTGGCATGTACACACAGTGGAATACTACTCAGCCATAAAAAGGATGAGATTGTGCCATTTGCAACCACATGGATGGACCTACTGGGTATTATGCTAAGTGAAATAATTCAGATAGAGAAAGATAAATACCATATCATTCTACCCATATGAGCAATCTAAACAAAACAAAACAAATGAATCAACAAAAAGCAGAATCAGACCTATAAATGCAGAGAGCAAACTGATGGTTGCCAGGGGGGGGGGGGGGGGAGACTGCACAAAATGGGTGAAGGGAAGGGGGAGATCCAGGTTTCCAGTTATGGAATAAGCCATGGGAATACAAAGCACAGCACAGGGAAGACAGCCAATGATACTGAAATAGCGTTGTATGAGGACAGATGGCACCTACACTTGCGGTGAGCACAGCAGAAGACACAAGGAGGGTCAGTTCGGCGTATTCTTGAAACTAATGTAACACTGTCGACTATACTCAAATTTAAAATTTTTTAAAAAATGGTTAAGACTTACCAACTTCCCTATCATTGCCCTTTCCAACTCAGGGTTAACCAGAGAAAGCCAAATACACTCTTTAATACAACCGCTAGGATGCCCCCCCTTCTCGTTAGCCTATCTAGGGTTTCCTCATGCCACCTACTTCTAATTAGAGCACACCGGAAGCCTTCCACTTTTTTTCCGCTATCGAGCTTTTCCATTTCTTACCTATCTGTCTGCCAAATGTGGGTGGTCACGGCTGACTCTCTTGCTACACCGAGCTGTGAATAAATAGCTCCTCTTCGTTTGAAAATAAATACAGAAGCAATTTTCCAACTCCATCCAGCCTTACCCAAATATAAGAACTCTCCCTGCAGTAGATTTGGGGACGTCAGATTTTTACCCTAAGATTTAGAGGGTGTGGCAGTCTATTTGATAATTGGTAAAATCATTTATATTAAGAAACTTGGACATGGTAGGTAGTTGTTTAAAGGAAAGTGTATTTGTATTACGAAACCAACTTACTTCAGCTTCTTGAGCTACGCTCAAATCCAAGTTCAGAGGGAAGGTCTATGTTTCTCCATGCTATTTTTGTTTCATTTCTCTTTCAATCTTGGCCATTTCAATCCCTTCAAGGCCTCTTTTTAATGTCTCCTATGGTTTGTGAAATGTCACATTTCTTCCAACCTCTCAATTTTCTTTCATGATTATTCCCCTTAATATTCCCCTGGTGCCCTCAGGGACACCAACCCTGAGACAGGTACCCTGCTTGGCTCCTTATGAGAATGTAAAATCTACCGCGTGGAGAATTTGAAGGAAAAGTGACACAGAGGTTGGCAAACCACACACCCGTCGTCTAGTTTGACAGCAATGGTGTCAGTTTACGTGTGGATCTTCTTACTCCTTTTCTTATGGCTTCGCCCCCACACTGCGCCCTAGGTCTTAACATTTCAATCCTTAATGAAAATAAATTGTGCTGGCTTTCTAAATATGAAATCCTGCCACCTAGAAGTCATAACCCTACCATGTCGTTCTGACACTGACCTCATGCTGAAGCCTAGGGTGTGGTCTTTTGGAGTCCTCTCTCTCTCCCGACTCCTGAAAACTCTTACTTGGATATATTTGCGGCTGCAGGAATTCCTTTACTAAGGATTATGAACGAGAGGGAAAATGCTGTCCAATTATGTTACTCCATTCAGCTTTTCAGGAAGGAGGAGGCCTAAAAATCCTTTGCAAGTCATCTGGTCTTGGAAACAAAATTTGCTTTCAAATCCATGCAAATGTGTCTGTTACAAACATAGGGAAGAGACCAGGTGTACTGTTTGATATTTGGGACCTTCTAAGAAAACGGGATAAATTCCTCTTTCCGTAGACCATAGACAATTTCTATTCTTCTATTTCCTCCTCTTTCCATGTCTTCCCACACATACAAATGTTGCTGGCATCACTATCACACAACCCAAAGGATTATTTTTTTTTGAGCACTTAAGTGGAAAGTGAGAGAGATATGAGATATGGAATACTTCTATGATGCCATATCCAGTGTATCTATCATATCTGCTAAGATACAGGGCATAGATGCTAGGGTTATAAATAATATTTTCATATACTGCAATAATAAATGTGTAATGAGCTTTTTTTTTTTTCCAAGAGCACACTACTGTGTGTGTGGGTGGTAGGAGGGAGGGAAATAGATCTGTGTGGATCTTCACTGAATATTCATTCTGGAGAACAGAGCTGACAAACCAGGGCTGATGTCAGCAGGTCCTTGTGATCAAAAGCAAGCAGGGAGGGTTCTTCTATTTGTGTAAGGCTCGATGGAGTTGGAAAAGCCCAGTCACGTCATTTCACCTGAGGCTGGTGGGTCCTTGGCAAAGGGGAATTTGGGATTTGGTTAAAGTCCATTAAGCATTTTCTAGTATTCGTAGGAAGTCACAATCATGCTTGGGAAACTTCACTATTTTCTTCAGAGTGAATGGACTTAAAAATGAGTTTTAGTCCATAAGGAGTATGAAATATTCTATGGCCCTTCACTCGGGTAACTGTAAAGGCACGTGGATATGCCCCCCACTGGCATAGTAAGCATATCCAATTGTGGCAGCTTCCTTGCTTTCCTGGGATCACAATTGGCCTCTATTTTCAATTTACCTTGAAGTTGGGCCCATACCACTGATTGGCAATGCAATGTAGGCAGAAGGGAGACGTACACCTTCCAGGCCTGGAGGACACCAAGGCACAAAGGTGATACCAAAGTCATCCAATGGTAACACCTAAGGTCCCTGACATACCTTGTGAAGCAAGGCTGACCCTTGGTATATTTGGACATGACCAAGAAATAAACATTTATTGGTTATTAAACAATTTAGATTTAGCATTTGTTACAGCAATTAAACTACAGAGATTAAGGCAACGAGGATCCTTAATAGAAACCAATGTGGAAATTTCTGATGTCTAATGATCTCACGGCTTACTTGTAAGAAATAGCATTCTGAGGTTTTGTAGTGATTTGCCAATTCTGATCAGTTATTCTCCACTTGATGTATCACGATTGCCTCTGGAATTATTTGAAGAGACATATCCAGGCCCTGGTCTTGACCTAGTGAATCGGAACCAGGTAGGGCAGAGACAGTTACTATTTTTAAAAACTTCCCTGTGTTTTACATATACCCTTGGCAATGAGCCACTACTCTAAAAAAAAAAAAAAAGCCAAATCTTACCTGCAGATTAAGCTAGATTGGCAACCCTCACAGTTTTGGGAACACATAATTTGAGTGAATTGAAGTTTTTAAAGTATATTTTTATTGTATCAAAAAATACAAACAAGTAACAAAACGGACCTTTTTTTAGATGTACAGCTCGATAAATTTTACACAAGTACCTTTTCTGGTAACACTGCCCAAATCAGGACACAAAACAGTTCATCTCTCCAAAAAAATTTACCTTACGCTACCCTTTTGTAGTCACACCCTCCCCCTCCCAAACCCTCACAACCACCCCTCTGTTCCCCATCATGAGTCTGGTCTTTCCGAGAACGTCACAGAAATGAAATCATACACAGGTGGCCTGGTGAGACTGGTTTCTTTGACTCAGCATAACGCTCTCGTGATTCCTTCATGTCGCTGGCATCTACCCATAATTTCTTTTTCACGCTGAGGAGTATTCTATCGTAGGGACCTGCTACTGTTTGCTTTCCGCTCACCACAGAAGATACGCGGACGGTTCCCAGGGTTGGGACATGGCGAAGAGAGCGGTTATAAAGCATTTGCTTACTGGTGTCTGTGTCATCCCAAATTTTCCTTTCTCGGGGACCGCGTTTCTCAGCTGCCGTACTGGTGACATTTTGGGATGGGTCGTTCATTTTTGGGGGGCTGTCCCGTGCATTATGGGATGTTCAACAGCACCCCTGCCTTCTACCCACTAGATGCCAGCAGTATCCCTACTCCCAGCCCCCTGCCCTCCTAGGACAAAAAAAAAAAAAGTCTCCAAATATTGCCCCCCCTGGTGGAGAACTACCATCTTAAGGAACACAAACCTGACGAATACTATCCCTTTTTGTCTTAAAATGCCTTTATTCACCTACATTCCCGAAGCCACTTCTCTCTGGGCGTGGAATTCTAACTTGACAGTTGTTTTCCTTCAGCATATTAAAAAATGATATTATCCTCCAGATTTCAATGTTTCTGTTGACAAGTCAGTTATTAAGTCCTAAGTGTTCCTTTTGAGGTAATACAACATTCTTTCTAGTCACTTGCAATATTCTTTCTTAAAAATGTTTTTTAACATTTTTATTTATTTTTGAAAGACAGAGAGCAACAGAGAACGAGCAGGGGAGGGGCAGAGAGAGAGGGAGACACAGAATCTGAAGCAGGCTCCAGGCTCTGAGCCATCAGCACAGAGCTCAATACCGGGCTCAAACCCATGTACCATGAGATCATGACCTGAGCCGAAGTGGGACGCTCAACTGACTGAGCCACTCAGGCGCCCTGTGATATTCTTATCTATAGTGGTACTGTGGGTGAAATGAACCCTTGGCAGGAAGATGATTTACTTCTGATAAGGAAACCGATGAGGCCATACACATAGCCCAAAAGGAGGAAAGGTCTGCTGCACACGATGAGGCTCATGGGGGAGAGCAGGGTCGGCTTCCGGAGCTGGTCTGAGGATGGTTTGAGAAGGCAGGGGAAGGGGAACGGCTCGGGATTCGTGTGGTGGTCAGGAATGGGGCTGGACCAAGGGTTTTCACCCATAGGCCAAGGTTCGAACTTTGGTCTGATGCCAAAGAAGAGAACACCTGGACTTCCCTTTAAAAAAAAATGATCTTTAGTAATCTCTACACCCAATGTGGGGCTCAAACCCACAACCCCGAGATGAAGAGTTGTATGCTCTACTGACTGAGCCAGCCAGGTGCCCCAACACCTGAGCCTTCTTAGCAGCTTGCCCAGATGTGGGGCAGAAGGGAAAGAGGGTGAGGTGGGCTTAAAAGGTGTCAAGTAGCATAAAAGATAGGAGCTACTATTACAAGTATTAAAAGGTTTTTTCATGGGTCACCTGGGTGGTTCAGTTGGTAAGCGTCCAACTTGAACTCAAGTCATGATCTCACCGGGAGTGAGTTTGAGCCCCGCATGGGGCTCTGTGATGACAGCTCAGAACCTGGAGCCTGCTTTGGATTCTGTATCTCCCTCTCTCTCTGCCCTTCCCCCACTCACTCTGTCGCTATCTCTCAAAATTAATTAAAACATGAAAAAAAGTGTTGTTTTTTTTCCTATGAAGGGCATTGGTGTGGCTTTATATTTTCCCTGCCTGAGGTTTCTAGTGCTTCTTGGATTTTTGGGCTGATAATTTTTGGTCTTGAAAAGTTCTCTCGGAATGATTTCTTTAAATAGTACTTCAGTTCTATTTTTCCTTTTCCTTTTGGGATTCCAAATACACACATAGTCAACCTTTTCACAGGACCACAAATGTCTCAGCGACTCTTTTCTATATTTTGCATCCTTTTGTCTCCATGTGCTTCAGTCTGAATAGTCCCTTCTGGCCTAGCTTTCAGTTTACCATTTTTCCCTCTGTCAATCTATTAAGCCCATATAATTATGTCTTAGTTTCACTGCTTGCATTTAGTTCTAGAATTCACATTTAGTCCTTTTTAAAAAAATATTTATTTTGAAAGAGACAGACAGAGAGAGAAGGAGTGAGGGAGGGAGAGAAAGAGAGAGAGAGAGAGAGAGAAAACACGTGTGCATGCAGGGGAGGAGCAGAGAGAGGGAGAGAGAATACCAAGCAGACTCCACGCTGTCAGGGCAGAGCCCAACATATTTGTTCTTTTTTTTTTTTAAAGTTTCCATTTTCTACCAAAATTCTCCATCTTCTGTATTAATTCCTTAAAAATGTTAGAATTTAAATTTTTTTAACATTTATTCATTTTTCAGAGACAGAGAGAGAGTGCAAGCAGGGGAGGGGCAGAGACAGGGGGAGACACAGAATCCGAAGCAGACTCCAGGCTCTGAGCTGTCAGCACAGAGCCTAACCCAGCGCCCGAACTCACAAACCTTGAGATCATGATCTGAGCCGAAGTCAGACACCTAACCGAATGACGCACCCAGGTGCCCTGAAAATGTTAGACTTTAGAAGCAACTAATACCTTTTGCTGAAAAGCAGCCCCATGAGCAAGGCACATCTATTCGGGCCTCCTTCTTCCCAGATTTTGGCCCCATACTATCTTCACAGCACTCTGATACATTCAAATGCTTCAAATCTATGTATTTGACCACCTTTTCTGTCTGTTCTCAGTGTCTGAATGGTTTGGGCCACTTCCTAGGAACTACCAGAAGACTCCAGACTTGCTTCAAAAAAACTCTTTTAATGTTTATTTTTTAGAGAGAGGGCAAGAGAGAGACAGAGTGTGAGCAGGAGAGGAGGAGAGAGAGAAAGGGAGACACAGAATCGGAAGCAGGCATCAGGCTCTGAGCTGTCAGCACAGAGCCCGACACGGGGCTTGAACCCACACGCCACAAGATCATGACCTGAGCTGAAGTCATACACTCAACCTACTGAGCCACCCAGGTGCCCCTAGACTTGCTTTAAAGCCTGGGATTATTTCATAAGACAACTGTCTCCGTTTGTCAAAACTTAGTGTCATGACAAATAGATGAAGAGGGAACTCCTCGAGATTAAGAGAGACTTAAGAGACAACCTAATATAATGCATGGACCTGATTGGTTCTCGATTTAAGTGAACCGGCTTCTAAAAGATATTCTGGGAAGAACAAGGGAAATCTGAGTAAGAGATTGGGGAGCCAATAGCTGAGATTACAAAATTACTGATAACTTGTTAAGTGAAAATGCGGGCATCACAGATACCCACACAAATCTCATTTTTAGAAACGTGTACTGATGTGATCAGGGTTGGAATGTCAGGATGTGGGAGTGGAACGTGGAACAGAGAGCAAAGTGTAATTCACTCAAATCCACGTGAGGGGTTCATGGGCCTTTATTATATCCATCCGCCTACTTTTCTAAATATTTGAAATCTCTCACAATAAATTTTTTAAAACACATAAGAGATTAATGTTTCTGTCCAGATTTCATGCTTAAAGTCTCTAGCTTTAATTTCTAAAGTTGTACAGTATCTAGTAATGAGGAAAATCAACCTATACATCCATCTGAGGCTTAAAAGTTTTCCCGAATTGGTTGACACTTTTATATAATTTTGTAATTGTTAATTGCTATATGCAGTAAATCAAATAATTATAATACCTAAGGAGCCAATATTAGTCTGATGCCTAGTTGGAAAACAAACATTATCCAAACAAATGAAAGTAAACATTCCTATGCACAGAATTTTAATGATTTTAAGCAACTGACGAAGACTTTTCATAGAAAACTTTTGTTATAATAATCTTCATGCCCACAGGGAAACGTCTGCAAAAATTTAAAAAGTAGCATGCTACTATTTTGACAATTCTAAACAAATCACTTGTAAAGATTGATTGTGAGAAAGTTCAATAGGTTTTCTAGAATATAAAAAAATTTTTTTCACCTTGGGACAGATGTTTACCATTGACTGAACTTTCCTTTTAAAAATTTTTAATGGTTATTTATTTATTTATTTTAATTTATTTTTAATGTTTTTTAAATTTATTTTTGAGACCAAGAAAGACAGCACAAGCAGGGGAGGGTCAGAGAGAGAGGGAGATACAGAATCAGAATCAGGCTCCAGGCTCCGAGCTAGCGGTCAGCACAGATCCCAAGGTGGGACTCGAACCCACGAGCCGTGAGATCTTGACCTGAGCCGAAGTCAGATGCTTAACTGGCTGAGCCACACAGGTTCCCCTTGTTAATTCTTTAGCTCTCTTTTCCTGCTTAAAATCTGATATAAAACTAGGAAAAGGTTACAATTCAGATAAATCCACGGCCTAATTAATTCTTTGAACATATCATTCTTGTGAACAAATCCCTCTTGCCAAAAGCATGCACTTTGTTTAGAAGGGAGGTCACAAATTGCTTCTTATGGGCCATATTCAACCAGCAGCGACGGTTTGGCTCTCCCTAACTTATATACATGCATGCACATGTGTCCATGCATGCAAATGAGTTATCCATATAAAAACCCAGATTTCGACCTTATTTTTGAAATGCTGAGAATCAGGGGCACGTGGGTGGCTCAGTCAGTTAAGTGTGCGACTTTGGCTCAGGTCATGATCTCAGTCTATGGGTTGGAGTTTTGTGTTGGGTTCTGTGCTGACAGCTCGGAGCCTGGAGCCTGCTTCAGATTCTGTGTCTCCCTGTCTCTCTCTCTGCTCCCCCACCATTCACGCTGTTTCTCTCAAAAATAAACAAACATAAAAAAATAAAATAAAATGCTGCGGATCGGGCCATACTGGGCACAGTCTTGTTTTAGTTACATGACCCTTGGTTTAAATACTTTAATTCACTAAAATATCCTCATCATTCGTGAGGTAAACACCTTCCAATCTTCTGATTTGTCTCTTTTTACTCTTCTTAGTCTTACAAGGTAAAAAAGTAAACCACATTTGAAACCTACAAAAGGTACTGTAAGCCTTTCCAAAGAACTACTATCAGATGAAAAAAATCTTTAAACCATGTCCCCTGCTGGCAAAAGGAAATTTTAAGTATGGAAATGTTTTCAGTCTTGGCAGCCTCCCAAAATCAAAGCAGGCAGAAAAATGCTTAATTGAAACTCAGGAGCATGATAAAGAAATCAGTCTGGCTGCCTCCCCAAAGAATTAGCCAGAGTTTCACCTCTAACTCCACTGCCCCTTGGGTCCCTGAGGGTAGAGGTCTGTGACAATAATTTTGGCTTCATTCTTGTGGCCAACCCTGATGATTATAAAATGAATTGGCCTAATTTTCTTTTGGATGCTTCTGATGGTGTTCACTGCTTCTGTTGGAAGAGATTCTCTCCTGCTCATGGAAAGGCTTTCTTTTCCCTCTACAGATTTATAATGGCCTCTGGGCAGAATTACACTGCAATAAACCATATGGTAAATACTTTAAAAAACGGAGTTTAAATGCACAGTGGGTATGTACACATTTCTAAGAAACAGATCCTTACCCAAACTCTGGGACTGTATGTGGGATAATGTATGTGACAGTCATTTGACATTTAACACGTGTCCACCATGTGTGGGATCTTGGAAAATATAACCCTCACTGCAATCCCTGTTTTGATGTACCTGGGGTACATTACATAGAAATCTCAGTATCACAGAGTGCCCCCACTGAAGATACTTTATCAGTAAAGATCCAGAATTTTGCAAGTCTTTACCTTTTAGGAAAATCCATAGCAAGAATATAAGAGAGTAGAGACTGTGAATGCCTGAGGTGGTTTTGTGAGATGTGTGGCTTTCAATCTCAAGTCTTACTATGGGTTGAACGGTCTCTTGGAGAAGATACTGAAGTCTTAAGCCCTCACAATGTTGGTATTATTTGGAAAAAGAGACTTTAAGGAAATAATCAAGTTAAAATGAGGTCAGTAGGGTGAGTTCTAATGCAATAGGACTATAGTGTCCTTACAGAAGGGGAAATTCGGAAATGGAGATGGACATGCCACAGAACAAAGACAATGTGGAGACAACGTGGTGAGGACAAAGGGTTGGAGTGATACATCTAGAAGACAACACCCGAGGCCATACGGGAAGTTGGGAGAGGCTTGCGCCAGAGAAAGCGTGGGCCTGCAAACACCTCAAGTTCAGACTTTTGGTCTCCAGGACAATGAGACAATCAATTTCTATTGTTTTAAGCCACCCAGTTTAGGGTACTTTGTTCCAGAAGCCTAGGAAAGTAACGCAAGCACCTTCCGAGAACAATACGGTTTCCTCATACATAGCAGGGTCTTAGTGCCTCCCGAGTGTTCCTTTTTCTTTAATGTTTTGACATGGATTTGTGTGCTCCTTTATGATGCCTAAAAAGTTCTACCACTACTGACATTTTCTAAGTTAATATCCATTTCACATTTGGTTCATAATAATCTGAACAAGGCCAGTGATCGCCTAAATGTTCAAGTCAACACATTCTATGTTCAAGTCCCAAAAAGGTCAGTAAAAACTTCCAAAGCAGCGGAGCCTGAGTGGCTCAGTCAGCTGAGCGGTTGACTTTTCATCTCAGCTTCAGTCCTGATCTCACAATTCGTGAGACAGAACCCTGCGTCAGGCTCTGTGCTGACGGCATGGAGCCTGCTTGGGATTTTCTCCCTTGTCTCTCTCTGCCCCTCCCTCCTCAAAATTAATTAATAAACTTAAAAAAAATGTCCAAAGCAACTTTATTATATAGAGGAAAGAAGAATTAGTGGAAAGGATAATGAAGATGAATGGTTTCGAGGATTAAAATACATCATTTCACTTTCTATTAAGCTAAGGTTACTGGTAAATAGAATTCCTTTTATTTTTGAAACTAGTATAAGTTGGTCATTCTATTCAATCATATCAGTGATTTCTTTCTGGCTTCTTTTGAAGCATTCTCAAATACGTGAGCTTTGTTTTTTGTTTGTTTAAGGTTAGCATCCACCGCTCTCCTTCCCATCCATGCAGGAAGCTTAGGTTTCTGAATTGCCCAAGTCACTCCAGTTGAGAATGCCGAATCGTTCCCCATTTGCTCCCTTCCACCCATGTAACTGTGACTGTTTTCTTAGTTTTCCTTTTCTCAAAGGAAAAGCTAGATATGAAACCACGGCTAGGAAACCAATATAACACGAGCATTTACGGTCCATGGGCAGACAACTGGAATGGTGTTCTAATGTGGGTTTTTACAAAGGTATTTACTCCTACCACTAAAACGGACTTTCAGTGTTGATGATTCTCCACCAACCGCCTTATTAAAGTCTGAACTCTTGCAGGCATCTGAGAAAGCAGGGCTGCTCTCTCGTGATATGACGCTGGTTTCATGTCCACCTCTTGCAAGTGCTTTGACTTAGTCCGTCCTTGGGTCTGTAACCTATACTGTTCTCCTTTTCCAGAATTGGCCACATGAGCGGTATGGTGGGTAGGCTCTTAGAGAGCCTCTGTCACTCAAGTCCTTGCCTCCTGATCTTCATGTCCTGCCCTCATCCTGAGCACGACTGGAGCCTGTGCCTTGCTTCTAACCAACAGGACGCGTCAATGGTGACAAAACGCCACCTCCATGATTATGTTCCTAAGACGGAGACCCCTGTCTTGCTAGCAGCCTCTATGAACTCTCATGTTGGCTCTGATGGTGGAAGCCACCAGAAAGAAAGGCCTTTTGCCAGAATAAAAGTGCTATTGGTTTCTATTGCTGCATAACAAATTATTGTAAAGTTAGCGGATTAAAAGAACATATATTTATTATCTCATAATTTTCTTGGGCCAAGAGCCTGGGCGCTACTGAGCCAGGCCCTCTGCTCAGGGCCTCGCAAGACTAAAGTCAGGGTGTCAGCCAGGGCTATGGTCTAACCTGAGGATTGGGCTTCTCTTCTAGCCTCACCGGTTATTCGCAGAATTCAGTGCCTCACACCTGTAGGATGGCGGCCCTCACATCCCAGCGGCCTCCCACCACTCACTAGTTCATGGCCCTCTCTGTAATATGGAAGCTTGCTTCTTCAAATCAGCATCTCCACTCTCTGAATTTATGACTTCTTCCACCTCTCACCTCTAGTGCCTCTTTGAAAGGGTTCACCCGATTAGGTCAGACCCATCTAGCATGATTTCCCTTTTGCATAAAGTTGGCTTATTAGGAATTTTAATTAAACTGCAAAATCTTTCACCTTTTGCATATAATGTAACCTAAGCAACAGTGTGGTATTTCATCATATTCACTGCCCGCTCACGGGGAAGGGATCATTCAGGGTAAGTATCCCAGCCGATGGGAACCCTGGGGGCCATCTTTGAATGGTGCATCCCACGGCTGGCACGGCTGGTACCATTTGTGTGCTTCACTTCCACTTGGCTCCTACGCTTTACTTTTGGGTGAAGTATTTTTGCAACACTGTACTAGTACTCTCGGGGCAAAAGCAAAATCAGAATTCACCTCAATGTAGTATTTACACAGAAGACTATTTTGTAACATTTCAAAGCACATCTACTCTAGACTGGCAGCCCTTCGCATGAAACAAGAATGGAGTTTCTTTTCCTGTCCTCGAATGGGGCAAGAGTGACTGTGGCTGAACAAATGCTTCAGTCAGAAGCCAGAAGGGCCAAAATGAAGGTGGTTTGCTCCATTAAACACATAGCATCTGTGAGTGCAAGAGAGCAACGTTTGTGTCAGAGTTGACGTGACAACTCTCCCCTTCCTGGTCCCTGTGGGGGCACACCGCGAGACAGAGCCCCGCGCTTACTGCGGTCCCCGCTGGACCCGGCTGGAGTGAGCGAGCCTGGCCGTGTCTCGTTCCGCTAACGGTGGCGATCTGGGGCAGGTTAAACCCTCCTGATCATTCCCCCCAGCCTGCCACGCTCCCGCGCCAAATGCCCTCTCGGAACAAGAGTGGGAGGCAAAGAAATGTCAACAGTTTCTCTCCACAAAGATGTAGTGTTGACAGAGTTGCACTGATATTTTCTTTACTCGGAGCTAAACGAATTTTGTGTCTCCCAGTATTTTAAAAATAAACAGGTTTTTTTTTGCCCCCATTCTGTCCACTGATAGAGAACCTCAAATTACCTCTTAATTTTATTGATAGTCACACATTTAACCAGTGGAAGTGACCAGATATAGTTTATTAAAATGTGTTCATCAAAAACAATTTTGACTCAGTTTTGAAAAATTGCAAATACATTAAAAACTGTTACAGTGTCATGAGATTGCAAACATTGCCTTATGAAATTATAAACTGTTCAGTAAAACTATGAAGTATCTTAATTTAATAGTTTTATATATAAAAATATATATTTTATGCAACACTGAACAGTTAAGGCCACAGAACGTGAAGGAGAGTTTGAGATACACATCTTTTGAAATTGCTGGTCAAAAATATTAGCATAAATAAACACCAAAACTGGTTGTAACATTCAAAATAAAACATACGATTAACTTCTGCCTTGAAAGGTTTGTTACCAGAAACTTTCCTTCAGAAGTCAGAATGGTTTTCAAGTATAAGTTACAACATGCTTGGTAACCATGGAGACACGACTGTATATTCACAGTATCGTACAAGATTTTGACCTTCTCGCCATACTTGGGAGTGAAGTATCCTGACGATTTTTCCCCTTGTGGTTCTGGTTGGCATCTTTCTTATTGCTTTTAAAAGCTATTTGATCTCCTATTGGTTTTATCTCTGGGAGTGGCTCATTATTACTCTGCATACTTTTTTGACTCGTGAATGACATCCTTTTATAGAGGAAAATCTAGAAAAAAACCCACACACACACAGAATTCATTTCAGTAGATGAATAGCCATTTAACAGGATTTAGGGGGTATAATTTTCAACTAGTCTGAACACTATTTCATCACGCCCTGACAGGGCACCAAATGTACCAAGGGACATTGCTGGTGTCCAGCAGCGCCTTCTTTTACCAATGGCAATCGACTCCTCCCTAGCACAAGACCTTCCAGGATTTAACTTGCAACACAGCCAAAGCCATGATCATTTTTCTTTAAAGAGTGAAGTCAGTATTTCACTTTGTTGTATTGTGACAAGACAGAGGAAAAAAAAAAGGAAAAGTAGGGTATTCTGGAGGATTTCCCCATTCCTGTAGATCGGAACTTCCGGCCAAGTGTTACTGCTGCCAAATGATGGCTTTGGGGCCCCTGGGGTCTGAGGAGGCAGCCGGATATATGGATCTGCTGCTCAGGGGAGTCCGGGGCCACAAACAGGGAGAAGACACATAACAGCTGGTGAGAGGAAGGTAGCCGCCATAACCCAGGATCGCAGGCGGACAGTAAAGGGAGCAGAAGAGGAGCCGCATGTGGGGCACAGGCAGAGAAAAAGGAGCCAGCGCTGGGGACAGAGCTCTGGAAGAACAGAATCAGGAGAGAGAGGCCCCTCAGAGGCCACAGAGGAAAATGTATCGAGAAGGGAGTGGCCAACAGAGCACAGACAGGAAAAATCAAGGGAGATAGATGATGACTAGAAAGTTCCATTTGACTTAAACCCTTTGAGGATTTCGTGGGAGAGAAAACAGGATTCCTGAAGAGTAACAGCACAAATAGAGGCTCTGATAAGATGCCTCAAACAAAACACAGGTGAGGACGTGGCTCCTTTGGAAATCAAAATAATGCAAGTAATTGTTTGCCATTAGTCATGAAAAATGGAGGAACTAAAGTGAAAAGGTATAACCCAAAAAGGCCAGCCTGGAAAGGGTCTATGGCCTACAATGGGGGAACCCCTCTTTTGTTTCTGCTATTGTGCAGGAATCCCTATCACGAAAGTTCTGCTAACCAGCAGAAATACCAGGAAAGGCTAATATAAAAAATACAATTTTATAATGTGTATGGCAGTTCACCAAAAAATGAAGGGAAATCCCTGTGGGCCACAAAATGAAGAGAGAACAGGAAGCCTCAGAGGTGAGCGAGCATTAAAACGGCATTTACTGATCTCACAACTTAGACTCACTTTGTTAAACATATCTGATCTCATAAAATGTGGGAAACCGGGACCGAGACCCCTACATAAAGTGAGGACACTCTAGGGACTATGCCCTTAAGTAAGCCCACCTACAAACACTGGAAGGTGACACAGTAACACGTGTCCCCTGGTCCAGGGGGTGAGTGAGGGAGAAGCGCGTTTTCCTTGTGTGAGGCCGGGTTCCCGTTTACTCTACTGGCGCGGGGGCGGAAACCTTAATGTTCCAGGAATGGTAACGCCCACGGGAGCCAGCAGAGGCTCAGCCAAATTCTCTATGGATGGATTTTAATGGAAACCTTAAAGGGTGTTCACAAAAAGTCTCTGCTGATCACGAACTCAGAATCGCAATTTTGCAACACATGAGGAAGCAAGTCAGTACCTGCAAGTCAACCAAAGCAACAGACTGATTTGAATTCCTGTAGATGTTTGACATTGGAATAACAAAATATACGATGTAAATGTGCTTAAATTATTTAAAGGACCAGGATCAAAAACATGAGCACAAAACAAGACACTAGTTTTTAAAAGATCAGAGTGATTTGAAAAAGAATCAAAAAAGAACTTCATTTCAAAATGAGAAAAATATAATCAATGAAATAACAATAGGTAGACTGAAAAGATTAGTTTTAGTTGTAAAGAAACTATGGCATCAAAGAGGTCTGAAATATGAGAGCTGTGAAATTCCCCCCAAATATTACATAGAGACACAGACAATGGGAAAGTAACACTGGGAGGCATGGACAACAGAATGAAAAATTTCATAGCAGGGGGTACCTGGGTGGCTCAGTTGGTTAAGTGTTCAACTTCCGCTCAGGTTATGATCTTGTAGTTCTTGAGTTTGAGCCCAACATCAGGCTCTGTGCTGGCTCAGAGCCTGGATCCTGCGTTAGATTCTGTATCTCCCTCTGTCTTTTGCCCCTCCCCCACTCACATTCTGTCTCTGTCTCTCTCAAAAATAAACACTAAAGGGTGCTTGGGTAGCTCAGCCGGTTAAGTATCTGACTTCGGCTTAGGTCATGATCTCGCGGTTTTTGAGTTAGAGCCCTACATCGGGCTCTGGGCTGACAGCTCAGAGCCTGGAGCCTGCTTCAGATTCTGTGTCTCCCTATCTCTCTGCCCTTCCCCTGCTCATGCTCTGTCTCTCAAAAATAAATAAACATTAAAAAAAACACTAAAAAATTTTTTTAAAAAGGAAAATTTCAAATCAGCATTCCAAAGAGGAGGAAATATTCAAATACACAATGGATGAGAATTTTCTTAAACTGATGAATGACTTGAATTCTCAGAGTCAAGAGTCATAATGAATTAGAAGACAGTTAAAGCAAAACAATCCACACGTGGGCATCTGGTAGTGAACTGAAACACATCAAAGGTAAACAATGTGAAAAACAGCCAGAGAGAAATGACAGATGATATACAAAGTTATCAGCAAGTATATACTAAAGCACGTTTCTTAAAAGGAGCAATAGGGGAAGATAGCTAGAGAAAATAACTGTCGCCCAGTCATCGCATCATTGATTTGCAAGGGGACAGAAACCGAAAATGTTAACTACAAAATGGACAGAACATCCAAAGGATTTCTTCAGGGAGGGAAAAAATAGGATCCCAAAAAGGATATCTGAGATGTAAAAAGGAATGGTGAGTAAGAAAGTGGTAGAACAAATAATAGCAACATTTAATTGGGGAGGTTAAAAACTTAAAATACTTGATACGATAACATGTAAAATGGGAAGGAAGGGGTGACAGGAGAGATGGCTCTTCTAAGATCTTGCTATTATTTTGGGGAAAAGACAGGAACATTAATTAGCTTTAGATCTTAGGGATGTATGTTAAAAATTCTAAAGACGAAAATCCAGCTTATAGGCCATTTGCAAAAGACTCCTCTAAAACACAAATCAAAGAATAAAAATGGATGTATCAGGCAAGAGCTAACCTAAAGAAAGAGAGCACAGCCATACTGGTAACAGACAACACAAACCTTAGCATTTTTCAGGGATAAGGAAGAATATAAATAGTGAGATGACAAATTTAAATGTAAGTGCATTAAGAATCAGATTAAATATAGTCTAAGTGCTCCAATTACAAGGCAGAGATTGTCAGACTAGATAAAAAAGCAAAACGCATCTAGATACTGTCTGTATAACATGTGCTTCAAATGTAAAATCACAAATGGGTTAAAAGTAAAATGATGGAAAAAGATATAACATGATAACTCTCATCAAAAGAAAGCCAGAAGGGCTGTATAATATCAGACCTAGCAGATTTCAGAGTAAAGATCATTCTCAGGGGTGAAGAAGGCCATCTCGTGGTGAGGGGGCCAATTAAGAGATCAGAACAATCCTAAATGTTCAGAACCTAAGAACAGCTTTAAAATACATGAAGCAAAAACTAATAGTACAAAGAGAAAGAGACAAATCCACAATTATATTCAGGGGTTTTTTTTTAAGCTTATTTACTTATTTTGAGAGAAAAAGGGAGAGAAAGAGAGAGACAGAATTCCAAGCAGGCTCTACACTGTCAGCATGAAGCCCAGTGTGGGGCTCGAACTCCCGAACTGCAAGATCATGACCTGAGCCAAAATTAAGAGTCAGATGCTTAGCTGACTGAGCCACCCAGGTGCCCCTATTCAAGAATTTTTAATTCTTTTAATAATCGATCTGACAAGTAGACAGCAACGCAGAAGGGATAGAAAATACTTGAACAACACCGTCAACCCCCTTGCCACAACTGGTATTGGTAGGACACTGTACCCAACAACAGTGTTCTTCTCAACCTCCTCAAGTACACATGGAACACTTTCCAAGATGGACCCGATTCTGCATCTAAAACAAGTCTTAATAAATTTAAAAGGACTCAAGTCATACTAAGGATGTTCTCCAATCACAACGTAATTAAGTTAAAAATATCAGAAACATCTAGGGAAAATCCCCAAATAAGTTGAAATTAAATAATTCATGAGTCAAAGAAGAAATCCGAAAGTATTTTGAACTGAATGAAAATGAAAACACAACATATCAACTACTTCAGTGGAAATTTATAGCACAAAAGCCTGTATTAAAAAATAAGAAAAGTCTCAAATCAGTGACCTCAATTTCCATTTTAAGAAACTTTAAAAAAAGAAGAGCAAATTAACCCAAAGAAACTAAAAGAATGGAAATACAACAGTAAAATCTTGAATTGCGAGTAACATGCTCTGTGACTGCTCCACAAGACGAGCCATACGTGACACCAAATATCACAAGATCACACCTGAGCCAACAGTTCTTGAAATTCACTTTGATCTTTGAGTGCTTTGGATTACAAGCGTGTTTCCAGAACTAATTATGCTCGCAATCCAAGGCTTTACTAATAAAGATTAGAGAGGACATAAATAAAATAGAAAACATTACAGAAAAATCAATGAAACCAATAGCTGGTTCTTTGAAAGAATGAATAAAAATGATAAACTTCTAACCAGTTAATCAGAAGACGTAAAATAGATCTGACAATATCTGTGTAAGACCTGTACACTAAACACTACAAAACATTGCTAAGAGAAATTGAAGAAGACATCCATAAATGGAACGGTATCTTCATGAGTTAGGAGACTTAATATTGTTACTATATTAATTCTTCCCAAATTCGTCCATGGATTCTAAGCAATCCCGATCAAAATCCCAGCAGACTTTTTTTTTCCAGTAACTGACAAACTGATTCTAAAAATTCACATGGAAATGCAAAGGGCCTGCAATGGCCAAAACAAGTTTGAAAAAGAGCAAAGTTGGAGGACTAATGCTTCCTGATTTCAAGACTTATTATGAAGCTATAGTAATCAAGACAGTGTGATATACGCACCAGAGAAACAAGGGGAAGGAACAGAACAGAGACTCCAGAAATATGCCCACACATGAAAAGGTAACTGATTTCTGTGAAGAAAATTCAGTAGAGAAAGAGTCATCTTGTTTCAACATGTGGTGCTAGAATAAAGTAACTTCAATTCATACACTCATCATATAAAAAATTCACTTAGAATATTACTCAGCAATATGTAGCCTGCATGGATGGATTTCAAAACAATTATGCTGGACAAAGGAAGCCAACAATTAAAAGGAGTACGTGGTGTAGGATCTCATTTATATAAAAATCTAGAACTTGCAAAATAATGTATGATAATAGGAAGCAGGTTTGCTAAGCATGGCAGGGGGCCAGGGGGATCACAAAGAGGCACAAAGAACCTTCAGCCAATAACGGCACTGTTCACGCTCTTGTGATTATGGTTTCACAGGTGCACACATAATGTCAAAACTGACCAAATTATATACTTTAAATATGTGTAGTTTATTATATGTCAATTAAACCTCAATAAAGCTATTTTTAGAAAGCAGGGGAGGGGGCCTGGGTGGCTCAGTCGGTTAAGTGTCCAACTTCAGTTCAGGTCATGATCTCATGGCTTGTGAGTTCGAGCCCCGCATCGGGCTCTGTGCTGACAGTTCAGAACATGGAGCCTGCTTTGGATTATGTCTCCCTATCTCGCTCCCCCCCTCCCCCACTGATGCGGCGCGCACTCTCTCTCTCTCTCTCTCTCTCTCTCTCTCTCAAGAAAAAAATTAAAAATAAATAAATAAATAAATAAAAAGCAGGGGAGTCATGATTCGGTCAGGGTTCAAGCTTGGGAAAAACTGACAATGACAGGACACCATATGTGTAATCTACCTCAGCGTTTCCTCATGATACAGAGTAAAGCTAACTGTGTACTTGAGGTGAGTGAGCGCTCATTTGTAGCTTGCAATGGATGAACAGAGCATACCATCAGAGAAAAGAGAGCAACTAGGAAAGGCAAGAATTCACAAGCATATTGTTTTTGGTGGAGAGATTCCCATGTCAGCGTCTTTTATTTACGATAGTGACAACGAATAAAAAATGTATTGACTGCTAACTGGCACAGGGAGCTATCCAGACAATCTGCCATATCCCAGTTACTAAGGAAAGGCAGTGGATCTTTAACCTCTGAATCTGCAGCCTCTGGCCTTGTGCTTGGCACATTAAGTGATAATCGATTAGTATATGCTAAATAAATACATGAACAAACTTATCCTATAATATAAAATTATTTTTGATAGCTGAAAAGTTTACTTTTTTCCTCCTTAGCTACCTTAGTTGAAAATTAAGCCGATAACACATTTTCCTTAGTGGCTAACTGTGGAACCAAATAATTGGCACTGACTACAGTTTGGAAAAGTAGTATTTGGTACTTTCTAGATAGAACACTCACCTAACAAAAGTTAAAATCACAGGTCATAGTCTGTGTATCTGAAACATTTAAAATCACCAACACAAAATTCAGTGGTGAATTCTGTTTTGTAGATGCCAAGAGTACAATTCCTTCTTTTCTTTTTTTTTAATTTTAGATTATCTTTGGGATGTCTAATTACCTGGAGTAGTGCGGGGGGGGGTGTAAAATCTCAAACATACGTTTCTTTTGATATGAGTTAATGCATCATTTATTTTCTAAATTTTAAGAACTGTCTGATTTGTTTGGCTCATATGGTATAAAAAGGTTAGAGATACTCACTACAGATTTAAAAAGATCATGTGGGAATGAGTGGAAGAAAATCTCACCTAAATCATCTATTTCCTTTTTAAAATATGTAGAATAACAGTATATACTTTAATAAGGAAATACACTTATTACTGCTTGACTTTTGAAATATGATTTTCATTACTTTCTTTTCTTTAGCCAAGGACATGTGCATTTACTGAAATACATTTTTCCACTAGAAATCAAGGAGAATTTAAACTGAATCCAAGTTTAAGACTGAATTCTTCAGCCTGGCACCTGCGGCCCAATGTATCCTGGCCTGACCTCACCTTTGTCCCGTCCCCTGGCGCTGGCACCCAGGGGCTCCCTGCGCGGTCTGCTTGCACTGCCTCCCACATGGCATTCCTTCCCTGGCTCGGGCCCTCTCCTAGTGCTGCATATCCAGATCCTACCACCTATCGGCGACTGCAACGCTTAAGACTGGAGAGCCTGAAAAATTCTCGCAACTCAATCATGTATTCCAGAACACACAGTTTCGTTTGGTCAGAGGTATGTTTCAGATATTTCTACTACGTCACTCTGCTTTTCCTCTTAGGCTCCTCTGTCTCCTGACTCCTTTGCTTTTCATCTTCCTCCCTCACATTTCATTTCCTTTTCCAGAGTCCTTTCCTGAGCTCTTATAATTGGAAAAATGTCTTCACGGGATTGCTATGTAGTAGACTATCTGGTAAGTGTTCTTTTACTAGACAGAGAGTCTAAACAGTCCCTAATATTTGATCTGATGTGCAGACAGTACAAATTATACTTCTGAGAAGGATAGTAATTCTGAAGTATCCTTTGAGCTGGGTCACAACGCTCTCTTAGATATGGCAATCTAAACATAACGCCATTTTCATCGGGGTAAGACTATTCACGAAGTAATTTTTAGTCGAAGCTAACACCGGGGGACCTGTGCCGGAAGTCACCCTGAAAGGAATTTCAGAGTAGCAAGAGACAAGCCGTGTACTGCTCTGAGGGCTGCCCCTGCTTTTACTTTCACCCTGTCCTCTTTCCCACTCCCTTAGGTTTTATAGTTCGCTGTCAACCAAAACTATTTGCTAAGTATTTACCATGTACCAGGGACAGCGCCACCTGCTAAAGATCCGCTGGAAAGCAAAACAGAAAATAGTTTCTATCCCAGGAAGCGGCAGGCCCGTGGAGAGACAGTCATAAAGCCAATAAACATACACTTAACTGTGTAATTGCCAGTTATGATAAAAACAAAAAAAGGATGACAAAGGGGTGTTATGTGAGAGAACAGTAAGGGGACATAATGTACCCAAGTGCAGCTGGTCACAAAAGGCCTGTATGTAGACATGACTAACTTAAACCCAAATCTGAAGGCTGAAGAGGTATCACCAAGGCCTTTCATTTACCTTTTATCCACATTTCCTCCTAACACTTCTACCCTCCAGTGTGACCTCATGATTAAAGAAAGTTCTGCAAGTGGAAAGAGAAACTTCCCCAGAGCAGCGGCATCTCTATCGGACCGTCAGTGACTCTAGAACAGGTACTGGGCAGGAGAGACTGGAGTCGCTCATTGTAAATTCTCCTAAGCACGAGTATCTTGATTTTTGTATTCATCCTCTCTAATTCTCGATTTTGTCTTATTTGCTTTTAGACTCTCATGATGATTATACTCTTATAATTCAAGCAGGAAAGTTCTTTTGTGTTATCTTTTGCCATGAGTTGAATCAGCATGAGTGGGATGATTGAAAGGAACATGCTATTAAATTCTGGCAGGGCAATCTGACTCAATCTCAAGTCCGGTAAATAAATACGCATGTTAACATGTCAAACAGCACTTGAAATCCTTCACATGTGTTTGGGTCTAAAAACCTCATATTAAGGAGTTGAATTATGTGGACCACCATTTAAAAAGGAGGAGGAGGCAATTCGATACTTTGGTCTTAACACTAAAATGAAAAGTAAATTTCACTTACCTTCCTTGGTTTTTTTAGGTGTTTTCTTGTTGATTCAGGGTCATCCAGGACTTCTAGAGAACTGCTCTTTGCACGGTCATACATGCTCCCTACAAAAGGATATATTTAAAAATATTTTTTTTCTAAATAACAAGAAGAAGAAAGTTCCTGATGCCCTCAGTGCAACTCCATCAAGCCTGACTTAAGGGTAAATACTAAAGAGGGCGTGGCACTGGAGCACGGGACAAGGTCTACACTACATGGTTCCTGAAAGGCCGAGTTAAGGCAAAAGGCTCAGAATGACCTAACCAACACTGTAGACGTTTGCATGACTAGTACCCAAACGTAGCTACAAAGGTAACAGTGTTAGGAACGACTTGCGTAAAATAGAAATTACCTTTTTAAAATTATTTGCACTCAAATGGACATGTTACTTTTTAGTGTTTCAAATTGATATATGTGCTATATAGGTGAAAGATGTGATCTTTTTTTTTTTAATTAAAAAAATTTTAATGTTTATTTATTTTTGAGAGAGAGAGAGAGAGAGAGAGTGCGCAAGCAGGAGAAGGGCAGAGAGAGGGAGACACAGAACCCGAAACAGGCTCCAAGCTCTGAGCTGTCAGCACAGAGCCCGACACGGGGCTCGAACCTATGGACCATGAGATCATGACCTGGGCCGAAGTCAGTCACATAACCGACTGAGCCACCTGGGTGCCCCGAACAATGATCTTTTAAATACACTCATGAAGCATATGCATTCCTTTAATTTTGTATTATCCACTACTTAAATCCTCCTTTTAATTTATTTTTAACACTTTAGACTACATGCCAAAAATACTTACAGATGATAAATATTTTAACATTTTAATTAAAATATTCTAAAACTACTCTTTCTGCAGAAGTCAGAAGGAAAAAAGTATTAAGGGAACTATTCCCCCTTGTGCCTAAGTTCAGGTCAGATATCCACTGCTATAAACGGTTATTTTTAATGAGAACACAGCACAAAGCACACTCTGATGTGATGGTGTGGAAACATGATATACGGGTGGGCTGTACAGCAGAAACCGATGATTTGGGTGCAGAGAATGTAAGTCTCAAGGGTAACCACAGACCCCTCTATTCTGTGGCAACTGTTCTCTGACACCAACAGCCAGGCTTGGGGAAGGACCTGTCTTAAATGTCCCCGATAGGATCAAAGACTCAGGTCTGAGCTCTGGGGGTACATGACACAGCTGGCCGTGGCTCCAGGCCAGCCCGGTCATTAGCAACGGGGTCTGGCAGTGCCCACCAGGCATATAAATTGAGATGTGGGACAAAAGCCCAACTCACTACTACTGATTGAAAAGGAAAAAAGGCAGTGAAAAGGCCGTCTTAAACCACTTAAAACTGACACACTAGTAGCCACGAGTCAGGCAAATACTTTACGTGAAGAAGTTGTGGTGGTGATTACGGAGAACAAAGCAGCCTGGGTCACATATTTCATAGCTTGTTATGAGAGTCAGGTGACGGTAAAAAGGATAAAGCAGAATACAGGTGTAAGAGCTATAATGACTCAGTGACGGCATATACGCGCACACATGCGTATGGACGTATGTGTGTGGGTTAAGGTATCCAGCTTTTAAAGTTAAATGTGTTCACACCTTTTGGGTTTTCATTGTATCCACAAAGAGCTCCTTCCACTTGGTTGGTTTTCTCGTCCTATAAGCAATAAAGAAACAATGTCATAAAAAATATAACTGAGATGGCCTAGAAAATGTCCTGGATTCAGGCGAGGGTTCTCGAGTCCGCCGCTAGCAGATAACATAAACGGGCAACTACTGCTTCACTTTGTTGGGCTTTTGCCTTAGATGCAGAGTTTCTTCTAGCTTAAAGTTCTATTACAAAAAGTTGCATGATTCTACTCAAAGAAGATTCAGGAATGTTAGCTGGTATATGAATTCGCTCAACATTTTACACGGTCAGACTGAAGTTTAAGGAACTCTATGTTAAAGAGTTTTATGGACCCCCCACCCCACTTGGAGCTCATAAATATTCCTTATAAATATGTCCCTACCTCTGAAAGAAAATAGTAATTGCTAGAACATCTTTTTTTCTCAGTGAGAGGAAGGAGTCTTGAGAAAGAAAATGACGTCTAGAGCACAATCCCATTTTGTAAATGAAAAACACACGGATGTGAAACACCACACGTTTTAAAAGAGGTACACACACTGAAACCGAAACTGATTCAATATAGTGTCGTTCAGTTTGGGTTTCTGAATTCCATGTGTGTGAAATGAATCCAGAGCAGTGTTAGCAAATAAGTGATTGCAAACCTACCAACTGTCTCCTAGCAGTGTCATTCTTGGACAAAACTGCCCAAAAGAAGAGATGATTCTGGCATCCCTAGCTCGACTCTCAAGCTGACTTTCTCTTCCTCGGTGATAGCGCCTCCTTTGCCTCCTATAAATCCTTTCTTCTATGCCACATCTGCACAGAACTGATCACAGCCTCCAGCACTGCTGTGAACAGCTTTCTCTTATGCACATACGTGTAAATACACACTTGTATGCGTGCACACACACACGTTCCACTTCTGCCACTGGGATAGGGCTCCTAACTTTGTCATTTCATCCTGTCAAAGACCCAGGGCTGAACTTCTCGGTTCATTTCTCAACAGTGTACTATACTGGCCCGTATCAGGTGATTTGTACTCAAGCGGGGATCAGAATGCCACCAACAAGAGTGGAAAGTGTCAGAGACAAAGTGTGCCTAATTCATACATTTGGCAAAAGCTTTTCCTACAGCACATGAACAAAGTTATTCAGAGAAATATTTCTGCTCCCAAAAGAAGTTGGAATCTGCGCCCTGCAGAGATCACGGAACCGCACACTTTCTCTTCGGCGGGATGTCAGGATTTAAGCGCAGATCCGCAGACCTTTTCAGTGGTGTCAATACCTTTTCAACTGAGCTGTCATGTGCTTTGTCTGCAGGAACTTTTTGCTTGCCTTCCAGATTCTTAAAAATTTCACTCATCTCCTCTAGCTCTTCATCTTCTGAAAATTCAAGATCCTGTGTCAAAATGGATAATCGGGGAAGAGGTAAGATTTTCTTTTAAAAAAAAAGATTTGATATTGCTGTCGTAAATAATTTATACCATCTCAAAGAACACATAGAATATGGATTCAAGGGCTGGAGTGAAAGACATAAAAGGCTGCATAATCTATGATGCATGTCAAGTTACTATATTACCAGGGCTTTTATGCACATTGTTCTATTTCAACATTTTCAATGGCTAGGATTTCCAAAATTCTATCTGCATCTATGACAAGGTTAAACTGGGGGGGGGGATTAAATATGTTTTCAGAGCTGTCTCAAAAGAATGATTTTAAAGTTTAGAGAAGTTCAAAAGCTTTCTATTGTAGAATTATAAGATGATCATATGTATATATTACATTCATTTTCCAAAACACAGGGATTTAAAATCACTCCAGAAGTACAATTCACTGATATTCATGAGAGAGAGAGTTAAGTATAATTACTTACATTCCAGGAAGATAAAGGGACGTAGGCAGTTTAAGTGGTCTGCTCTTGGTTATTTAAAGCAGAAAGAAAACCAAACAGAGGCAGAACTTAGTCCATCTGGCTCTTGCCCAACTAATCCAAATTATGAGACAGCCTGTCTATGGATTTGACATAGTAAATCACGTAATACTAAGTATAGGCAGAAAATATTCATTGTGTTCTGAGTAACTTTATTCTATACTAAGGTGTGTGTGTGTGTGTGTGTTTTGCAGTTTCATATTTTGGGTGCAATACTGCTTATTTTTTTGTCATTAGGGGATCAGGCTCCTTACTGGACTTTTGCCCTATGCTTTTCATTAAAGGCACAATGGCCCCTAAAATAGGTGAGGCAGTAAGTAACTAGTGCCATTTATGCCCAAAAGAACATTTTCACAAAGTTCACCTGGACCATACCTGCCTCAGATGACACGCACCATTTATATCCCTTCAAGACTGTAACTAGCTTCTCACGGTCACCTTCCAGGTGACTGTTTGGCTAAGGATAAGCCGGACACCCAAAGGAATCTTTCATGGGTGATTTGAAAATAATGCTTCTAATAACTAACTCACCTGTCTTCTGGCAAAAATACAGAACATGAGAGTTCAGGCTAGGGAGAGGATATGTTTAGATTTCACACCTTAGTAACAGATGTAGGTGGCATCCTCAGGCCAGTAGCAGTAAGGGTGTGGCCTAACAGCACGGCCACTAAGGACAAGCAATCCAGAAGTGAAGGTTTGAGATTTAAAAGAGTTTCAGAAGTTGTTATGGGAGGGCTTGACTTAGCTCAAACAAAGGTCGGTGATTGTGAGAGGGAAACCGGGAGAGGAAAACAGGGGCCAGGTTACATCACATTACATTAAATCTACCTTAAAATTACCTTACCTTATGTTACATTACATTAAAGGATGTGCTGTACATTTAGGTTGGGTAGGGTTAACTACAAGGTAGCTACCATTACCAAGTATTTCTAAAGCTTTTTTTTTTTTCCTAAGCGACTTATCTGGTACATTATGCCTAGCCATGAGTACATTATGAGTAGTGAAATGATCAGAGACTACCTTGGAGGGGAATGGGAAACATGATTACTAGATGTAAGATCGCTGGCTGATGGACGGAGGTATTCATGAATGTACATAAACAAAGGCCAACTAGAAAAGAACAGTGTTCCCAAGACAGAGAGTTTCAGACTCTGTCTGACTATCTCCCAGAGGGAGGGTTGTGATCTGTGTTCCAGCAAAGTCCTTTTCACTCAGAGAGTTCCACTACTTTAGCACCTGGCTCAACTCCAGTCACACCAGCTAACTAAGGTATTAATGTAACCACAGGACAACATCGTGCAACTATACAAAGGAACATGACATTTTATCCTATTTTAGAAAGAAGCAAAACACTCATCTCTTTTATAATGAACTATAAATGTGCTCCTTAACTTTGAAACTCTGCAACAATGAACAACTGCTGGAATGATATCATCTTCTCGATTTGAGAAAGCTCTTAGAAAACACGTTCACTAAAAATCACATCAATTGTAGCACGGGGTACATAAGCACATTGAAAATTAATCTACTCACATCTGGACAACTACTTTAAATCGAATAGAGTACTTACCTTTAAACCAGAACACTTTAGGAGAGATTGGCAGAATACTATCATTTTACAAAGAGAAAGGGGCAAAGATTAAGTACATTCTGGTCACCACAGGCACATAAGACATAAAGACTTCTAGAATGGTCAGTGGGAACACATGTCATGTTGGGACCCCGGTAAAGAAGCGAACGGGCCTGGCTCTCACAAGAGGACTGTTGTCTCCTTGGTCAGACACAGCGCAGGGAACTGCAGCCTGGGATCTGGCCCAGGGCCACGCATTTTACATTTCTTACGGGAAATACCAAGAAACCAAACGTTCTTCGTGAGGTGTCAGTTTGCTTAAGAGTACGATCACATCGCATACTTGGAAAACTAGAGGTTGCATCAGACGCTGGCAGAGTAGTCACCCTGGGGGGATGGGAAATGCCTGCAAGAGGGGTGGTTGTAGGGGAGCCGCTGGGGAGCTGACAGTGTGCTCTTCCTTGATCTAGATGTTGACTACAGGGGCAGGTTCAGTTTGTGGAAAACACACTGAGCTGGATACACATGCACGAGATATGCCCTTTTCTGTAGGTCTTCTATTCCAAAAGAGTTGTTAAAAAGTTTTGAAACGGTACTGTAAAGGGTAAAATTTTGTGCTATGATTCTGGATTGGTGAGATGCCTCAGTGTCATGTAGGATAGACAATGTTTTCCAAGTATGTTAGTAGAGCACAAAATGTTATATCTACATAATACTTGGTGGGGAAGTGTACATTCTAAAATCCCAATTTCAAGGCTTTTTAGGACAAGAAGGGCTAACATGTTAAGTTCAGGTTTACACCACCCGGGAAATCACTGAGGCAGGAAGAGAGAGAAGGAAGGGCATCCCACAGAAAGACCTAACTACTGCTTTCCAAGCTCTGCTCTGTCAATCACGGCCCGAGCAAGGTGCCTAATTAATGTATTATAGTCTTTCTGTAATGACACTAACACCTATCTCATGGGATTTATATGAAGATGAAAAACATGATTTACAGAGAAAATAACAAAAGCAAATGATAAGTATCTGTATATAAATATAAGTGGTTTAAAAATATATATACATGTGATTTTAAGACTGCCTAGTGTACACTGAGGCCTAACCAAAAAAACCAAAAACCAAAAAAAACCTCAAGATGCTCAGTCACATTTGCACCATAATGCCCCAGATCTTATCACCAGAAAATGATTCATTTAAAGCGTACACCTATTTGTCCGACCCTCTTGCACACATCCCTTTATTCCTGCCAGGACCCCAGCAGCTAGAGCAGCCCAGGATGACAGGGAAGTGCAGGGGCCACTTTGACTGGGCTATGGGCCCGTGATGCCTCAGGTTTCCAAGAGAAGTTCAAAAAACACAGTTTCGGTATAAAATGTCCAGGTATTTCAGTGTTGGCAATGGACTCAGATGTTAAAAAGTCATTGCGTATGCCAAACAAAGTAAGTCTGCAAGCCAGAGTGCACCGATGGGCTCCCAGGTGGACCTCTAAATTATCAGCTTCTAATGGCACTACCTTGTAATCCCTAGACTTCTCCTTCTTTCTCTGTACCAATCCCTTAGCTCATTCCTAACCCGGTATCTCCACCACCAAATACATTCCAGTTTGGCTCTGACTAGCAGGCCTGCAAAAGTGAATATAATGCTTAGCATACAGAACCTTTTGCTAGAAGGCAGTTTTCATGTGTTGAGTTATTCTTTAATCTATCTTGATTAAACACACACACACACACACACACACACACACACACACACAGAGTAGGACACAGCAATGATGCCTAACTGAGTGAATACCATCAGTTTTCACCATGCTTCAAACGCTGAGGGGCGCAGATGACCCGTGGATGGTGTGCAGTTTCACTCTACTCTGTATTGAAGGGTTATTCATCGTTATTGTTACTCACTTCATTCCTACAGATCTACTGTCTTAAGCCAATTTGGTGGGGGAGTAGGTAGCTATGTGGTATTTAAACAGAAGTCAGGTTCACAGGACTAGACTCATGCACAGCTGTCAGTGATCGGGAGATTCATGAGTGTAACTCTGCACCTGACTTGATATGGTCAGAGGGGACAGAGTGACACAGATTTCCATTTGCTGAGTACCCCTAACATGTTTCATGGGTTAACTAATTTAACTACTCAAAGACCCTTCCCTTTCTAAAAAGAAATAAGACTCAGAAAAGTTTAAAAATAGAAAAAGAAAAAAAGAAAAGAAAAGAAAGGGGAAAAAAAGAAAAGAAAGGAAAAGAAAAAAGAAAAGAACTTTTCCAGGTGTTCACACAGCTGATGTTTGAAGGGCTGGGGTTTTGAATCCAGGCCTGCTGGGTGCCAGGGCCCAGGCACTTTCCCAGAGCTGCCGCCCCCAGAGCTGCTCCCCCCACGTGCTGAAACTCAGGGGGCTGCAGGCTCTTCCTTTTTGTTGATAAGCTCGCTTCAACATCATCTTATGCTTGTGTATGCTCGTATAGAGTCATCGCAAGTCAAAGTCTAAGATGGTTTTGCCCAGGGCACCGAATCCCTGATTTCTCTGCCAGGCAGGCTTCCTGGAGCACCCTACTGGCTGGCGGTGTGGGCCTCCCCCAGACCTCTCTGAGGCCTCCATCACTGCTTCCTTGGCTGGGGCGGTGCCTCTCTTTCCTAGACATGTTCCTACCCGGCCTCCTTCTCAGACTTCCCTCACTCAACCTCCACCTTACCTACTGATGCTTCCTCAAACTCGGTCTTCAGTCCTCTTCCCTTCTCATACTGTGAGTGCCGCCTCTCACTCAACTCCACGCTTTTAACTTCCCATAAAAGCCGGTGACACCCGGCCGTCTCCCCTGAGCTCCAGGCCCAGACACGTACCTGTCTGCTGAACATCTCCTGGAGGTCAGACCTCAAGCAGGCTCCGAAGTTTGCCCCTCCTCCTCTGTTCTCAGCATTGGCAAAGGGCACACACATTCCACCCAGTTCTTCAGACAGAAGCAAGGAAAGCCTGGCCTTTTCCCTCCCTCCAAGGTACACCTCTTTACTAAGTCCTCCAATTCTATCCCTGAAGTTCTCCTGAGAGCACATGTCCTTGACTCTGTCCGCACTGTCCTGGTTCAGCCCCTCTTCTGTCTCTGTCTGGTCTCCTGGAGCTGCCTCCTAGGCCGCATCCCTAGCTCTGGTTCTCTGCCTCTCCACCAGCCCCCCACTCCATATTGTTGCCAGAATGTTACAAAAGGCCAAGTATGATCGCCTTGCTCTTGCTGTTGAACCACTTTTATAAACACAAAAGGCCGTTTGCCTCTATCCAGGACCAAGGGATACTATAGGCTGCGGTCACACCGAAACACACTCGTGGCTCCCATCAGCCTGGAGAGCCACAGATTTGTTTTCTGAGCATGGTTTTATGGCTGGGTAGTCCTAGATAAGGACACGGGGGTGCCAGGGGGCCAAAGGGCACAGTTAAGCCACAGTTAGAACCAGAGTCAGAGGAACTCCTTTTACCTGGGGTTCTTTCAAGAAATCCGTACCTACCGAATGTCCCTGACAGGTGACAAGGCCACAGGAGTTGGACCATAAGCAGCCCTCATCTCTTGACATCTACCTGATTTCGGAAAGCTCCTGTCCCCTTTTTGGTGCTTAGGTACACACTTAATGGTTGAGTGAATCACAGGCACCAAATATGAAGTTGTGGGTCAGGTACAGCAGAAGGAATGAAGGAAGGAGGAAACACAGCACCTTCCTCTATGGCAGATTTTATCTTCATATATGTGAAGAGCAAGTTCACCTCTACAACGTAGAACAGAAAACAGCTCAGTGCACTCACCTCCAGAGCTGCCGTTCGGCAGCTGCAGACGTTCATGTGGAAGTCCTTTGTAGCTTACCTGAAAGTACTGTTCTGCCAGAGTCCTCCTGGCAACGGGAACTCAGTGGACTCTACATGCACAACTCACACTGGCCTCGGTAGTGATCAGTGATAAACTACAATAAAAGCTTCATCAACTGGCACATGGGGACGATACAGAAGGGAACGGGTTACTGCAAACTAGTTAACCAAGTACGAATTCACAACTCCAAATGACTAGGCCTGTTCTCTTTTGACCAGAACACTGGGTCTACTCGAGCTACTGTTTCTCAAAGAGCATAGAACAGGTTTTTGGCCAGCGAAATGTGAAGCAAATGGGCAGGAAACGCCGTTTAAAAGCAGCTCTCTAGGCCGGCTCCAATACTGAGATGGGCACATGGTAAGAAGTGCATCTCAGTATTGCTGGCTGGTGATTCTTCGGTGCAAGAAGAATGCCCACACCTTTTATGTTAGTAACTTGAGCGTAAGAGTTTCTCTTCTCCCTGAAGGCTTTTCCTTTATGAACTCCTGTTCAAAAATCCATCTCAGTTAATCGCTTTGACCTTTTCAATAACTATGCGAGGCCCTAGAACTGACAACACGGCACATACACTGTGTCAAAGCATCAACTCTACCCCGCTGGCACTTACTGAACGTGGCAGAATTTGGTAGAACCGTGCAATGCCAAATGAGCATATGTGGTTAGTTAGAGGAAGCGACCAGATATCCCTGCAGCTAAAACAAAATCTGCCAGTGCTCCTAGGAGTTTCTTCTCTTTGTATTCTAGTCTCTCTCCCCAGATTCTTGCTCACGAAGAATCAAATGTGCAAAGGATCCCACTATACAAAATTCACAGGAAGTTTACCATCAAGATCCTCCTTGATGAAAGACAGTATAAGAAATCCCTGAAGCCCAAGATGTGGAAGGGGCCAGAGCAGTGAATCCGTTGAAAAGGGAGCTATGAATAAAGACCAATCTGGCTGCACTGTACATACTGAACATTTTAAGGGAAGACTGAATTTACACGAATGGAAATCCAGCCTCTCTAAAATTCAATACATGATGTTTCTCTTTCCACACACAATTACTGATGGTATACACTTGATGTTTATTTTACGTGAAGCATTCCGACAAGCAACAAGCTGAGAATTACAGAACAGTCAGCGAAGAACAGGTTGAAGGGTACATTAGAGACACTGGGAATGAAGATTCTGACAGGACAGTTAAAGGTCAGAAGTTATAGTTTAGAAATACAGAATGACAGAAGAGACGTTAAAGCTGCCACAAGTTTCTAAGATTAAAGAACAATATTTTACAGAAACTCAATTAATTTTAAAGTGTAATTTTTCTTCCTTAAAAAACTCTTCTGCAAATAGCCAACATGATGGGAGTAAATCAGCCTGTTAGAAAGAGTCTGCTCGTTAAAAGGGACTGGCGTTCTACCATCGACTCTTCTCCATTTTACACGCGAGGAAAATGAAGCCCAGCGGCAAGCTCTGCCTGGGCAATAAATACGTAAAAGCCATACACACTTCCAGAATAGACGTTTAACTTCACCTCCGCTTCATGAGATATACTGCCAGTTGCGCAGACAGTAAATGAAAGGCATCCCGTTACAATCTGAGCCCTGAATCTAGCCCTCACTCAGCAGACTGGTGCAAAAAGGACACATAAAAGGTAAAAAGACAGCACTACTTTTTAAAAATGTGAATCTTCCATTTCAGCTTTAGAAAGGCTTAAAAAATCTTCAGAAAATCTTTTAAAATTATTCTATGTAGTAGGCAACTTGTAATCAGAGACTAAAATAAATATATAAGAAATGAGGTGTTTTTATAGCACTTTAAGGATCTGTGCCATCTTTAAAGGGAACAGTTTGTCTATACAAATGCAGTACTCTTAGTTAGGCTACACCCGTTTTCTAAATCTGTCTTTAATGAGGAGTATATAATGTTAACTATCTGCTATGACCATTTTCTAGTGATAGAGTTATAATACGGAGGGAAAATACACCAAAGTATTAGCTTAAGAGGAGCCAAATTTACCAGGGCCTTGTGTTGTCTTATCAGTCATTGTTGTACCACACATAAAATGACCGTGACCTAAAATCAATTTAATACAATGTACTAAGTGTCTATGACATGTAAAATGTTCAGATTATTTGGCTGGACAATATCAGGTCAAATTCAGTTTGTTACTTCAGTTCTAAATAATGTGGTAATACATTATTCCAGAATTTTTTGGAACCTGGCAGCCCATTTTCTAAAACTCGTTTTGACTGCTCTGGCATTTTGAACCCCTGTCCCTCACGCTCTTTCCCCTTTCTCTCCAGGTCAGCGATAAGCTTTCGGGGGTAGGCCCTAGTCTTGTCATATCTCACAGACCCTTTGACTTTGCTCACTTTGTTGGACTCTCTTACTTCGGCCTGTCTTTCCTGCTTTTTCCTTTCTTCATCTCCTGACTCCTGGTATTTCCCCTCTTCTTCTTCGTCATCCTCCTCGTCTTCCCTCTCCCTCACTCCCCATTCTGCTTCCTCCCCCTCTCCTTCCTCTTCCCCTTCTTCCTCTTCCTCCTCTTCCTTGTACCCCTGCCCTTCCCCGTCTCTTTCCTCCTCTTCCTCCCCTACCTCCTCTTCCCCCTCGCCTTCCTTCTCCTCATCCTCCTCATCCTCGCCTTCCTCCCCTGCTCCTTCTCCCTCCTCCCCTTCGCCCTCTCCTTCTTCCCCTCCCCCCTGTCCTTCCTCCCCTTCCCCCTCTCCTTCTGCATCTTCCTCCTCCTCCCCATCCCCCTCCCCTTCCCCTTCTCCTTCCTCCCCTTCCC